>NC_071618.1:2424802-2740030 GCF_014839835.1 Dryobates pubescens | reverse complement strand
CAAAGACAGAAGGAAGTAACAGAGATGTCAGGAAAGGAAAGGTGGCACTGTTCTACTGAAGGAGAAACATATTCAAATATGGAAACAGCCTGAATATTTCTACAGAACAAATGTCAATAAAAAGTGTTTTTCAAATGTGACTTACACATTTCAGATGTCACAGGAACTGAGAAGATGCATAGGAAGATCAAATGTGCATACCCCATCATATTTCTAAATGAAAAACAAAACCAATGCATTCTCAGAACATACTTCAAATCAGCGTTCTAGTATTATGGCACTAAGGTACACCTACTAACAGATAACACTATCATGCAGAAATAAGCTGTGTCATGTGATCTGCTATGTACTGTCTCTGTGTGTGTAGCAGTGGTTTTGAAGCTCTGATGTTATGCTCTTTGTTCTATAATCAATGTAATAGGTGATGTTCCAATGAAACTACTGTTATGACTTAGATGTACTGGAGCAAGTGTAGAGCAGGACAATGAAGCTGGTGAAGGGCCTGGAGAACAAATCTTATGAAGAGAGACTGAAGAAGTTGGGGCTGTTTAGTTTGGAAAAGAGGAGGCAGAGGAGAAACCCCATCACTCTCAACAACTACCTGAAAGGATGTTGTGGAGAGGCTGTTGCTGATCTCTTCTCACAGGTAATTAGTGATAGAACAAGAAGGAACAGCCTCAAGATGCAATTGGGTAAGTTTAGACTGGACATTAGGAAGAATTTTTTTACAGAAAGAGTGGTCAGGCATTGCAATGGGTTGCCCAGAGAGGTGGCTGAGTTGCCAACCCTGGATGTGTTTAAACGTTTGGATGTGATGCTTGGGGATATAGTTTAGGGGTGAACTTTGTAGAGTAGGGCTATCGGTTGGACTTGGTGATACTGAGGGTCTTTTCCAAAATGAATGTTTCTGTGATTCTGTGACTTCCATGATTCTGTAATTTGGGAGGAGGGATTACTGTGCCATAGTGGGCCTCAGGAAAAGCCTCTTTTTGCTTGGTTGCTTTCTTTTTTAAGGAAGCTAAATGTAAAGTGCCATCCTCTTCATAATTAAGTGCAGAAGAATTATACCCTGATTTAGAAAAGGATAGATCCTCAACTTGGAAATACCTGGAATATACTTGGAATATAACTGTGAGAGTCTAAATTCCTTGTATGACTCAACAAAGATAAAATCACTTGCTGCTTGCCCAGACAATATGTTGTTGGGCAGAGCCACTGGAAAGAAGGTGCAAAGACCAATCCTGGATGCAAATCACCTTGCGATTGCATTGTGATAACACTGGACTGCAGCTAGCCTACAACAATGGCCCAAGGACCCAGCCAGCACGCCTTCAGGACAAGGTCATTTCCAGCTTCAGATACCCCCAGGAAGGGAGGATGGCGAGATGGGTGTGTGGGCAGGTTAGATGGAGAAGGGGAAGGTGGAGGCCCTCCCCCCCCCTCCTTCTAGACCCCTGCCTAAACACACAGGAATGCACAGAAAGATTTCCTGGGGAACGATACCTGGATATTTACCTAAGGAGGATTTCCTGGCTCCTGAATTCCTGAGGGACAATGCTTGGACATATACCTAAGGACTAAAAACTGTATAAAAGACTTGACCACTACTGGCTTAAGGAAGAAGAAAAACACAGAAGGACCATGCCGCTGAGGAGGAAGGAAAAGCCCGGGCCAAGGCTGCATCGGAGAAAAGAGGTCATGGAGCCTGGGAGAAGCAGACTGAACCCTCTCTCCATGTCCTAAGTCCCGTCTACTGCAACTCATGGAGCTGACCCAGGCTGCCCAGTGGACCTCATGTCTTCTCCAGCCAAAGCCTCAGCACCCTTTCTCTACAGACCCAGGCTGCCCAGAGGGACCACATCTCTACTCCAGCCAAAGCCTCAGCACCGTTTCTCTACAAACCCAACATCTCCTGCAGCACCTTTCCTCCACAGACTCAAACTGTCTTGGGGGCGGTGAGGGGTGTGGTAATATAATTCCTTTCCTCTTCTCTCTCTCTTCTCTCTCTCCTTCTCTATCTTCTCCCTCTCCCCTTCTTATTTCCCTTTTATTTATGTAATAAATAGCCTAGCTGTTGATATTTTGGCCTCGCTTGTGCCTCTAATGTCACAACACGGGAATATTCAAAAGAACTGAGTCTCCTTCCCTCTCCGGACCGAGACAATAACCTGGAAATACTTGGAATATGCCCTGGTTTTAATTTAAGCTTACACACAACCAACTGCTTAGGTGTACAACTTTTTGTTGTTGTTTTCTATGAAAGCAGAAATATCTTCAGGTATCTTCTCTAGGTGAAGTGTTTAGCAGTAAGAAAAAAACCAGGTGTGTGTCAGCAGCAGAGATAGCTTGAAGGGGAACTGAAGAAATGGACTGGAAAGCTCGATAAAGGAATGTATGTTATACTCTTATGTGGCAGTTTTAGGCTGTGCCTAGAGAATTTTCCACAGATCTTGAACAGAAAGAGAGAGTGTAAATGAATTACCATTGGATGTAAAAAGGAAGATAATGACAAAGTCTAGATAACTGTTGGTCTGTACAAAAATAAAGTTAGTTTTAACTCAGCAGTTTCTTCGCTCTAGCTGGTGCTTCTGCTGGCCTTGCTGACCTTGAATGTGTTTTTGTTGTGACTAAGTACTAACAGCCTACTCTGTGTTTTTCTCCTTTCTTCTCTTGCCCCATGTACAGAGGCCATAGGGGAAGAGGAGGAAGCTGTTGGTAACCCCCTGGTTTTGTCCAGGGGGGTTCTTGTGTTGTTTATAAATCGTAAATGTATGTAAATATTGTATATTTTGTACATATTCATTGCCTTTCATATTTTAGATTGTAGTTTTGCTTGTAAATACAGCTTCATTTGCTTTCAACTGAGCTGGTCTGGCAATTTTATTTTGGGGGGAATTTCAACCCATCACATTTTCTAACAGCAGCAGGGCAGATCCCATACCTCACTGACATTTTCCTTTGTGTCTAATTGAAATGCACCTGTTGTAATTCATACCTAGTGGTGTAGCTCAGGCACTCTCCAGCAGAATCATAGAATGACAGGGATTGGAATGGACCTCAAGATTATCTAGCCTAATCCCCCTGCCAAACAAGATCACTTAGGGCACACCACATAGGAACACATCCAGGTGCATTTTGAAAGTCTCCAGAGAAGGAGATTCTACAGCCTCTCTGGGAAGCCTGCTCCATCACCTTACAGTAAAAAAAAGCTTTTCCTCATGTTGAGGCAAAATTTCCTGTGTTCCAGATACTATACATTGTCACTCATCCTATCAATGAGCACCAGTGAAAAAAGACTGGCCCCATCTTCTTGACATCCATCCTTAAGTTATTTGTAAATATTGATCAGGTCCCCACTCAGCCTTCCCTTCTCTAAACTCCAGCAAACTACATTATTAAAGAAATTGGCTATTTATTTGTGTATATTAAGTTGACCTACACTAGGAATATAACAGGACACAGCAGATATACAATCCAGCTATACTGTGCAACTGAAACCATTCTACTTACCATTAATAAACCCTTTGTTTGAATGCTGTCTTTCACTGCAGATCACAGAGTGGTGAGCTCTATTATCATGCATGAGGAAGAAGCAGATAAGTTTTCAAGAAAAATCAAGTTAGAAGCAAACTTGTGGTAGTTTCAGGCTATGCCTAGAAAAATTTTTCACAGATCTCATAACAGGTGTGTGTTGTGAACTTCAGTCTAAGCTGAAACTTCGGTCTAAGGAAAGTTTCAGTATAATGCTGAGAAAGCACTGGACCTGTGTTAGTACCGTATCTCTGATTATTTTTCTTTTCCCCTTCAAAAATTGTATTTGGCAACAAGCTGTTTATATTACCATTCATAAAAGTGAACAAACATTATAAAAGAACCACAATTTGCATAAAGACAAAAAACTGGAAATGTTATTGAAATTTTCACTTTTAAAAGCTTCATAGACTTTACAACATAAATATAGTGTGAAACAGTAGTTGCATGAGATTTGTTTACTAAGACATGAAATTCATTAATCCACCTTTTGAATGTTGTTTTCATTCTTTTATTAAGCTAGAAAATCTATTCTTATTGAAAATAGGTTATTAGATTCAAACAGCAATAACTGTGAACTTATTCCAGAACTAGCACTCAGCAGATGGCACCTATACTAGTTAGAGCTGTAAGTGTAAAACACAGCAATTTCTATAGTAAAGTATAGAAACACTAGAACTGATATGGATGCTCTTCTTACAAAACATATTGAGGAAATAAAGTACACTCTGAAAAAATCCATTGCACAGTAAATATTTTCTGGGTCCTTGAATAATTAGTAAAAATAACTGAGGGCAAATCCATTTCTAAATACCCTTCATTATAAGGCAAATCTTTGTTGCTCTTAAAATTACTTGTCCATCACATAAACATATCTACTATTTTAATCTTTTTCTTGAGATAAAGAAACACATAAGTGAACTGAAATAAACTTTCTTATAGAATACTTCAGTAATTTTTGGATAAATGATGATATAAAAAATTGACTTACCTTCTGGAATACTCAGAAAACAGAGAAGTGGCTTGCTCTGTGTGGCTGAATCCTTTACACTGATTTCCCTGCTGTAGCTTGTACCAGATACTAATGGAACTCTGTTTCACTGTTCGTATCTCTAGGAACAAGATACGTAGCTTCATTATGAGACACCTCCCACTAAATAGAACATGGAAATGACTGTAGCAGTCTTAAGCACCTATCAGAGATGATATCTCATAGTTACAGTTAATCAGATATGACAATAGCGTAGGTTTTCCATTAATCACAGATTATTCCATCTCTGCATGATTATGATGCAATAAATCTGGCAGATGGTTATGGGATTTCTCACATGCCTGGGATAAAAAAAGAACAGATGCTGAGCCAGCAGAGGGTGCTTTGGAATAGATTTTGTCTGAAACCAAGTGGCAGCTTCACCTACTCCAGTCAGGCAGCAGCTACTAGAGAACAGCTCTAGAAGTTCCTGGAGCACCAGGAATAGTTTTTAGTGAATGAAGTTGCTTTGCTGAAGTCAAGGTGATAAAAGAAGGCTGCTGAGAAACCATTTGTCTACATTTCCATCTCTGAGGCAAAAAAAAGGCTGGAGGGACAGACAGTTCCACAGGAAATCAAGAAGCAACTCTGAGCATGAGGGAGAGGAAGAAGTCACCTCAGTGTACAGTGACTGACAATAATGACAAGAGCAGGAGAGGCACTCAGCAGACTAGGCACATATTTTTAGGGAGCATTGGTCACGAGCTCTGAGCCAACTTCTAAGCATCAGCACTAACAATAACCTATCAGATGAAAGATTCCAAACTATTCTCTTCTTGTGTAGCAGCCAGTCTAAAGGGGCAATTTCAGTACAAAATCAGCCAAATTCCCTAGGGCAAAACAGGCTGTACATCTTAGCAGGATAACCACTAAAGACATTTTGAGAATCAACTGTTCATTCTTTTTTTTACCAAACAGGAAGATTTTAAGCTATGGTCAGCCAAGCTCTTATTTTTCCTGGCAGAGTTACAAATACCACTTATTTCCAGTGTTCCTGGGACACTGTATGCTCATTTCGGCATACAGTAACTCCACATCAATACATAAAGATGTAACAATTAGACATCAACATTACTGATGTCACATCCATATTTTTCCTAGTTAATGCAAAAAAATCCAGAAAAAGAAAAGATTAAAAAAAACCAAAACAAACAAAACACACCACAAAAACCCCAGCCTGTAACAACGAAATCATATAATCTTAGAAAGTTTTTAGCCAAGTCCACCACTAATCTATGTCCATAAACACCACATAGACATGTCTTTTAAAGGGTGACTCCACCACTTCCCTCAAGTAGCCTATTCCATTGCTTGAAAACCCTTTCATCAAAGAAAGTTTTCCTAATGTCCAATGTAAATCTCCCCTGGTGAAGCTTGAGGCCATTTCCTCTCATCCTATTGTTTGTTATCTGGGAGAAGAGACCAACCTCCACATCAGCCTCCTTTCAGCAAGTTGTAGAGAGTGATAAGGCCTCCTATGAGCCTCCTTTTCTCCAGACTAAACAACTCCAGTTTCCTCAACTGCTCTTCATAATACTTATGCTCTAAATCCATCTTTGGACACACACCAGCAACTCAGTGTCTTACTTGTAGTAAGGGGCCCAGAATGAAACAGTATTTGTGGTACAGCTTCATTAGTGCTGAGTCCAGGGGACAATCACTTCCATAGTCTTGCAGGCCATGCTATTCCTGATAGAAGCCAGGATGCTGTTGACTTTCTTGGCCACCTGAGCATGCTTCTGGCTCACATTTGCCTGGCTGTCAACCAATGCCCCCAGATCATTTCCCAGTGGGCAGCTTTCCAGCCTCTCTGTCACAAGCCTGTAGCACTGCATGAGATTACTGTGACAAAGGCAAGGATCCAGTGTTTAGCCTTGTTGAACCTCATACTGCTGCCCTCAGTCCATCAATCCAGCCTGTTCAGATCCCATTGTAGAGCATTTCAATCTTAAAGCAAATTGACGTTCTCACTCAACTTGATGCGGTCTGCAAGCTAACTGAGGGTACACTTGGTCTTCTTGTCCAGGTAACTGATAAAGATATCCAAGAGACTGAGCCCTGGTAAATGCTACTTGTGACCAGTCACCAATCAGATTCAACTCCATTTGCTGCTACTCTTAAGGTTTGGCGAGTCAGTTTTTCACCCAGTGTACGCTTATCCAAGTCATGAACAGCCAGTTTCTCCAGAAGAATGCTGTAAGAAGCAATATCAGATGCTTTACTAAAGTCCAGGTAGGCAACATTCACAGCCTTTCCCTCATCCACTAAGGTTTGATGCAGGGTGTAGGCTGGCTTAACCTTGGCGATCCCACAATGCTTTGGTCAGCTGATCAAGGTCAGCTCATATCCCTGCCTTGATAGACTCACAGACCACTCCCTTGCTCAGTTTCATGCAGTTTCATTGGAGTCAAGGCCTTCCTCATTTTGGGACTACAGAGAATTTTTAGTCTGGAGTAACTATCTGCATTCAACGGTAGATTCAGCATCCTCTCACCTCAATGTGTCAGGTTAATTTAGAGGAAGGTCAGGTATATTCAGAACAAACTAACTTCCATTGTCTGGGTACAGGATAAGCTATTCTATCATAAAGCCCACTGAAACGTGAAACCAGAGATGCTCATTTTGTTGCTCCATGCCTCAGACGAGCCCTTCATCCTGTAGGCCATTCCCAACGCCCAGGTTGTTCCCTGATGATGGTGCAGGTAGGAAACTGATTTCCTGGCTAAAAGATACAGTGGCCAGCAAAGCAAAAGCTATTCTGCAGATTTCTTAAGAACCTACAATCAATACTGAAAGCTTTATAACTTTTGGCCCAGCTTCTCAAAAAAATCCTGTTTGGTAAGTATATGAAAAAACGTGCCCAGAAAAACCTGTCAGGTAATTTCTTTGAGGACTTAAATCCCTTGGCAGCCTGTATGCATAGCACTTCAGCAACTGAGAGAATCGTTCAGCCTTCAAGCAAAGAGGACAAGTAATGGGTTTAAAGTGAAGGATGGAATAGCTATGCAAGATAACAGGAAAAAAGTATCAGGAAAGGTAGTGAAGTACTGGAAGAGGTTGCTGGGAACCTAGTGCCACTAGGTGTTAGATCATGCAGGGAAAAAAATAGAGAGGCAAAAGCCCATTTAGAACCTAGACTGGCCACTGCTGTAAATGAGAATAAAAACATGCTTTTACAAATAATGGCAAAGGAAGGGGCAAGGACAACCTCCACTCTTTATTGGATGCAGAGGGGAATATGGTAACAAAAGATGAGGAAAAGGCAGAGGTACTTAATACCTTCTTTGTCTCAATCTTCAATAGTGGGACAGGTTGTGTTCAGGACAAGTGGCCTCCTGAACTGGCAGATGGAGCCAGGGACCAGTATAGTTCCCCTGTAATCCAGGAGGAAGAAGTAAGGGACCTGCTGAGACACAAGTCCATGGGACCAGATGGGATCCATCCTGGAGTGCTGAGAGAGCTGGCAGATGAGCTGGCCAAGCTGCTCTCCATCATTTTTCAACAGTCCTGGTTCACTAAAGAGAGGTCCCAGATGACTGGAAGCTGGCCAACGTGATGCCCATCCACAAGAAGGGCCGGAAAGAGGAACCAGGGAATTACAGAGCTGTCAGCCTGACCTCAGTGCCAGGCAAGGTTATGGAACAGGTCATCTTGAGTGCAATCACACAGCACTTACAGGATGGCCAAGGGATCAGGCCCAGCCAGCATGGGTTTAGGAAGGGCAGGTCCTGCCTGACCAGCCTGATCTCCTATGATCAGGTGACTGCCTGGTGGATGTGGGGAGGCCTGTGGATGTAGTCTACCTGGACTTCAGCAAGGCTTTTGACACCGTCCCCCACAGCAAACTCCTGGCCAAGCTGTCAGCTCGTTGCTTGGACAGCAGCACTCTGTGCTGGGTTAGGAACTGGCTGGAGGGCTGAGCCCAGAGAGTGGTGGTGAATGGTGCCACATCCAGCTGGCAGCCAGTCACTAGTGGTGTCCCCCAGGGTTCAGTGCTGGGCCCCATCCTGTTCAATATCTTTATCGATGATCTGAACGAGGGGATTGAGTTCATCATCAACTTACTAGTTTGCAGATGACACCAGGTTAGGAGCAGGTGTTGATCTGTTGAAGAGTGTGAGGGCTCTGCAGAATGACCTTGACAGGCTGGATGGGTGGGCAGGGGCCAATGGGACGAGATTTAATAAGGCTAAGTGCAGGGTCTACACTTTGGCCACAACAACCCCAAGCAGTGCTACAGGCTGGGGTCAGAGGGGCTGGAGAGCAACCAGGCAGAAAGGGACCTGGGGGTACTGGCAGATAGTAGGCTGAACATTAGCCAGCAGCATGCCCAGGTGGCCAAGAAAGCCAATGGCATCCTGGCCTGAATCAGGAATAGTGTGGCCAGCAGGACAAGGGAGGTTATTCTTCCCCTGTACTCAGCACTGGTTAGGCCACACCTTAAGTACTGTGTCCAGTTCTGGGCCCCTCAATTCAAGAGAGATGTTGAGGTACTGGAAGGTGTCCAGGGAAGGGCGACAAAACTGGTGGGGGGCCTGGAACACAAGCCCTATGAGAGGCTGAGGGAGCTGGGGTTGTTTAGCCTGGAGAAGAGGAGGCTCAGGGGTGACCTTATTGCCATCCACTACCACCTGAAGGGAGGTTGTAGCCAGGTGGGGGTCAGTCTGTTCTCCCAGGCAACCAGCAACAGAATGAGGGGACACAGTCTCAAGCTGTGCCAGGGGAGGTTTAGGCTGGATACTAGGAAGAAGTTCTTCACAGAAAGAGCGATTCACCATTGGAATGTGCTGCCCAAGTAGGTGGTGGAGTTGCTCTCCCTGGAGATCTTCAAGAAAAGACTGGATGAGTCACTTAGTGACATGTTCTAATTGATTGGATAGGGCTGGGTGATAGGGTGGATTGGATGATCTTGGAGATCTCTTCCAATCTGGTTGATTCTATGATCATGAAGAAAAATCTGGTATTGGTATCAAGATGCTGGAGCTGGCGTTACAGGTCCTTACCATCTCTAAGAGTAAATGGCTCAGAGACTCAGCTGTCTGTGATTCAAAGGATGGGTTTAGCGAAGCATGGCTGTGTGTGGTGGTTTAGGCTGGGTGCTGGCCCAGATGCCACTGCGCAGGCCACACCTGGGAGGTCCCAAGGGGTGGGCCCAGCCCAGGGGGTGGTCACAGGGACCAGGTATTCCATTCCTATAATGCCCTGCTCCCCTATAAAAAGGCCATGCGGGGTCTTCACTTCCTCTTTCGTCCCCTGCTGCTGCCTAGGTAACATGGCGTGAGCCGCCTCCCTTGGGCCTGCTCAGGCCCAAGGCTGGGTTGGGGGGGGGAAGAAAGAGCCCTGGGGGGGGGGGTTGGGTGTACCCCCAGGTGGGGATGGGATGTTCTTGGGTATGTTCTGGGATCTCTCTCTTTGTCATGGTGCTTGTGGGTCTCTGTAAAACTTTCATTGTTGTTTGTTATTGTTTTTTCCTATTTAAACTTTCATCACTTTTGCAATCCGTTTGCCTGAGTCGTTATTTCTGCCTGTGGTGGGGAGGGGATCTGCCCCAACCCATTACATTTTGGCGCCCAACATGGGGCCAACTGCAGCTCAGATTGCAAAAGATGGAGAGTTTAAATTTAGTTCTGGGCGTTGGCTTGGGTTTGGGAAGTTGGGGCTCAGGTTTTGTTGCCGGGGCGACTGTGTGAACTCCTGTGGACTGCAGAAGGACACCTGGTGCGTGGCTGATGGCATGGAAGTCCCTCCTGTTGCTTGGGAACAGCGAGGGGTGGTTCTTTCTGTGACTTTCTGCCCAGGGTGGCTTAAGAATGCTCGAGTAGCCTAAGAAGGCGAGACCTGCCTTCTCCTCGTTCTCTGCGGAGCGGCAGGGAGCGGAGGAGGGGCAGCGGCAAGCAGAGCGTGGTCGGCCCGCGGCCGCTGCGGGGGCGGACACCCGCGGCGAGCGGGCAAGCGACTGCTGGAGGTGACTCGGACTCTGCATCGCGGCGACAGAGACGGCGGGGGCCGGGCCGGGCCGCGTTCAAGCGGCGGCGGCGGCACCGCCCGAGCCGGGCTGCGTTCAGGCGGCGGCGGCAGCTGTAAATCTTTCCCTGGTGTTTTCGGGCATGTTCTGAAAACGGCGCCGAGCACCTGGCTCCGCCTCCTCTCTTCTCAGCGAGCTGTGCTGCAGCCGCCCCCTCCGGGGGAGGGCTGTGAACCGGATGCGGCGATGCCTCGGTATGTGAACGCCCCGTGGGGGGGCGATGTGCCTGCGGTGTGCATTGGTGTAGCTTTGGACTGGCCAGAAGCTGTCGGTTGTGGTTCCCTGGAGGGATGGAAAAGGCGGTCATGGAGCCTGATTGCTCCGACCGGCTTGCCCCAGGGGTGGAAAAAGCCGCTGAGAAACTGTAAATGCAGATAAAGGCTTGGCTGAGAAGTTGTGAGGTGTTTCCAGGTGACCAGGATGTCCCAAGGAGTCCACAAGGAATTCACACTGCAGGAGGAGGACTGTGTCGCTGGGAGGTTCCATCATATGAGGAAGAACAACTGGAATGGACTGATGCTTGAGCCTGAATGAGAGACTGTGTGGAAGGAAGCCCAGAAGAAGACATGGACTGTTGCTACACATGTCATAAGAAGAGTTCTAATTTGATGATATGTTCTGGGTGCAGGGATAATGGTATGGAATAAGGGGTGGTCTGTGGTGGTTTAGGCTGGGTGCTGGCCCAGATGCCACTGCACAGGCCACACCTGGGAGGTCCCAAGGGGTGGGCCCAGCCCAGGGGGTGGTCACAGGGACCAGGTATTCCATTCCCATAATGCCCTGCTCCCCTATAAAAAGGCCATGCGGGGTCTTCACTTCCTCTTTCGTCCCCTGCTGCTGCCTAGGTAACATGGCGTGAGCCACCTCCCTTGGGCCTGCTCAGGCCCAAGGCTGGGTTGGGGAGGGGGGGAAGAAAGAGCCCTGGGGGGGGGTTGGGTGTACCCCCAGGTGGGGATGGGATGTTCTTGGGTATGTTCTGGGATCTCTCTTTGTCATGGTGCTTGTGGGTCTCTGTAAAACTTTCATTGTTGTTTGTTATTGTTTTTTCCTATTTAAACTTTCATCACTTTTGCAATCCGTTTGCCTGAGTCGTTATTTCTGCCTGTGGTGGGGAGGGGTTCTGCCCCAACCCATTACACTGTGTGAACTCAACTCAGATGTGTTGGCAAAATCACTCTTGACTCCGGCTTTACCTACGCAGTTAAAGATGTACCAGATAAAAAACTGAAAACATAGAGCAAATCAAGTGCTAAGATCAGGAGAGACAGGAGTTCAAACATTCAAGAGGAGAAATTATGTCCCCAAAGAAAGATAAAATCTGTGGTAAAAAGTAGAGATAGGAAAACAGTAGCTCAGCAACATCAGGGTTCACTCTATTCCAAGAAACAGTAATTAGTCTAGCAGTGCCTTAGCCCTGGCTGTCTAATACCTACCCCTATTAGCCAGGAAAAAGTTGCTGTGCACACCTTCCAGTACTTGAGTGGGACCTGCAAGAAGGCTGGAGAGGGACTGTTTACAAAGGCCTGTAGTGATAGGATGAGGGGCAATGGTTTGAAATTAGAGAAGAGTAGATTTAGATTGGATGTTAGGCAGAGGTTTTTTACAATGATGGTGGTTGAGCACTGGAACAGGTTGCCCAGAGAGTTGGTTGAGGCCCCCCTCTTGGCAATATACAAGGTTAGGCTCAACAGGGCTCTGGGCAGCCTGATCTGGTTGAGGATGCCGCTGCTCACTGCAGGGAGGTTGGACTAGATGACTTTTAGAGGTCCCTTCCAACCCACATGAGTCTAAGATTCTGCTACGTTTTGCACCCTGCTTGCAGACTGTCATTGCACTCAGTAGGGGACACCTGGACAGAAGTGCCTATGGCAAGAGACTTCACTATCTGCATTTATTGAGGTCAACATAGGGAGCAGTGGTGAAGTTAGAAAATGGTCAGGTGTCAGGGGAAACTCTTGTTGGGTGTGTCTATACCCATGATAGCTCTAATGTTTTTGAGCTGGTGGGGATCTGCCCTACTGAGGGTGCAGCATCCTTCCTGTTCTTCTGTGTTGTGGGGTCTTGCAGCTAGCATAAACACCTCATGCTTCATGCAGAAAGATTTTTCAAGGGTTATAAAATCCTGATGGAGGTGGACTCCTCTTCCCCTGAGGTGAGGATTGCCCCTGGTATTTATAATTAGCTATGCTATTTTATTACCACCCATGTTGTGATAAAGATGAATGAAGTGGTGCCCACATAGCTCTACTAGATCATTTCACTGAGAAGTTTGAGGCAGTTATCCCAAGATATACTGTTAGCATGTACATGCCTAACCAGAGTGTAACAGGTTTATGTGGCAAAACTTGTGGAGTACCAGGAGTGGCTACTGTGAAAAGATACCAGGAGCAGTCCTCATGCTGGATAGAGCCAGTTTCACCTGGTTCCAAGGAAGACCCACCACTTGCCAAAGCTAAGCCCATCACTGACATTGGTAGCACCTCTGTGATAACATACTTAGGATAAAAACTGCTGCAGAGTAACTGTGAGAGAAGAGTGAGACAATGTGAAAGAAATAACCCTGCAAAAAAAGGAGAAGGAGGTGCTCCAGGCACCAGAGCAAAGATTCCCCTGCAGCCTGTGGTGAAAACCATAATGATGCAGGTTATCCCTCTGCAGCCCATAAAGGACCATGGTAGAACAGATATTCACCTGCAGCCCATAAAGGACCCCACACTGGAGCAGGTGGTGTGCCCTGAAGGAAGCTGTAGCCCATAGAAAGCGTTTGCTAAAAAGCAGGCTCCTGGCAGGACCTGAGGCCATGGAGAGGAACTCACACAACAGCAGGTTTTCTGGCAGGACATCTGGCATGTGGGGGACCCACACTGGAGCAGTCTGTTCCTGAAGGTTGCACCCAATGGAATAGACCCAAACCAAAGCAGTTTGTGAAGAACTGTAGCCCATGACAAAAAGCTCACATTGAAAAAGGTTGTGAAGAAGTATCTCCCATGGGAGGAACCTCACACTGCATCAGGGAAAGAGTGTGAGTAAGAAGGAGCAGCAGAAACAAAGTGTTATAAACTGACCACAATCCCCAATCTCCATCACCCTGCACTGTTCAGGGGAAGGAAGCAGAAGAGTTGGGAGTGAAGCTGAGCCTGGAAAGAAGGACTGGGTGGGGAGAAGGTGGATTTAGTTTTATTTCTCACTATCCTACTCTGTTACTAACAGAGTAAATTGAATTAATTTCCCCAAGCTGAATGTAATTTACCCTTAATGGTAACTGATAAGTGATATCCTGTCCTTATCTCAACTGCTAAGCCAAAGCTTATTGTATTTCCTCCCCATGTCCTGTTGAGGAGGTGGAGTGATAGAGTGACTCAGTGGGCCCCTGATGGCCAACTAAGCTCAACTGGGGTGGCAAGGCCCCACATAACAGTAGATGAGGACATGTGTGTGGATAAAAAAGGATTGAGAAGAATTTAAGTGTTAGAAAGCCATCAGTATTTTCATCATGCTCATCTTTCTCCTTCATCCTGCCAAGGTAGAGCTATTAAGTCTCTTATGAGATTTTCAACTCCACCATAGTTGTCAGCAAGTGTACTAAAGTTCAGAGGATGAAAAATAGAGGTGAAAGTACCTCAAAGCAATTGGCTACACTAATAAGAATTATGTCTGCCCTTCTTAATGTGACTGGCATGTGTTTACCATTGGGTTGCACACCTATATGTTACTTGGGAAGCTATTTGATCCCCAGAACTTTATAAAAGATCTTTACAGTGATATTGATGCTTGTCAGGCTTATGGCACTATTCAAACAAAAATGTTAATGCCTTCACCAAAGCTTTTATGTTGAGAAAGGGTGCCACTGCAATGATTAAGACTTCTTTGTCTCCATCTATACTGCTGGAGGCTGTCTTTGGAAGCCTGAGGCCCCCAGAGAAAGGCAGGACAAAGGAGAAATTTTCCTTGGTTGCTGAGGACTGGGTTAGAGAACAGTTAAGTCATCTGGACATCCATAAATCCGGGGGTCCTAATGGGATGCACCCAAGGGTGCTGAGGGAGCTGGCAGAGGTCACTGCCAGACCACTCTCCATCATCTTTGGTAAGTCATGGCAGACAGGAGAGGTGCCTGGGGACTGGAGGAGGGCAATTACCACTCCAGTCTTCAAAAAGGGTAAGAAGGAGGACCTGGGTAACTATAAACAGGTCAGCCTCACCTCCATCCCTGGAAAGGTGATGGAGCAACTTATCCTCAGCACTGTCCTCAGGCATATCAAGGACAACAGGGTCATCAGGAGCAGTCAACATGGTTTTACCAAGTGGAAATCTTGTCTGACTAACCTGGTAGTCTTTTATGAGGACATAACCATGTGGATAGATGACGGTAGAGCAGTGGATGTGGTTTATCTTGATTTCAGTAAAGCATTTGACACTGTCTCCCACAGCATCCTTGCAGCTAAGCTGAGGCAGTGTGGTCTGGATGATCAGGTAGTGAGGTGGATTGAGAACTGGTTGAAGGGAGGAAGTCAGAGAGTTGTGGTCATTGGCACAGAGTCTAGCTGGAGGCCTGTAACTAGTGGAGTCCGTCAGGGGTCAGTAGTGGGACCAATGCTGTTCAATATATTCATCAAGGACCTGGATGAGAGCACTGAGTGCACTGTCAGCAAGTTTGCTGATGACACCAAACTGGGTGGAGTGGCTGACACACCAGAGGGTTGTGCTGCCATTCAGTGGGATTTGGACAGGCTGGAGAGCTGGGCAGGGGGAAATGTAATGAAGTTCAACAAGGGCAAGTGTAGAGTCTTGCACCTGGGAAAGAACAACCCCATGGAGCTATATAGGTTGGGGACTGAGCTGCTAGAGAGTAGAGAAGGGGAAAAGGACCTGGGGGTCCTAGTGGATGGAAGGTTGACCATGAGCCAGTAATGTGCTCTTGTGGCCAAGAAGACAGATGGTATCCTGGGTTGTCTTAGAAGGGGTGTGGTCAGTAGGTTCTCCTCCCTCTCTACTCTGCCCTGGTGAGGCTACATCTGGAATATTGTGTCCAGTTCTAGGCCCCTCAGTTCAAGACCTCAGGGAACTGCTTGAGAAAGCCCAGTGCAGAGCCACAAAAATTATTAAGGGAGAGGAACATCTTTCTTACGAGGAGAGACTGAGGGAGCTGGGGCTCTTCTGCTTGGAGAAGAAGAGACTAAGGGGTGACCTCATTCTTGTTTATAAATATGTAAAAGGTGAATGCCAAGAGGATGGAGCCAGGCTCTTCTTGGTGATGCCCAATGACCGCACAAGGGGCAATGGGTGGAAGTTGAGGCACAGGAAGTTCCATGGAAACAGGAGAAAGAATTATTTCACTGTGAAGGTGACAGAACACTGGAACAGGCTACCCAAGGGGGTTGTGGAGTCTCCTTCTCTGGAGATATTCAAGACCTGCCTGGATGAGTTCCTGTGTCACCAGTATTTGCCATACTGCTTTGGCACGGGGGTTGGACTAGGTGATCTCTCGAGGTCCCCTCCAGCCTCTAACATTCTGTGATTCTGTGATTAAACCCAGATTCCCTTTCTAAAGAAGTTGTCCTTTTCTCTACATCTGCACTGTCATGCCACAGAGGCTACATACAGCCAGTCAGAGCAAAAATAACAGCAGCAGTTCTGAATGTCACAAGGCCACCAGAAGGATCCTCACAGGGGCACCACAAAGACCATTGAAATGAGGATTGATGTTACACCTGTTACACTTGTGGAACTAAAAATGCTCCACTGAGTCTCCAGGATCTTCCATTCCCACAGGTGGTCCTGTTATTGCTTGCCAGAACACCTTACAGTACAGACATGAGAGTGAGTCTGAGCAAAGAAGTATCTTTGAGCAAGAAACCTATCCAAACCTCATCCAAAAAAACCCCAAAAGATGAATAACCCAGCCCTTCTCTGTCCAAGTAACTTCATGGCAGAATCAAGATGTGCCTAAGTAAGATCTTCCAAATTTTAAGTCAAAGACCGTTAGATTCAAGAGGTCATTGCTTGGTACAACACTGTGAGTGACTAAATCTTGTCTGTCATGATGCGACTCAACAAAGATAAAATCACCTTTGCTGCTTGCCCCAAAAATAGCTGATGCGTATGACTCTCTGGAGCGTGCATAGACAAGATCATCTCTACCCATCAGCTACCCCAGAAAGAAAGGATGGTGCAAAGGACAATGAATTCACCACCTGGACACATACCTAAAAAATTGTATAAGAGACTTGAGCTGGGCTATGCTGCTCTGAGAGAGAAGGAGAGACACAGGAGAAAAGACATCATCATGTAGATTGGTGGCAGCAGATCAGGAGGAACCTTCTCTCTGTGTCCTAAGTTCCACATGCTGCAACTCATAGATCTGAAGAGGCTGCTCAGAGAAGGACTTAGACTTTGAGATCTCTCCCTCCCTCCTCCAGTGGAGGACAGCACAGACATCTCCTCCATGCCAAAGCTGCAGCACCCTTCCTCCACAGACCCAAACTGTCTTGGGGGGCTAGGGGTGTGGTAATACAATTCCTTTCCACTTCTCTCTCCCTCTCCTCTCTCTCTCTATTTTTCCCTCTCTTTCTCCCTTCTTCTGCTCCATCCACTTAATTCTGTTAATAAATAGCCTCACTGTTGATAATTTGGCCTCGTTTGTACCTCTAATTTCATAACATGGGAATATTCAAAAGAACTGAGTCTCTTATCCTCTCTGGACTGAGACAAACACATGGACTAATTCCAGAAGTCTCAGGCCCTCCCCTCAGAGTGCACTGGAAGCTAATCTCCTCCTGTGCAGCATCCACTCTCTTCCATTAGTGTGGAAACACAAGATTATTCAGCATACAACTGTTGTTCCTATCTGACCTCTTTCCTGAGAATAAGGATTTTCTTCTACACAATTTCTTAGGAAGAATCTTCCACAAATACATGGCATTTTGGAAATCACAGTTGGGATTCTCTGGAAAGTCATTGAAGATAATTTGTTGACAAAGCACGTTCTTTATAATGATTTCTTACTGAATAGTCTTATTTGTTCCTTAATGTATATGAATTACTGGAAGTCTTACTGATAAAAGAGAGTCATGACATACTGACAGAATGCAAGACCAGAGCTTTAGTTAGAAAGGTTATTTATATTTTTCATATAATATCACTCTTGAACAAAATGTCTTACTTATTCTACAGGTTATGGACCGGGCTTTTAGAAGTGTTGGATTTGGGATCCAGTGATGACTTCAGGGAGGCAGTTCTTGAAGGCAGTGGAGCACAAGCTCCCCCAGAGCCCTGTGAGGTGGGTAGCCCACAGCTAATCAGCACCTACACTAGACATATGAGTCCCCAGCATAGATTCAGCTAAAAATGGAAGTCAGGTCACGTCTGGCTTTCATTTAAAAGTGTTTGATTAAAAACATCTCTCCATTATACTTCATTTCCATGACCAGCAGCAGAGCTTGCACAGCCTCCTACCAGTTTTTTGTGGACATCAGTACCTTCAAGAGTTGCAGGTTTCAAGTGCTCCTGTCTGACTGCTCAGAGTTGTGACAACAGGCCAAAGCCTTCCTACAAACTACAGCTAACAAACTGTTCCAAACTCTTCCAAACCACAGCTAACAGCCTGCAGAAGCATACTGGTTGGAGACCTCACATATTATCACTGAAGAGTGTGCACAAGATGAGCAGATATATCTCTTTGCCCTTCTCTCACCACATCACACCCTCATGCACTGGAGCCCAACAGCCATACTATCTGTAGCTCCCAGATACTCCAGCTGGACTAAAGTTCTTGTACAAGATTCAAGTGTTGGAAGTTTCCTAGGTCCTGTGAAACTAATTGAAATGCAAAGGCCAGCTGTCAGTCAGCTCTGCAACAGAATGATTGCTTTAGGACAGTGAATAAATTTTCATTGAAAGTCCCATGAGATCAGACATCCTCTAGCTTTAATTGGTTTGTTATTGCTAACTATTGATCTACACAAAGCGCTATTCTGAGAGGAAGAATCTTAGGAACACATAGAAAGTGATCGGCTTTCACTACCTGGGAAAGGTCATGGTGGATTTCCTCTGAAAACAATCTGCTGTTCAGCAGCTGCCAAGAGGACAAACAGACTGTCAGTTGTTACTAGCAAAAAAACAGGGAACAAAACCAAAACAGGAAATGTTATTATTATACTCATGTAACATATCTTTATCTTGAGAACTGAATGTAATTCTGGTCACAAGTGGTAAAAAGTATCTAATTTTTAAAGTTACTAAGAAGAGCAGTAAGGATATCAGAGAGACAGAAAGCTTTTGCTATAAGGATAAACCAATTTAACTGGCACTCTGCAGCTCAGAAAATGGTGGATGTACAGCACCAGGAAAAATTACACATGGAGAGCTATGTCAGTACCTCTCAAGGTCAAAAAAATAGTTAAATGATCAGGTGCATGATTTAATCAGAGAACAGTACTCCCTCAGATAAACAAACCCAGAACAAGAGGACACAGTCTCAGGCTGCGCCAGGGGAGGTTCAGGCTGGATGTTAGGAAAAAGTTCTATACAGAGAGAGTGATTGCCCATTGGAATGGGCTGCCTGGGGAGGTGGTGGAGTCACCATCACTGGACGTTTTCAGGAGAAGACTTGATGGGGTGCTTGGTGCCATGGGTTAGTTGTTTGGGTGGTGTTGGATTGGTTGATGGGTTGGACGCGATGATCTTGAAGGTCTCTTCCAACCTGGTTTATTCTATGTATTCTATTCTAATTGCCACATGAATTTTCAACTGTTGGGTAAGATGTTGTTGGAAAAGCTACTTGAAACTGAGGGTGTCCATTCCATGTAATTGACTCTGGCAGGGTTCATCATCCTTCCCTTTGCCTGTTTTCGATGGCTTGCGCTTTTGGTTAGTAACAGGATAAAGACCTGTGGATGGAGGATCAGGGGACTTGTGTACAACAGGGAAACAAAAGAAAAACAAAAGCAGAAGTAACTCAAATAAGAGTGGTTTGGTTTGGTTTTGTTGTTTGGGTTTTTTTCTGTATTTCTTCCTTTTTTTTTTTCTTTTAGGGGGGCTGTTCACTTTTAAGGTTTTTTTTGTTTGGTTGGTTTTTGTCAATTATTTCATTTGATCCCAAACCCACTGTGATTAATAATTCTGCTAAGAGCCAAAAGAGCAATTTTCAATCCCTGCAATGAGGAATTCCTGCAGAACCTGAAGACCTGTTCCTGTGAGGTCTCAAGCTGTGTTTTTTGATACAGCTTGTGCCTTTCCTCTCCTTTGCAGAAGTATCAATAAAAAATGTTTATAAATAATTTAAAATGCATATAAATTCACTGAATGTCTGTCCTGCAAAGTCTGATACGTCATGGCATGCAAGCCCTCATATACACTTCATTTCACAGAGTCAGCTTGCACCCTGTACTGTACTCCCAGTTAAGTGCCAGCCACCCTACACAGTTTGTTCAGGTAATTGCAGGTGAGTGCTACAGACTGCACCCAGATTGCTGGTTAGCTCAGTCATGATCTTGAGGCCTTTGTGTCTTAACTGACTTGTCTGACATCCTCTAGGGACATTACATAACTGCACACTTTGTAACACACTGAGCAAAGGATGCTCCTGGCCCGCTCCATACTGCCTCAGTAGAGGCTGCTGTGCACAGGATAGGACAGGTGGGTGACACAGAAATTATTGGATCAGCCACTACACATCCAGACAGTACGAAGATTTGCTATTTTCTTACTTTAAAGAACTTGAAGACTGGCAGGAGGCATTTTTCCCTGGTATTCATTTTCATTACCCAGGAAAATCTTTTTTTTGGCATGTTACGAAGGACAGAGTTTGCTGCTCCCAAAGGCCATTCAAGCCCAGACAGCATAGACAGGGACACAAATTACCTAACATTCAGGCTCCAGCTGTTATGTATGCCTAGCCAAATATTGCCTGAATTGAGATTTAGAAAAAAGGACTGACCCACACCTCAGACAAAAAATTCCATACATCTGATGTTCTGCACTGCCTGACCTCATTTAAATTCTCTTCTGTGCTTAAGATAGGCACTCTACACACTCAGAACCTTATCCTGTGGTGTGGTGGTTTGAAAGGAAAGGCTTTGCTTTCCCTCCCCCACTGAGAGAGAGACCACGGCTAAACCCAGTCGGAGAAATGAGATTATATTTTACAAGGAAACAGATTCTATATAACACAACAAACACAGGTATTTTACAATATATACAGGAATATACAGCAAATGAACTCAACCAGAAACCAGACCCCCCACAGAGGGGGCTTCCCCCTGTGCCCCCTTCACCCCCCTACCTCCCTTCTCCCCCAAAGAGGTAGAAGAAGAGACGAGGATGGTTAGCAGGACAGGGGAAGAAGCGGACAGGCCTGTTACAGGGAGGGAGGTAGTGCTTATCTCTTGGCAAGAAGCCCAGAAGCAGATCCAGCCGAAAGGGACAGCGAAGGAAGGAAGACTGAGAGAAAGTTCCCAACTCCCCTGGGTCCAATCTGACCTCCCACAACCCTTGGCCAATGAAATTTGTTTAGAATACCAAAATATTTTACAAACATTTAGCCAGTGTGCCCCTTCCTTAAAGGCATAGCCTCAAACTGCCACATGTGGAAAGGATAAGGATTTCTCCCCAACACAAAATCATTTACAGCTAGAATGAGAGCAATCTGCAATGCCCAGACAAGACCTTTAGTCAGAACACTTACCCAATTTCTAAGTTCTCTAGAGGCTTCTGTGTCATGGCAAGAACCCTCCATTGCCATGGATTGAAGCTGGGATGCTACATGTTGGGGTTTATAAACCATTGGGGAGACACCGAATAGCCAAGAGTGAATTTTACTCTAGCCATGTGAAGGGTGGACATTAATGGAAGTTTGTAGTCTGAGGCATCGACTTCTTAAGTGTGTTGGGCTCCCTCACATTTGCTTCCAACAAGGAAAACTGTACTACCAGGCACAAATTGGCCCAAGTACCTGAGAAAGTGTATTAGGAAGAGTTAAGGGAGCACATTCTCATTCAAAACAAGAGAAGCCACCAGCTTCCAGATGACTGTTTTACCAACAAGGCTAGTATGAGGGTGGAGAACTGAACAAGGATACATCATGCATTCAGGTTTTTGTTATCAGCAGAGCTGTTTCTGCTCTGTTATCTATTCTCAGAAGACAGATACCCAGTTTACATCATGACTGTGGGTGGAAATAAGCATATCCTATTAGTCAGCAGTAAGCATTGAGATTACCGTTTAGGGATTAAAGCTCCTTCTGAAGATTGTAAAAGTCCTCACCATATGCCACTCAGCAGATTAGGCCATCCCTTTCCCTCTTGGGGTGCAGGGGGCTTGTCTAAATTTGGGCAAAGACACTGCCCATAGATGCTGACATTTCTAGCTCTGCAGGGTAACACAGAAACAATACTGTGTTCATGTAAATTATTTTACCCTCTTTTTCTCAATCAAACAGAAGTTTTCTGAATAACGGTGCTTCTATAGCGAACTCTTCCCATAGGCTTTCCTCTTGCTGCTATCACAAAGCTTATCAATACTGTAAAGTTTCTGCCAGGCTGAAGTTCTGCCCCAGCAAAACTTCAGGTGTCAGATCTGACTACTGGGCAGCCACAAAGTTTGAATTTTAAGAGCTCAGCAGAAATACAGGCTATCTTGAAATAAAAACAGCAGATCAGTTTAATCTCGCTCCATATCACCAACAAAAGCACTCTTTTGCTGTGAATATATATGCCAAAGGATGGAAAGACACAGTTAAGAAGCAGTCATAACTAGAACAGCAGCTCTGTGGCTGATATATGTCTGTAAAGCCATTGCTACACTATACTCTTAGAAGAATCCCTGGGGGATACTAAAGTCCTTGACTTTTTATTCTTATTAAAATATTCTGTTCAGTTTGTGTTGCTTTTCTGGAGTAGTTTATTGCAAATTGTCAAGGAAGGGAAGAGACCAGCATGGCTAAGTAAAGACCAGCTGGGCAAACTAAAAGGCAAGGAGAAATTGCACAGGCAGTTCAAGTAGGGACAGGCATCTTGAGAATAGTACATGGATGCTGCCTGATTGTGCAGCATGGCTGAAGCTGAGCTTGGCAAGGGATGAGAAGAATGACAAGAAGGGCTTCTCCAGGTTTATTGATGATCTGAACAAGGGGATTGAGTCTGTTATCACTAAGTTTGTAGATGATACCAAGCTGGGGACAGGTGTTGGTCTGTTAGAGGGTAGGAGAGCTCTGCAGAGGGACCTTGACAGGCTGGACAGATGGGCAGAGTCCAACAGCATGAAATTTAACACATCTAAGTGCCAGGTTCTACACATTGGCCACAACAACCCCATGCAGAGCTACAGGCTGGGGTCAGAGCAGCCAGGCAGGAAGGGACCTGGGGCTACTAGTTGATAGTAGGCTGAACATGAGCCTGCAGTGTGCCCAGGTGGCCAAGAAGGCCAATGGCATCCTGGTCTGCATCAGGAACAGTGTGGCCAGCAGGAGCAGGGAAGTCATTCTGCTGCTGTACTCAGCACTGGTTAGGCCACACCTTGAGTACTGTGCCCAGTTGTGGGACCCTCAATTTAAGAAGGTCATTGAGACACTTGAAGGACTACAAGACAGGAACCAGGGGCACAAAGTCCATCCGACTGTAAGTGAAGACAAGGTTTGTGATTCCCTGAGGAACATGTGCAAGCCTATGGGACCTGATGAGATGCATCCCAGAGTCACAAGGGAACTGGATAATGTCCATGATATTTGAAAATTCAGGGCAGTCAGGTGAAATCCCTGGTGGCTGGAAGGGGGAAAACATTACACCCATTTTAAGAAGGAATTACCAACCTGTCAGCCTCACTCCTGTGCCTGGAAATATCATGCAACAGATCCTCCTAGAAGGTCTGATAAGGCACATGGTGGAAGAGGAGGTGATTCAAAACAGACAGGATAACTTTGGTAAAGGCAAGTCCTGCCTGACAAATCCAGCAGCTTTTTTACAACAGAGCAATTACATCAGTGAACAAAGAAGGGCAATGGATGTCATCTATCTGGACTTCTGCACAGCCTTTGGCACAAGTCTCCCACAGCATCCTTCTCTAAGAATAATGAAGAGGTGATTATGTGCAATCAACACGGCTTCGCCAAGGGCAAATCCTGCCTGACAAACTTGGTGGCTATGGCAATGTCACAACATCAATAGACAAAGGGAGAGCAACTAACATCATTTATCTGGACCTGAGCAAAGCCTTGGCCACTGTCTCACACAACATCCTCGTCTCCAAGTTCAATATGGGTTCAATGGATGGACCACTCAGTGGATAAAGAACTGGCTTGACATCTGCACCCAACAGGTGGCTGTCAATGGGGCCATGTGTCAAGTGGAGTCCCTCAGGGATCAGTACTGGGACCAGTCTTGTTTAACATCTTTGTTGGCAACACAGACAGTGGCATTGAGTGCACCCTCAGCAAGTTTCCTGATGACACCAAGCTGTGTGGTGCAGCAGACATGCTGGAGGGAAGGGATGCCATCCAGAAGGACCTTGAAAGGCTAGAGAGGTGAGCCTGTGACAATCTCATGAGGTTCATCAGGACCAAGTGCAGGGTCCTGCATCTGGGTTGGGGCAATCCAGGCACCAATATAGGCTGGGCAGTGACTGGCTTGAGAACAACCTTGAAGAAAAGGATTTTGGGGTGCTGGCAGATAAGAAGCTCAACATGAGCCACCAGTATGCACTTGCAGTCCAGAAAGCCAAACAGATCCTGGGCTGAATGAAGAGAAGTGTGGCCAGCAGGACAAGGGAGGTGATTCTCCCCTTTTATTCCATTCTGGTGAGACCCCACCTGGAGTACTGTGTCCAGTTCTGGAGCCCTTATTACAAGAAAGATATGAACATGCTGGAACATGTCCAGAGAAGGGCCACAGGGATGATCAGAGGGCTGCAGCTCCTCTCCTACAAAGACAGGCTGAGAGAGTTGGGGTTGTTCAGTCTGGAGAAGAGAAGGTTCCCAGAAAACCTTATTGTGGCCTTCCAGTATCTGAAGGGGGCATACAAGAAAGCTGGGGAGGGACTTTTTAAGGTGTCAGGTAGTGATAGGATGAGGGGGAATGAATCCAAGCTAGAGGGGGGTAGATTTAGATTAGCTGTTAGGAAGAAGTTCTTCACCATAAAGGTGGTGAGACACTGGAACAGGTTGCCCAGGGGGGTGATGGAAGCCCTATTCCTGGAGGTTTTTGAGGCCAGGCTGGATGTGGCTCTGTGCAACCTGATCCAGTGTGAGGTGTCCCTGTCCATGGCAGGGGGGTTGGAACTGGATGATCTTTGGGATCCCTTCCAACCCTGACAATTCTGTGATTCTGTGAATTTGGAAGATATGTGGATTTGATGGGTGGACAATAATATGGACATGAGCTGGCAATGTGCACTTGCAGCCCAAAAGGCCAGTTGCATGCTGGGCTGCATCAACAGAAGTGTGGCTAGCAGATTGAGAGAGGTGATTCTACCACTCTGCTCTGGTGAGACCTCACTTGGTGTCCAGCTCTGGAGCCCCCAACACAAGAAGGACATGGGCCTGATGACGAGGGGCTAGAGGAGAGCCACAAAAATTATCAGAGATCTGGAGCACCTCTCCTGTGAGGACAGGCTGAGAGAGCTGAGGGTTGTTCAGTCTGGAGGAGAGAAAGCTGCAGTGCAACCTTATAGCATTCTGCCAGTACCTGAAGGGGGCCTACAAGAAAGCTAGGGAACAACTAGGACAAGGGGCAGTGGTTCTAAACTAGAGAAGGGTAGATTTAGATTGGACATAAGGAAAGAGTTGTTTGCTGTAAGGGTGGTGGAACACTGGTCCCATCCCTGGAGACAAATTTTAAGGTCAGGCTTGATAGGACTCTGAGCAACCTGATCTAGCCAGGGATGTTCCTGCTTCAAATAACTCAGAGCTGATGATTCCTTCCAAGAATTGCCACTTAAGGAATTAAGCCATTAATAAATGACATGAAGAAAAGATAAAAAAGATGTGAAAGAATGTCAACAGTATTAGTAATGAACTTTGATGGAATAGCTTCATCCCTGTATTGCTTTTATAGTACAGTTCATAGAAACATGACAATAGTAAGAACTATTTAAAATATTAAGTGTAAGGACACATCCAGCATATACCAACATTCATTGTAACTCCACCTTAGTACTCTCCTAAACTCCAATTTCTTTCAGCACCAGGAATTTCCTGATTTTTGCCTGTTTCTTCATCTCTTACTGGATATTTCTTCCAAACTGTGGTCTTTCCAGGCACCTGTGTGAACTCCTGCTTCTTCAGTGTCCTCTAGCTGCCATGTCTTTCATGAAGGTTTATCATGCTTTTTTATTTAATGTGCTGAATGCCCAGCACTGAGATCATACTGATGCTTGATAAACTATTGGATAAAAACATGAGAAAAGTTGGGTTGGTTGCAGAAAATGTCCCTCATCAGGAGGTGGTATCTTCAACCATGCAGCTTCTTGTAAGACATGACCTTTTTCTCTCAACAACTTGACCAGTGCAACTGAAAGTCCATCAGATGCAATGCATAGGCAAAAATAAAATCTTTAAAACCCAAACAGGTGGCCAGAGAAGAGAGACATTTTCTCAGTGTGTTCCTCACCTCGTAGTGCAGTCTACAGAAGGGTCTTCAAAGGACCATACCTGAGTGCTGGAAAGAGTACAGCCACAAAAACACAGACCATCAAACACCTTACATAACAATGCTGTGCTTCAGCAGCAGTATTTCTCACACCACCCTTATTATCTCCTATTGCCTTCCCTGCCTCTACTATTCCAGAAAAAAACATTTTGTGTTCCTAGAGGATGGACAGTTCAGAAAACATCTGGCTAAGAAATAACTGACCAAGAAAGACAACAAAAGCACAGTTACATTTCACCTGGTTTGGTTCTTGAGCAGGTTTCACAAACAGGAAGCTAAGATGGTGCAATAGAAAAGGTAGCCTTGGAGTAGACGTGGGCAGACAGAGGGAGGACAGACTTTACTAGCCAGGACAGGGAATAAGCACCTGTCAGACCATGACAGAAGAACAGCACAAAAGTATCACAACTCTCCTAATATCCAACTGTACTGGAAGGCCACACCAGCATGATGCCTACAGACATTTCTCTGGTAGCTTCATGTTGTAAGAGTGTTTGCTAACCAAGAACTAATGAAGAATGCTGTTTTCTTCAGTAGAAATGTTGACTCCAAAGTCACTTTAATAAGGAAAGACAGCTCTTCTGTTTTTCTGGAAGAGGATATGGTTAATTGTGTTCTGCAGTAACAACAGACAAATTCAGCATGATTATATCTGAACAGAAATAAACTGCTCTGTGTGGTTTTCCAAGCTTACAGAAGAGTGTTTGGGTTCTGATACTTCATTCCAGGGACTTTCATTCCCACCAGCAGCAACAGACTTCACAGCAAACGCAAAACCTTCTTTTTCACTTTCAAGAGAGAAAGCCTGGCAGAATCTATTTTCTGAGTAAGCATGATAAAAGCATCTCACTGTAAATACACAACTTCATTTGAGACCTATTGCTACAAGCAGTGGCAAAATGCTATGAAATACTGGAACCACACAGGCTAAACAAGCTACACGAAACCCAGCAGGTTTCACATGGGTTTTTATTTGTTGCTACAGAAGGGGAAAGGAAGCAAAACAGTAAAGAAAAGTTCAGGGTCAGGCACCAGAATGCTATTCTGATCCCAGGGTTCCAGTGGAGCTCATATGAAGTTCAAAAAGGCTAAGCAGAAGGTCCTGCACATGGGTCAGAATAATCCCAAGCACAAATACAGGCTGAGTAGAGAATGGATTGACAGTAGTCCTGAGAAGGACTCAGGGTTGCTGGTTGAGGAGAAGCTCAACATGACACAGCAAGGTGTATTTGCAGTTCATGACACCAAGGTATCCTGGGCTGCATTGAAAGAAGTGTGGCTAGTGCTCAGGGAGGTGATTCTTCCCCTTTGCTCTCATGTGTCCCCACTTGGGAGTACTATGTTCAGCTCTGAGGAGTAGGCCTGTCGGAGCAAGAGGGCCACAAAAATGACCAGAAGGCTGGAATACCTCTCCTATGAAGAAAGGCTGAAAGAGTTGGCATTGTTCAGTGTAAAGCAGCGAAACTTCACTTATAGTAGCACATTGCTACCTAAAGGGGGCTGACAGAAAAGATGTAGAGGGACTTTTTCTAAGGGCAAGTAGTGATAAGACAATGGGTAATGGCCTTAAACTGAAAGAAGATTTAGATTAGATGTAATGAAGGTTGTTCACATTTAGATTAGATGTAATGAAAGTGGTGAGGCACAAGAGCACCTAAGTTGCATAGAGAGGCTGTGGATGCCTCCTCCTTGGAAGTGTTCAGGACCAGATAGGATGGGGCTTTGAGCAAGCTGACTTAGTGGAAGGACTACCTGCCCATGGCAGGGGGGGTTAGGACTAGATAATCTTTAAAGTATTTTCCAACCCAGACCATTCTATGATCTTTAATGCTTGACATAAAATCCATGTAGTCTACATTAGCCACGGTCCAGCAGCTGCAAGTGTGCATGGCTCCCTGTTGACATTTGTAGGCAAACAGGCAGAGGGGAGACTAAAGCACACTGAGTGTTCAGAGCATCTCAAGATCTTACTTGGGTTTTGTTCAACTACCATGGCAGCCTAAAATTTGTGATACTCAAAAAACAACAACCAGCCAGTCTTAGCTAACAGCTAGTGGAGACAAATCCCTTTAGCCTGCCAGCACAAGGCGTCTCTGCAACCAGTGCCACAGCTTTGTAAAGCCAGATCATGCAAGTCAAGAGACTTCAAGTGGGAAAATCTCTGGTCTCCAGTAATGGTTCTTTTTATAGGCCTGCTGTTAGCTCCATTCTGTGGCCTTGGGAGAATGCATGAGGATGTACTAAAGATCACGAGCCTAAAATCAGACCTTAGACACTGCACAAGCAGCCTACAGCATGGTCGTAATACAGAAGTGATATGGCCATAGCACAGGAGCCAAGCTGGGTTAAGCTGACAGCAACAAGAGGTGCAGCTGGAACCAGCTGCTTTGGGAGGCTGTCCATGCAGGTGCACCATCAGAGCAAGGGTGGTTTCAGCTTAAATGCCCCCCTGAGCCATCAGAATGTCATCCTTTTCCCATGGCAACAGAGCATCCTGCCAGAAGTCAGAGTGCATGGAGGATGGCAGTGTGATGAGAAAGTAGTAGCAACCTACCTGGCTGCTTCAGCAATTGGAGAGCCAGGCCAGAGGCTTGGGACAGCTGTTGAGATATCAGCTGGATTTTCAGCTGCTCTTTTCACTGTTGTTGAAGACAGGACTCCCAGCTCAGTCAGCTGCTGGCCTGACTCTGCAGAGCATTTCTCTTGCTCTTCTCAAGTGTTTACTGTTCTTTTCTTTGCCAGCAGCCCTCATAAGTAAACTTGGTCCTTTGGCTGTGAGACAGCATTCAGCCCTAGGATTTGGTCAGCTGGAGCTTCTGCAGCCAGCCTGTCTCCTTCCAGCCTTTGCAAACTCCTAGTTGGAGTAACATGCAGACTCACAGCATATGTAACTAAAGTTCATTGCATGTCAAAAGCCTTGTTTTCCTCCACAAGTACATGAGATCACCTGCAGGTGTATACATCCTGCACTTGGCTTTGAAATATAGGTAACAATTAAAAGCCTCCACAACTCAGTGCTTGGAAATGCTTTGCTGACTACCAACCAGGAGCTTTTAGAGGAGAAAAAAAAAATGCATCTAAGGCAAGGAAATTTCCATGACACCATATCTTGTGAGATGAACATATTGATCCAGGAGGTGGCCTACCTTGTGAAATCGAAGATAAGTCAGGCTAATTGGAGTTATCTTGAAAGAGAAAAGCCAAGAGCAGTGAAATATACCTTTAGTAAGTACATTTGTGGTTAGAGAGAGGAATATACAAAGATAAAATAGCACTTTGCTCCTTCACATGTTCCACAAGTAGCTCAGAACACTGCAGGTGATCTTAATCAGTAATTATGTAGAGTGCTGCTGGTTTTATTCGTTCTCACCTCCTCCATTCTTCTCTCCCAGGCCAGGCCAGGCCACAAAGACTTCTTAATGTTCTGTTGCTGATTGCCTGGGAGAAGAGACAAACTCCTACATAGAATACGTAGAATACATAGAATAAACCAGATTGGAAGAGACCTTCAAGATCATCGCATCCAACCCATCAACCAATCCAACACCACCCAAACAACTAACCCACGGCACCAAGCACCCCATCAAGTCTTCTCCTGAGCACCTCCAATGATGGCGACTCCACCACCTCCTCAGGCAGCCCATTCCAATGGGCAATCACTCTTTCTGTATAGAACTTTTTCCTAACATCCAACCTAAACCTCCCCCGGCGCAGACTGAGACTGTGTCCTCTTGTTCTGGTACTGGCTGCCTGGGAGAAGAGACCAACATCTGCCTGTCTACAACCTCCCTTCAGGTAGCTGTAGAGAGTAATAAGGTCACCCCTGAGTCTCCTCTTCTCCAGGCTAAGCAACCCCAGCTCCCTCAGCCTCTCCTCACAGGGCTGTGTTCCAAACCCCTCACCAACTTTGTTGCTCTTCTCTGGACTCGTTCCAGCAAGTCAACCTCCTTCCTAAACTGAGGGGCCCAGAACTGGACACAGTACTCGAGGTGCAGCCTAACCAGTGCAGTGTACAGGGGCAGAATGACCTCCCTGCTCCTGCTGGCCACCCTGTTCCTGATGCAGGCCAGGATGCCATTGGCCATCTTGGCTGCCTGGGCACACTGCAGGCTCATGTTCAGCCTACCATCAACCAGCACCCCCCGGTCCCTCTCTGCCTGGCTGCTCTCCAGCCACTCTGACCCCAGCCTGTAGCTCTGCATGGGGTTGCTGTGGCCAATGTGCAGAACCCGGCACTTGGATGTGTTCAATCTCATGCCGTTGGACTCTGCCCATCTGTCCAGCCTGTCGAGGTCCCTCTGGAGAGCCTCTCTACCCTCCAGCAGATCAACTCCTGCCCCCAGCTTGGTGTCATCAGCAAATTTACTGATGATGTTACCAGGTCTAAACACTTTTAAAGCACTACAAGGATTTTTATTATTTTTTTCCCAGTTAGCCTCTTACTTGAGGTATTATTCACTGCCAATGAAGATGAAACACAGTTGTGGGGGGGGATTAAATGTTTTATTTGACAAAATACACACTTTGATTTAACCTCCATTATGATATGGATAAGAATTCTCTTTTTATTTCACATCAAAGACCATCTCATACTATTGTAAGAGACTAAATCTTGTCTCTCTTGATGTGACTCAACAAAGATAAAATCACCTTTCTGCTTGCCCAGACAATAGCTGATGTGTATTGGGCAGCTGCCACTGGCTAACGACTCTCTGGAAGGTGCATAAAGATTGCTCACCAGACTGCAGCTACCCTGGAAATAATGGGAAGAAGCCACTGCTATCGATACTCCCTGGAATATACATACCTAAAAAACTGTATGAAAGATCTGAGCAACTACCGGCTCGGGAGAAGGAAACCACAAGAGAAGGAAAAGCCCGGGGTAATGCTGCTCTGAAGAAAAACAGAGAGAATACCGGGAAGGAAAAAATGACAGAGACATCACCATGTAGCCTGGAAGAAGCAGACCAAGAGGAACCCTCTCTCTATGTCCTAAGTTCTGCCTGCTACAACTCATGGAGCTGAAGAGGCTGCTCAGAGGACAGCACGGCCAACAAGGACAGCATCTCCTCCACGCCAAAGCTGCAGCACCCTTCCTCCACAGACCCAAACTGTCTTGGGGGTGAGGGGTGTGGTAATATAATTCCTTTCCTCTTCTCTCTCCCTCTTCTCTCACTATTTTCTCTCTCTCTCCTTCTGATCCATCCACTTTATTCTGTTAATAAATAGCCTCACTGTTGATATTTTGGCCTTGTTTGTACCTCTAGTTTCATAACATGGGAATATTCAAAAGAACTGAGTCTCTGTCCCTCTCTGGGTCAGGACAACTATCTGCCAAGACTCTACTCCATAAATGAAAATGGCCAGCACCCTGCATTATTCACATCCTTGAGAGAAATGTGACTCCCTTTTCAAGCACTCTATCACAATTCCAGCTAGGACCTGTTGTAACTCACTAGTGTGGGGGGTGTAATTAAGGTTCTTGGGTTTTGCAAGAAACAGAACAAGAGGTAGCCTGTTTTGGTGGGTTTCAAGGAAGAGAGAGAGAGGGAGAGAGACTGGAGAAACAAGTGCATGGCCTGACTTCTAGATTCTAGACTCAATTGCCTGAGCAGCACACAGTTGGTAACAGTTCTCCAGCCGTCACACATACCTGGATCTGCTGGAATGCAAATCTCAGATCACAGATTGATTATAAAAGTCTTTTCTATCACATCCAATCATTAGTCTGACAAGTCCTCAACTAAACCATATCCCTAAGCACTGCATCTACATGACTCTCAAATACTTCCAGGGATGGGACTCATCCCAGGGCAAGCTGTCTGATAGCCATTTCAGTAAGAAATTCTTCCTAAGACCCAACCATAACTTCCCTTAGTGCAACCCAAAGCTATGTCTTTCCTCTTATTCTGTCACTTGTTACTCGGTTGAACAGACCACCCCCCACCTCTCTACAATCTCCTTTCAGGTTGTAGAGAGCATTCTCCACTTCTGAAGACTAAACAGCTCCAGTTCCCTCAACTGCTCCTCCTAGGACTTGTTTTCCAGACCCTTCATCAGCTTTGTTGCCTTTCTGTGGATGCACTGTAGTACCTCAGTGTAGTGAGGGGCCCAGAACTAAACACAATATTTGAGATGCAGCCTCACAAGAGCTGAATATAGGAGTGAAAAAAAATCACTTCTCTAACCTCACTGTTCCTGGTACAGGCCAGCATGCTATTGGCATTCTTGGCCACTTGGGCACACTGCTGGCTCATGTTTGGACAGCTAGCAATCAACGCCCTCAGGTCCCTCCCTGCTAAGCAGCTGTCCAGCCACTTCTTCCCAAGCCTGTAGCACTGCCAAGGTTGCTGTGGCCAAAGTCCAGAACCCAGAATTTGAGCTTACTGAAATTCATACAGTTGGCCTTGGCCCATACATTAGATAGTCTAGATCCCTCTTCAGAGCCTCCCTACCCTCAAGCAGATCGACACTTCCACCCAGCTTGGTGTTGCCTGCAAACTTTCTAAGAGTGAAGTGGTCTCCATCCATAGTCTTTTTCTTGGAACAATCAACAGGAAGTGTTGCTCAACATAAAGCAGTCAGAGGTAACTGATATATGCTGGAGGCTAATAAAGAAACACAGCCCAGAGGACAACTCCTCCCTGTTTGCCAAAGGCCCCAAATCTCTTTTTCTACTAAATTCCCTGCTAGTTCCTACAAAAGATGAGGAAAACACTAAAAATAATAATTACAGTATAATTCAGAGCAGCAGTTGTCAGAATATCTTTTTTTCAACTCCCTCTTGGTGTATGGTAGGTTTTTTTAGCATTGTGGCTTGGCATTATTAGCAACAGAACTTTTATGATGGTCTTATGCACACAGCATGGCTTTCTGTAAAAGGGGACAACTTTAGTCCTAGACATCACTAGGTGGAGGCATTGCACAGTGCAATGCTCACGCAGCTCACTGATGCTGCTTCAGAATCTCCACAACCACTTCCCATGCCAGATGTTATTACTCCCTCACTCAACCTTCACCCTGGGACCCCTGATCTTTTGCCATCCTCAATTGTCTGCTCTCTTGGATGTAATCCTTTCCTCAGTAACAAGCCAGTTCGTCTCTAACTTAGGTACTCAACCAAGCTTACAGCCCAGCCCTCAAAAAATGTCAAACACTCTGAAGTTAGCAGTTTGTAAAAAGTGACAGCAGACAGTGCTGGCACATCCTTGGCTCATTTAAATATGTGCACCCAGCCATTCAGATCTAGGCTGAGGAGACATAATTTTGTGAAAAACTTGGCTTTTCTTGCAGAATTCAGCATGTGGTCTATTCACTTTAGTCTCTGAGGAGGATCAAGCCCCTTTTATTCTAAAAATACAGGAATCTGAGCCAAATATCAAGCAGAACCAGATGCCACAACCCAGAAGAGAGCATACACAGATGGTAGGAGGACATATGGCACACTAGTTCTTTCCCACTGTTAAGAGTCCCTGTCAAGACAGCTCTTTAGCTTTTTCACTATTTGTTCCTGTAGGCAATATGTAGGGGAATTAACTGCCAATTTTTTGTTTTAAAGGGGCAGATAAATACTATTTTTCTGTAGCTCCCAAATACCCTGCTTACTCACCATTTCAGAAATGAGAGAATTTATAGCCTTCTTTACCTGTCTGTACATGGATATTCCTACAAAGATGCATTTGTCCTGCCGCTCCTCTCATCATAGAATCACAAAATGGTCTGGGTTGGAAAGGACCTCCAAAGGTCATCTAGCCCAACTCCCTCTACAGTAAGCAGGGCATCCTCATCTACATCTGGTTGCCCAAGCCTGGTCAAGCTTCACATTGAATATCTCCAGGGATGGGGCCCCAAGCACCTCCCTGGGCAACCTGTTTCAGTGTTCTACCACCCTCATAGTAAAGAACCTGCTCCTTACATCCAATCTAAATCTACTCTTCTCTAGCTTGAAACCATTGCCCCTTGTCCTATCATACAGGCCTTTGTAAATAGTCTCCCTCCATTCTTATAGGCCCCATTTCAGGTACTGGAAAGCCACTATTAGGACTCCCCAGAGCTTACTGTTGTCCTGGCTAAACAACCCCAGCTCCCTCAGCCTGTCCTTGTAGCAGAGGTGCTCCAACCCCCTGATCATTTTCGTAGCCCTTCTCTGGACCAGCTCCATCAGGTCCATGTCCTTCTGGTATTAAGGGCTCCAGAGCTAGACACAGTACTCCAGGCAGGATCTCACCAGAGCAAAGTGGCAGAATCACCTCTCTGGATCTGCTGGCAGATCATTTGATGCAGACCAGGATACAACTGGCCTTCTGCTCATGTCCAGCTGCTCATCCATCAGCACCCCCAAGTCCTTTTCCAGAGAGCTGCTGTCACCTCATGCCCCAGTCAGTATTGGTAGCGAGGATTGTTCCAGCCCTAATATGATCTATTTGAAATGATAGAGCTGTGTCACATCCCCCCTAGAAAGTACAGACCTAGTTGATTACAGTCTGAGTATGAAGTAGGGCAAGATGTAATTTCCCAATCCAACTGTTCAAGTCATACACTTTCAGGGCACAGAAGAAACAGTTATGCTGCTCTATTCTACCCTGATGAGACATCACCTAGAGTCCAGCTCTGGAGCCTTCAGCACAAGGACACAAACCGATTGAAGTGGCTCCAGAGAAGGGCCACAAAACTGATCAGAGGGCTGGAACATCTCTCCTATGAACAAAGATTTAGACAGTTGGAGGTGTTAAGCCTAGAGAAGAGAAAGCTCTGAGCAGACCTGATTGTGGCCTGTCAGTACTTAAAGGTGGATTATAGGAAAGATGGGAACAGTCTTTTTAACAGGACCTGTTATGATAGGCCAAGTGGTAATGGTTTTAAACTAAAGGAGGGCAAATTTATACTTGATAAAAGGAAAGATTTTTTTGAGGATGGTGAAACACTGGAACAGGTTGCTTAGAGATGTGGTGGATGCCTCACCCCCAGAAACAAGCAGGGTCACGTTGGATGAGGCTCTGAACAACTTGATTTAGTTGAAGATGCCCCTGCTCACCCAGGGATATTGGACCTTTAAAGGTCCCTTCCAACCCAAAGCATTCTATGAATCTATATTTGAAAAACAGAAAAACAAACAACAGCATGGGTATTGAAACTATATCATCAAAGAGAGAAAAAATGCTTTAAGGACTTAAATGTGGCCCTTCCCATCTTTCAGAGAATTTGTTTATATTCACAGTATATAAACTGAGGAAGAAAGTGCAAAAGATCAAAATCATCATTAGAGAATAGAGGAGAGAGGAGGTAGCACTGGAGTGTGCTACCATGGGCAGTGTTTGAAAAGGAAGCACTCTCATACTGCTGGTGAGCTAAGGGAAAGAGAACATGGATTTCAGTAACTGCCAACAGAAATATAGTCCATCAAGGAACTGCTTATTAAAATGATGATGATGATAATAATAATAATAAACAATCTACTGGGACTGTTCAAAATTCCCCTTCTACTACAGTCACTACTGTGCTCAAAAAACATGAAGGACAAGACGAAATGAGTGTCTGGGGGCAAAAAATGAACCAGAAAAATAATTTACACAACTAAGTCACCTGATCTGGAGCACCAATTAAAAAATCATCCTCTCTGGAGCAGAAAATCCACCTTAATGACTTGGTGACCTTTCTACTTTTCTTTGGGGTGAAATATCAACTTGTGATTGTCACCATCATTAGCTCCAGCTATGATGCCCCAGTGACCCAGGTGCTCTCTCAGAAGAAGTCACGCACGCACTGTAGTTTCTAACTGTGCAACCAGTGCCCAGCAGACATCAGATTCCACTGTTCAGTCAGTTTGCACATGGAAGGCAATTTGAGTGGGCCGAAGGCACAAGTGGTTGGTACTACTTTCGAGCTCACTTTTAGTGACTAATATTCAGTTTGTCTCAACAAATGCACCAAGTCCTGGTTAGCATTGTCTTTTACTTGTATTCTGAAGCTCTACAGTGGAACACATCCTCAAGTGTTTCTAGACAAAAAAAAAGTTTCTCCTTAGCTCAGATTTTGCAAACATTAATTGCATTCTGCCTGCTCCATCTTCAAACTAACTACACCTATGGAAGGAGGTATAGCAGTTAAACTCCTATAGCCTCTGAACAGAAGGCAGAATGAACTTCATCTAAAACCTCAAGACACTAAGATAAAAAACTACATTTGGATGAAATTTGGAGGTAAATTAAGATGAAAAAAAAAAAAGGTGGGGGGGGGGGAAAAAACCTCTGTCAGGGCCAATCTGGGGACATCACAGAGGTTCCACCAGGTTATAACAACTGCTTGTGGGTTTGAGCTCAGAGGATTTGCTCCTCCTCCCCCATCACATAAGCCTCTATCCATGATGCGTGCATTAAGATAAGAAACTGGCCATACCTTGGCACTAGCTGCCGTAACAGTAAGAAAGTGAGACAAAGCAGGAAAATTATGAAAGAAGAAATGTCTCCCAGAAAAAAACCAGCCTCACAGTAAGGATGGAAAGATATTGTGAGATTAGAAACTTTGAAACAAGTTAATCACAGGGCAATAAGGGAAAGGGGCAATCTGTACTGCCAAATAAAGTTAATCACAGGGCAATAAAGGAAAGGGGCTATCTGTACTGCCAAATAAATTGACATGAACAAGCCAACAGAAGAAAGAGTATGGTGGCAAGTAAAAAAAACAGTGCAGAGAATGCTTTCAATGTATCTTACATGACTTACCATTCAGACTGCTTTCTCTGTCAGCATGGATAGACAACACATTGTAATATGTCTACCATGAACAAACACTTTTTCACAGACTACTATAGACTATTTGCCATTTCATTCTGAAGCTACCAAGTTTCTAGAAGCAGGTATCTGGCCAACTAATAATTTGTGGAGATTGTTTTTAATAAAGAGCAATCAGCAAATGTCTCTATGGGATTTATTCTATTGCACCACAAAATACAGCTTTTTTTTAAAAGAAAAGTCTTTTTTTTTTTCACCAAAAAAGAAGAAAGAGTTTTCAAAGGGATGAAAACAGAGACAAAATTCAGTTTCAAAACAAAGCCCCATGACAAAAAGATATGCCACTTCGTGTCATGCTACATTTAAGTGGTTAGCTAACAATAAACCACAATAACTGAAAGCTTTCTCCCACACTCATTTTCACACAGGAATACTAGAATGCCTGCATAATTATACTAAATGTGGTTGCTTAAAGCATCATGTAGAGAAATGCTGGCTCAAAATCATCTGTTTTCACTCACAAGAGTCTTTGGGAATCTCATTTATTGAGGAAATGCGTATCTTGAATATTGTAGCAAACCTTTCCTTCAAAGATTTTGTGAGCAATTCTAAGTCTGAACACAAGGCAAAAATCTGAAATGAGTGATTACCTAAACTCTCCAGGATCCTAAATTTATTTTTCAAAGGTTCCAGCCTAAATGTTATGCATTTCCAAAGAAGGCTGATTTAACATCTGTTAGAACAACAGTAGCTCATCTGACGGACCTATCCTGTTCTGAGTTGTCATGGTGACATCTTGTAAGTCTGTAGTCAATGGAGGCTATTGAAAACAACACAGCTGTGAGCCCCACAACCAGGACAATGAGACCCTGCTCATAAGAAGTATTTGCTAGTTTTTCTGAAAGAAAAAAATACCATGAAGCAATACCAAAAAGCTTTTGCTTTAAACATACATTCAATTCCTTTCTCTTCCGTCAATACAGCCCAATGTAGAGTATATTCCACAACACGCACACTTCTGAGAACCAGCTGAAAGGAGTTCAGTGGTAGATGCTATTCTATTAATACAGGTAATCTAAGAACAAACCAAAAAAAGGCAAACCAAAACAAAAAAAGCATCCAGAGTTCACATTTGCATTCAGACGGTGCTCTTCAAGGCTGAAACATGAAAACAACTGCCACATCAGACCTCCTTGAAAAGGAGCAGCTTGCAATTTGCTCATGGTGATACACACAAAACAATGACCTTGGCTCCAGAATACCAAACTACCTCCAGGCAGCTTAAGCCTCCAATTTTCTTGTTCACAAGTAGACAAAATATTATTTCTTGCCATTAGCACTGGGTCAGGTTTCAGAACTGGCCATTTCCTGCTCTCTTCAGGATATCCAGTCCCAGCAGTTATTTGATAAATTCTCAGTGAACTTTGATGCTTGAACTTCGATGCACAGCTGAGACACCGAATGAGAACATCTCTCTTCCAAAGTAGCAGCACAGTTTACAAAGCTGAAAGCTTCCAGCTTGCAAGTCATCCGAAATATTTTCAGTTTCCCATCCATTTCAAAAGATTCAGTTTAGAAACACCCCAGACCAGATATCACAAAATTATTCAACAAGTGTAGTAAAAAGCCATGGATCCCACTCCATGTGTCCATTCTATAAACACTTTTAGTACCAACTGTTGAACTGAAACACATTTAGTGTTGTGAGGCGTTTCAAATACACCTGCTACGTCATGTATTTCCACAACCCCTTTAAGAAGCTTCATCAGCGATACTATTAAATGGTTGTGGTCCACATAAATGTAGTCTACCACCATCAGCCACGTTTACTTCTCATATCTGTGTGAAACTAACACAGCAAACTGCATTACTATTCAAAACCCAGAAGAGAAATAAAGTCGTACTGAGTTTTTCTTTTAGTGTGTAACACGGGGAAGGGATGGGTAGTGTTCACTCCTTTAATAAATAAATTACACTCCTTGTCATATAAAGAATATGTGTGAAAACCCCACATTTCAGAATTACCTCCTCAGTGTTTTATTAAGAGCCTCTCAACTTCCCTTTGCTGCAGAATTGTTCAAAGTTAGGGGCAGCAGATGCACTTCAGAATAAGATGCTTTTTTCCTAGATGGCATTCGATAGCGCACATTCTTCCAGAATCTTGTATTTGCTGAACAAGATTTCTCTGAGAATTCCCCTTTCCACTGGATAGCTCCATGTTTTTCCTTAATGTATCTGATTGATTCTGGCAGACTTGTGTAGTCTTGTATTTCATCCATTTCTATAAGAATCACTTGAATCCCATCACAGATGAGAGCATTATACACTGCTAGTTGCTGTTCAGAGGTGTCTTCTAACAGGCAACAACAAGAGGTTTCCGACCCCAAAATAATCATCAGTCTTCTGCTTTGCTTAAGGGTTTCCTCAGCAACACTGACCACAGCTGCAAGAAAAAAAAAATAATCAAAGTCTCTATAGACATTTTAAAACTTTAAAATTGCATATATAGGGAGCAGTGGCTAGCTCAGAGTGGTTTAACATCTCCATACTGTCATTCATGATCCACTGCACAAAATTCCTGATAAGAGTTGTTTTCTTCAGTCCCCAAGAGCAAATATCATTCAAAAAAACCTCAACAGTATTATTAATGCTGCTGAATCCTCATGTGTTCATCTCTAAAAAGAAAATGCAGACCCTCATAATGTCAGAACAGAATTTTCAGTAAGAAACAAAGCAAACCAACCAACCAACCATTATCTATTGGACAAATGGAAAGAAGTATCCATTAAAATAAACAAATTGATTTTCTTTACCAGAAATAGGCTTCTTAAAATTGTATTATATTATCTTCTAACCCAAGAAAAATGTGTCAAAAGACAATCTATTAACTCCATCATTTAAAACATACCTTCTCCTGGTAAATCATTCCTTCCTAATATAAAGAGATTATATCCACACTGCTGCTCTAAAACATCAGGGAGTATTCTATGAACAAATGTTTCCAGACGATAGAAGCTTCTGCCTCCTCTGCTTTTGGGGGACAGGACATAGGCATCATAGACTTTCCCATCTAAAACAAACAAATGTTTGTATTAAACTAAAAATCAGCAACATGCCTTTATTGCAAGGTTTCAGTTTGGATTGTGTAAAAATAATGAGGGTGTTGATTCACCTGACAGAACAGTGTTAAAATAGAAAATCTCTCTGCAAATCGAAAGATGGATGCAGGTCCTGGGACCTGCAGGAAGGAGCCCCCAGCCCTAGAGTTGCCAGGACACTAACAAAGTGTCCTCTCACTGCGGTCTTTTCACCACCTGTCCTGAAACAAACTTAACTCTGCTTCTGATCAACCACAAGGGAGGGTGACAAATGCTAGTTCTTGCAATCATTTTATGGGGGAAAGGCAAGCAGAAGAAAAGAGCAGAAGGCAAGTGTTGTTTTGAGAGATAAAACTGTATAACAAACACAAATGAAGAAGCGAAGCCAAGATCAGATTTGACTCAACAAGCTATGAAACAGTTTCTTTGATTACTTGTTTTTTGTTCTTTGGTTGGGACTGGTGTTTCTTAATTTGGTTTGGGGGGGGTTGTTGGTTTTATTTTGTTGTTGTTAGAACTCTATTGAAGTGTTCTGGGAAAATGGAACTTTTAAGCAGAAGTTAAAATTAGTTTCCTGTGAAAACATTTAGAACAGCCATAAGGAGACATTAAGTACCTCAATGCATGTAACTGACTTACTTTCAAGCTATGGGGAACTTCAGACAGCGTAATTCTGAGCACTGCCAAGCAAAATACCTGCAATATTGCATGTAATTGAATTTTTTCACACCTGTCCAATATATTTGTCTACACTACGGCAATCAAAACACATAAGAAGAATCACAGAACAGAAAATTATTAGTGTTTTTTCTCTTTGGCACATAAACATCATAACAGGATTTAGAAGGAAAGCATTGGGTAAAAGAGAAAAGTTGAAGAACACAAGAAGAAAACCAACTTAATTAATCTCCAAGAAAATGAGAATCAGATTTTGAATGCAAATATTTAAAGCACATCTTTAAACAGTTTACAGGATGTAGCTCTGCTGACACCTATTGACCATCATCAGAGTGACCATAAATCTACATGTAAAGACACCACAGAAAAGCAAGCATGATGATAATTTGGGGATAACCTGTTGTTCTTTCTGACCTATCTCACCATGGCTGCCTGCATATCATGCAATGTTTATTGCCTCAACTATTTCACCACTACATCTGAAAAAAATCCTCTTCCTCAATGTCTTTGTACACATCTGGAAAAATCCCCCACACAGTGTACTGATCATTCACATTATTGCTTAGAATTAATGGCAACTGAAAAAAACATTTAAAAATCAATAAGCTAGTTACACTAATGTCTCTGGTCACACTCACATACCTTCCTTACTTGCAGAAGCACATACAGAATCCCGGTACCACAGCACCAAGTCAATCTTGAAAATCTTGTAGATTATTAAAGTAATAAATGTTAACGTTAACAAAGAGACAAGGCCTCCAGTCAGCCATCTTTGTATATCAGGAACTGCACAAAAATAGAAGAAGAGTGGGTTCTTCAGTGTTGAATTTGTCCATGTCTGATCTTTCACAAATAGGCAACACAAATTTTGAGTATCGTAATTTTCACTTCCACCTACCCATTCTCTTACAATCACAAATGCACTACTACAGTGACTCCTTCCCTGTGAACAGGTACATGCATGCACATTGCTAAATATAATCCATCTGTCTTCTATCAACACAATATACGAGCATTTGCTATCAAAGTCCCTTCTGGGTATATCAAATCAAACACAGGCCTGAAAAACAACAGCATTTCTTACCTCTGCGTTTTAGTATAATGTAAGATGTGACCTGTCCGAAGGCATTTGAAGCTTGACAGACAAAGGGGTATTCAAAATCATCACTATTCACTTCTGAAATTATTAGCCTCGCAGAATACATAGGGCGTCCATCATAAGAACTTCCATCCCTATCCAAAAAGGCAACACATAGAGCCATAAAACCACAGCCCTCCCTGGAATGGCTTCATCACCTACAGCTGCAGCATGGCAATGGTGGTTTCTATCTGCAAATGTCAACCACTCTTCAGAACAGATGAGCAAATTATTTTATGAAGGAAAACCAAACATTCAGGTCTCTTACTGATCTGTAGATTAGACATGGAAAACATCAAGATATTATCTTATTTTGGGGGGAGACACAGCTGTTGTCATAACTTGTTGTATAGGCTTAAGTACAAAAATACAACATACAAATCTAAGCAAACCCCTGTCACAAGCTTCCCAGCCCCTCTAAGAGTAGGTGGGAGATGGAAAGAGAGAGAGAAACCTCACAGTGCAATATTACACAGAAAGAGGCCCTGGCACAAGGGTAGCATCTCACAGTAAATAGCTCTGGGACACGGAGGACATCACATGTGGTAACCTGCAGCAGACATCAGCTAGAGTTAAATCCAGTTGGTGGCCAGTCACTAATGACATTCCCCAGGGCTCAATATTGGGGTGAGTTCTCTTTAATACCTTTATCAATGATCTGGACAGGGGGATTGAGTACACCCTTAGTAAGTTCACAGACTGCACTAAATTGTGTGGGAGTGTTGATCTGCTCTGCAAAGGAATCTGGACAGGCTAAGGTCAAATAGAATAGAATAGAATAGACCAGACCAGACCAGGTTGGGAGAGAACTTCAAGATCATCACGTCCAACCTATCATCCAACACCATCCAACCAACTAAACCATGCAACCAAGCACCCTATCAAGTCTCCTCCTGAACACCTCCAGTGATAGTGACTCCACCACCTCCTCAGGCAGCCCATTCCAGTGGGCAATCACTCTCTCTATGTAAAACTTCCTCCTAACCTCCAGCCTAAACCTCCCCTGGTGCAGCCTGAGACAGTGTTCTCTTGTTCTGGTACTGGTTGCCTGGGAAAAAAGACCAACCTCTGCCTGACTACAACCCCCCTTCAGGTAATTGTAGACAGCAATAAGGTCACCCCTGAGTCTCCCTCTTCTCCAGGCTAAGTAACCCCAGCTCCCTCAGACTCTCCTCATAGGGCTTGTGTTCCAAACCCCTCACCAACTTTGTTGCCCTTCTCTGGACTCGTTCCAGCAAGTCAGCATCCTTCCTAAACTGAGGGGCCCAGAACTGGACACAGTATTCAAGGTATGGCCTAACCAGTGCTGAGTACAGGGGCAGAGTGACCTCCCTGTTCCTGCTGGCCACACTGTTCCTGATGCAGGCCAGGAGGCCATTGGCCCTCCTGGCTGCCTGGGCACACTGCAGGCTCATGTTCAGTCTACCATCAACCAGCACCCCCAGGTCCCTCTCTGCCTGGCCGCTCTCCAGCCACTCTGACCCCAGCCTGTAGCTCTGCATGGGGTTGCTGTGGCCAATGTGCAGCACCCAGCACTTGGTTGTGTTCAATCTCATGCCGTTGGACTCTGCCCATCTGCCCAGCCTGTCGAGGTCCCTCTGCAGAGCCTCTCTACCCTCCAGCAGATCAACTCCTGCCCCCAGCTTGGTGTTGTCAGCAAATTTACTGATGATGGACTCAATGCCCTCATCCAGATCATCAATAAAGATGTTAAAGAGCATGGGGCCCAGCACTGATCCCTGGGGCACACCACTAGTGACTGGCTGCCAGCTGGATGTGGCACCATTCACCACCACTCTCTGGGCTTTATATGACGTTTAACAAAACCAAGTGTCAGGTCTTTCACTTGGGCCAAAAAATATCTATGCACCACTACAGGCTGTACACAGCGGTTGGAAAGTTGCCCATCAGAAAAGGACCTTGGGGTGCTGGTTGACAGGCAAGAGGACATGAGCCAGCAGTGTGCTCAGGCTGCAAAAAAAGGCCAAGAGTATCCTGTCCTGTATCAGGAATAGTGTGGCCAACAGTAGTAGGGAAGTGACTGTGCTGCTGTACTTGGCACTGGTGAGGCCATACCTCAAATACTGTTCAGTTTTGAGCCACTCGCATCAGGAAGGACATTGAGTTGCTGCAGTGTGTCCAGAGAAGGCTGGCAACAAGGCTGATAAAGGGTCTAGAGAGCAATTCCTATGGGGAGCAGCTGAAGGAACATAGATTGTTTAGTCTGGAGGAGAAAGCTGAAGGGACACCTCATATTACTCTCTGCAACTACCTCATAGGAGGCTGAAATGAGGTGTGTGTCAGTCTCTTCTCCCTAGTGTCAGGTGATAGAATAAGAAGAAATGGCCTGAAATTATGCCAGTAGAGGTTTAGATTGGATATCAGGAAAAATTTCTTTATGGAATGGTCAGGCACTGGGATAGGTTGTCCAAGGAAATGATGGAGTGATTATTCCTGGAAGCGTTCAAGAAACATGAGGACATGACACTTTGGGATGTGGTTTAATGATGGTGTTAGATTGATGGTTGGACTTGATCTTAGAGGTCTTTTCCAATCTAAACAATTCTATAATTCTTTGATTCTATAACTCACAGAAGGAATGGAATCTAAACTGATGCTTCACCTAACGGATCAGAACAGACTTACAACAGCTGAAGTGTCAGGCTGCATCATAAACAGACACGCACCGTAAAGAGACACAGAACATCCCACACACCTAACACAAGAGCACAAAAATGCTCTTTATGTTGCACACTTGGTTAGTCATGTGTATCGTGATGTGACTGATGTGTTAACTAAACACTTTAACCACCAGCAAACGGAGGGATGCCACTACCTTTTTAAGAGCAGATCTCAATGCAAAGTGAACTAACTACTCTACTTAGCCAAGCACTACTCTTTCCTGAAAACATATTCTAAGTACCGCTTAAAATGCAAAACAAAAGCTTGAAATATAACATAAAGGACATATGTCAGACCACACACAACATTTCCTAGCAAAAACTTATATTTGAACATTGTAACAGGGAATGAATGAACCAACTTCACTAACCTGCACTACTAATGGTTGCAAAGTACTTAAATGCTAGTAAATATAAACAATAACATTGCTTTTATGATACCATTCCAGTCTGCTTCTGCATTATGGCCCAGCTGTTTATGGTGATGAGGTTTAACAAAACCAAGTGCCAGGTCCTGCACTTTGGTCACAATAACCCCAAGCAATGCTACAGGGCTTGGGGAAGAGTGGCTGGAAAGCGACCCAGTGAAAAAGGATCTAGGATATAAGCCAGCAGTGGACCCAGGTGGCCAAAAAGGGCAACGAGATTCTGGCCTGTATCAAAAACAGTGTGCCCAGTAAAAGCAGGGAAGTGATTGCCGCTGTACTAGGCCCTGGTGAGGCCACATTTTGAGTACTATGTTCAATTCTGGGTACCACAGTATAGGAAAGCTATTGAGGTCCTGGACACATCTAGAGAAGAGCAATGAGGCTGGGGAGGGGTTTGGAGTGCGTATCATATGAGGAACAGCTAAGGGAGCTGGGGTTGTTTAGTCTGGAGAAGAGAAAGCTAAGGGGAGATCTTACTGCTCTCTACAACCACCTGAAAGGAGGTTGCAGGGACACTGGTGCTGGTCTCTTCTCCTAAGTAACTAGTGATAGGATGAGAAGACATGGTCTTAAGTTGTACCAGGGGAGGTTCAGATTGACCATGAGGAAAAAAATTCTTTAATGAGAGAGTGGTGAGGTGAGAGAGTCATCACTCTTGGAGGTGTTCAAGAAGCATGTAGATGTGGTGCTTCAGGACATGGTTTATTGTTCATGGTAGCTGGGTTATGGTTGGACTCAATGATTTTAAAGGTCTTTTCCAGCCTTACTGATTCTATGATTATTTTTTTTTATGGCAGTACAATATATTATTTTTGCATAAATTTTTCTCTTGGTGAGCACTTAAGTCTGCATTTTATTTCTCTCTTTGTTTTATGATAAGGACTTACTTCTTACAACTACATTCTTTCTTTGAAGATAATAATTCTCATTTCTTTATCAGTTTCTCAGTCATAGATAGTACTTGAAAATTTACCAAAATAATTCAATTTTTTCTTCAGTGTACCAGCATGAAATAAGGGCTGACAAAAAACCTGCAATTTTTAATTCCCAACCCATTATACCTAAAAAATTTTCAGATTACCTTCCACTCCAATTTTAGTTGCTTTTTCAAGTCTAATTTCTTCTTGTTGAACTCTATGTAACCTGCTTTTCACTCTAAGCTTATTTCCCAGTTGCCCTTCTCATGCTTTGCTCAGTACAAGTCCATTTTCCTCCCAAAGCCTAATTCACAATTGGAAATTTGTCTCACTTTTCTCCCTGCACTAAGCTTCAGTACAAACGTCCTCAACAACATCTTCCATTAGCTCTTCAGTGACATTTCTCCAACTCAAGGCTCTTAAACATTGAAGTATCAATTTCTTCTGACCTCTTACATCTTCTCACAAGTCTGATCTCTTACAACCTTTTAGAGAGGCAGATTTGAAGGGAAAGGAAAATGCAGAAGAGACAGTTTGAAGATCATGTACCTGGGCATGCTTGATGCAACTGAAAGGGGTCTCTACTAGGCCAAAGCCTGCTCATGCTCAGTAGAACCTGACAATTATGAGGTTGCAATTCTACAAAACACTTTTTCCAAAGCTTGGAAATGAAGATAGGTTTTTTACAATGATCATAAAGAGTACAACCACATGTTAAGTCCACGTGCCTACTATGTTCAAAGTTTCTACTTCAAAGCAGAAAGTGAATAGGAGGCAAGTGTTAACAATTTTTAAAAGGAAAGCCATTTAAGCAAGTAAAAAACATTAAATATTAAACATTTTAATGCCAAAGTCTCACTTTGGTTGCCAAAATGGTATTTTCTAATGTGAAAGCATACTTACTCATAAGGACTTTCAAAAATTCTGTTCATAGAAAATCCATTAGTACACATACCATGGCATGTCCAAAACACATTAAACCCATCAGCACCTGTTGTATTGCAATCCACTGTAACCTGTGAGCCTAAAAAATCGTGTTAAAGTGAAAAGTTATTTTCCATACTATAATTAAAGTTTATAAAGTTCTGTTCAAAAACTCCTACACAGACTAGATAAGGATGGTCCCACAACCTTTCAGAAAAACTATTTTAACAAAGGGTCTATGTACAGAGTGATCTGCAGTTTTGGAAAGATACTGGTAGGACGGAAGGCGCTTCTGTCTGGAGCATCACTTTCCCTGCAGATTCAAAGATGGATCTATTCTCAGAATCTCTTTCAGAATGGAAATCTCTTTTCAGAACGGAAAGCAACATATGTGACAGAGAATCACTTGAGTTCCCTACCATTTTCTTCCCACCACAGAAATTTCCCTAGGACTTTGTAAGCAACATATCTTGTTTCTTTCCCTCTCTCATTCTCCAACACTCCTTGAGATCAACATAGAGCAATTGAGCTGATCACTGAACTAGGTTTTTTGGGGGGAAAAATACAGAATATGGCACGCTGCAAGTATAAATTCTCACTAGGGTACAAAATCGTATTTTTATAAAGAAAAATGCTCACCAAGTTCCACTTCAATGGAGTTGTTTCTTGGATAAGATATTTCTGGTGGCTTTTTCGGTGGGTTCACTAATCAAAAGAAAGAAAGTGCTTTTCAGAAAACACACCAGCCTGTTCTATGTTCTGTAACCCAAGTACAACCTGAAAACCCCTGTACTGTGGGCAAGGTTGTCAGTAATTTTATAAAAGACATCACTCAGTACTGAAAGTGTCATATCTCAGACAGTCATAGCTTCTGACTTAAAACTAAACTCTCCTTCTCCCCACCGGTTTCAAAATTTCCACACACTTGCTGTGGCCTGGCTGTCCCACGGCATAAAAATCTTTTAATATTGCATGCACAGGTGCTGAGAAGGACATGGGTAAATATACCCTCTCCAGTCTGGATAACCTGTCACCCAGCAGCTCAGATGTATAAACTGGAGCCTAATACTTTCAGAGTACAATTAATGTATTTCAGGCTCTTACTACTGTAAAAGGGAAATATAATTTCCTGTACTCTAGTTCAAGGCCCTACAATTCTTCCCACAACACTATCCATAAGGAAGTACAACACCAGTGGCACCTTTCACGTTTACATTAGGACTAGATATACGACACACAGGAGAGCCTATTTCTTCCTACTGGCTACAAAGGGAGAGTAGAGAGAGATCTAGATGTCTAGACTAGAAATATCTCAGTACAGCTATGGCCATTTAACCTGATCTGATCTTATGGTCCTCATATTTTGCTTATCCATGTCATATACATACAACATTTAATCAATATGATACACAGTCCTGAGATACATGTACACACACAGGCAAAACAGGCAAGCACACAAAAAAGACCATTAAATGGTAATGTAATCTATTAGTAAAGCTGAAAACATCCTTTATCACCTGGAATGTAAAAGCGTTATTGGTATTTCATACCTCAATACAGCACAGCTTTTTCAGTGATCCAGTATCAACCTCATAATGCTGTGCTAGCAAAGGCGTTCGAGTTTTACAGCTAGGTCTTCTCTTTTGTTTTGGTTGTGCTAGTAGCCCCCCAACATAAATCAGACTCCACTGAGTTAGACATGGAATAACAGAGATCAGCAGTTCTTGTACTAAGGAGATTAAAACCAAAAATAGAAGAGAAAGAAGTTTGAAGGAGTCATATTAGACACAAAGAGTCAAGATACTGCAATAACTTGGACTTGGTTAGATCACTGTTATTGCATCAAGAGGACCATGCAAAACAGAAGAAAGCAGGACAGGCAGTACAGAGGGTGCAGCTAAAGCAGAAGGTAATTGTGTCTATCAAGCCTTACAGGCCACCTCTTTAGGGACCTTGGTAGATGGTCTGGGCAGCAGGCCTTTGACATTCTGCAACTTTGAACAGGAGAATGAATCTTCAACACAGCAGCAACAACAGAAAAAAGAAAAATATATATATAACCTCTCAGTCAGTATTTCTTCCCCTTATATATTTAGGTAAAAGCTAGGAGCCCTTAGCATGCATATCCTCAAATTGGGTCTTTTAGCTTTTACCTTTAGAAACCTGCACAGAAATTTAGAGTCCCTGTTATGAACACAAACACAGTGAAATTACCTGCTTACCTTCTACAGTCAGAATGACATCTCGTGAAATGTTGTATTGTTTTCCATTGTAGGTATATGTTGTTTCACAGGTATAGTTTCCTCGATCATGTACAGTCACATTGGAAATTATAAGATCACTGTTTGAGAAGGCAAACCTCTTCCCTTCCAGCAGCTGGCACTCCTAAATATGTGCAGAGAACTCTGTTAATTCATACCACTCTCTCTCCACAGTTTGTCTCTCTTTAATGCAATCTGAATGTTCAACAGATTATACAGCATAAGAATGGATGCTTTGCCAAGGCTGAAGAATCAAGAGAGAAGCGGGATAAAGAGCAAAATATACATTATTTTGGCTCTTTAAATTCAAAGACACTCCAGTATATTTCCTATAGAAAACAACTTTCAATATTAGAAAATGAAGTAGACATTTTCAATAAGAAATTGAAATGCAAGTGTCAAGATTCATAAAAATATTCATTTATGAAGAATCTATTAATAATTATTTAAATACTCTTGGTACCATATGGACTGCATGGCCATGAGGCAGGAATGCTGCAGAAGACACTACATTCTTACAAAGAATATGATAATAAATAAGTATGAACAACACAACGTGGTGTTTATTAATTAATTAATGTTGAGCGTGCCACGGATACGTCATCTCCTACAAACGCCATACGAAGTGCTTTTGCACAGAAGAAATACGCAGCAGCATGCCTCTAGCAGGTAAGGAGATGCCACCTGGTGGATACATGCATCAACATCTTTCCTACATTGAAGCTAGATTTCTATACCACTAATCAAAACATCTGTATGCACTTTTAAAAGATAAGAAGTCTTAAATCATCTTCCAATTTATTGTAAAAGCATTTTTCTCTCATTTACAACAAAGCCTTAGTTTTCCTCCTACAGTTCACAAACATCAATGATTACTTTAAGTAATGGAGTTGTAACAGTACAGAGCACAGTATTCTCACCTTATACCACTGAACAGGCTGAATATGCTTCCCATTCCTGAAAAAATCCAAGTGGGGACACACAACCCTTGCAGATGATGATGTGAATATTACCTCTGCTACAGCAAATTTTTCATTTAAGCATAAACCATCGATCCTCTCAAAGACTGTTACTTTTGTACGCAGTTTCCTGATGCCTGTAAGATTCCTGCAATTAATATAACATAATTAAATTAACCTATTTGGCATATTTTCCAACTGAAAAATATATTGCATTCATTTTAGGAGAAGAAGTTTTGTTTCTCTAGTATGTTTCCTTTTGCCTACTAGGAAAAAAAAAAAAAGAAAGAAAGAAAGAAAAAAAAGAACCCCAAAATAGACTTACTTTTCACAATTTCAGCTTAGTTACAGTACCACAGTATCACTAAGGTTGGAAGAGACCTCAAAGATCATCGAGTCCAACCTGTCACCACAGACCTCATGACTAGACCATGGCACCAAGTGCCACGTCCAATCCCCTCTTGAACACCTCCAGGGATGGTGACTCCACCACCTCCCTGGGCAGCACATCCCAATGACCAATGACTCTCTCAGTGAAGAACTTTCTCCTCACCTCCAGCCTAAACTTCCCCTGGCGCAGCTTGCACAGTTTTGTGAACACACTCTCCCATCTTCATTTACTTCTCTTACCCCCAAAATTCTACTTGCTTTATAAAAGTTTTTCCCACTGGAATTCATTTCTGTAGCAACATAAATTTTTTCAACTTTCACCTTATGACACATTCATAATCTCCAGAATCTTCTAACATTGCAGGAAGAAACCAAATTAAATTCTTCTGCTGATGAATTCTAGAAAGTTTGTCTCTAGGCACAGCTGTCTGGTTACCAACTTTATACCATGTTAAGTTGTAGTCTCCATTTTTGAAGGTCTTCTCCACTGAACATGTAATAGCCAGAGGCTGCCCATCAGGCACAAGACTTTCCCTCAACATCACATCATAGGCTTCACATTTTTCTAGACAAAAGAGATAAACATTAAAGAGAAGCTCAAATGCTGTAAAAGGATATACCAAGCTCACTTCTTGATTACATTTTAATAGTTCATTGGAGTTTTTACCTCTGTTCTCAAGTGATCTACTAAAAATATATTTATAACCCATTTTCTTTACAGTTTTAAGTACAGATGCAGTTATGCCACTACATGGTTTCTTGAATGCAACCTATACTCAGTAGAATCTCTTCATTTGCAGCAGGCTGTCATTTGTAGTTTTTTAGTTCAGAAGCCAAATTACCAAAGTACTTGTATTGCTCCAGTCTGTTGCATGCATATGTACACAGACACACCCAGACAAATTTCACATTTAATGTCTCTATTCACTAACTTTACCTAACAGTAGTCAATCTTCAAGACAGGCCATGCTTTCAGTACTCAAATGTCCTAAGAGGACACTGAAATAAAAGTCATTGTTGCAATAATACTAAGTTTGCCATGGAAACTGCAACTCATCCATCCTTTTATGAGCATTTAGAAAGGAATTATTACAAGCACTTACCAATAAGCTCATTTTGTTTACTCCCGAGCCAGCAAGAGTCAAACAGGAAAAGAGTAACACCATGACTTTTTTTTTTACTGTCTTTTCACAGTATCACAGTATAACTAAGGTTGGAAGAGACCCCAAGGATCATCAAGTCCAACCTGTCCCAACAGACCTCACGACTAGACCATGGCACCATGTGCCACATCCAATCTCCTCTTGAACACCTCCAGGGACGGTGACTCCACCACCTCCCTGGGCAGCACATTCCAATGACGAACGACTCGCTCAGTGAAGAACTTTTTCCTCACTTCAAGTCTAAACCTTCCCTGGCACAGCTTGAGACTGTGTCCCCTTGTTCTGGTGCTGGTTGCCTGGGAGAAGAGACCAACCCCTTCCTGTCTACAACCACCTTTCAGGTAGTTGTAGAGGGCAATGAGGTCACCCCTGATCCTTCTCTTTTCCAGGCATTTCCTTTTTTTCCCCTTCAATGTGACAAAAAGGCACCAACTCTGGATACCATGATCAGATTACTGTTTCCTTAGAACACAAGAACAGCTCATAGAGTCATGTGTCTGCCCAAAACTTTGTCTCTGATAACAGCAGTGGCAAATGTGTAAAAAAAGAGAGTAGGGCATAAAAAGGAGAGTAATACTTTGCTTTGGGTCCTGTTCTTTCCTCTTACGTTCTGCATGAAAAACCATTCACTGAATTTTACAATTTCTTTGGGTATCACATATTCCTTGTTACAAGAAACACCAAACTAAACTTTCCCTCATCTGCCTAGCATACAGCAATCACAATTCTATAGAATTCCAACACATCTTGCCTCAGTTGTCTCTTTCCTTTACCTCAGAGTCCTCATTCATTTAATGACTTCTTATATGGAAGACATCCTATATTGGACAACACTGTCACTCATCTCTCTACCTCTTCTGATGCAGTCTTTCCAAGACAGAATGAGCAGAATTGCAGAGTTCAATTGATGCACACTCACCAAAAGGACACAGAGTAACATAATGAAGTTTGCAGTTTTCTGCCTTAGTGTTTTCCCAAGATTCTGCTTTTCTGACCACTGCTGATGGAAAGAGCTAATGCTTCCAGAAAGCATTCAGAGATGTCCAAGTAGCAGTTTTCCCAAGCGGCTATTAACTAACCTCATGCTAACACCACACACATACAACGCACGTGTTTCTGCTACATGTGTGTTGCCTTTCCATGCCCTTCCACAACTATTTGATTTTATTTATCGACACTATCACTCAACCATTTAATGTCCAGACGAGCTCTAAACAGTGAGCATCCCTTAACCAGCAAGGGATAATTTTGCATCATTCACAGCTCTCACCACCTCACTATATACCTTTTACAAATTACTTATCAAAACATCAAATTGATCATCTATTTGTACTGATTGCCCCACAACAACTTTTGATGGTTATGAAATGCTATGGTCACAGGAACTGATAAGATATTTTTTTGCTGCTCCTAAATGCTACTATTCTGAAACAGTGTCTTTTTTCTTTGAATTTTGGAATTTTTTTTGGTGTGGGTTTTGGGGGTTTTGCTTGTTTGTTTGTTTCATTTGGTTTTGTTGGGTTTTTTTTCCCCACACATTTCTTGTCTCATTTTCTCTAAAACCCCCTCCCCCAATGCCATCCATAAAGCATGCATAACTAAACAGACGATAAAAATGTTACTGGGCAGATGGGCAGCCAACTAATCACCTCTTTGTATGGTTATTCAAATAGCCAAAAACCAGACTGTGCAATGGATTGATGAACCCTGCACTGCAGCTTGTCCACGGGCACAAAAACCTAAATCAAACCAAACCCAAATCATTTCCAATCAAATAGCCTACTAGAAATTTAAGCAAATTCATTATTTTTCCCCCTCTTGCTAGAAATTCAATGGCCAATCTCTCTCTCTATGAAGAACTTCTTCCTAAGATTCAGCCTAAACTTCCCCTGGCACAGCTTGAGACTGTGCCCTCTTGTTCTGGTGCTGGGTGCCTGGCAGAAGAGACCAACCCCCACCTGGCTACAACCTCCCTTCAGGGAGTTGTAGAGAGCAAGAAGGTCTCCCCTGAGCCTCCTCTTCTCCAGGCTAAGCAACCCCAGCTCCCTCAGCCTCTCCTCACAGGGCTGTGCTCCAAACCCCTCCCCAGCTGTGCTGCCCTTCTCTGGCCACCTTCCAGCATCTCAACATCTTTCCCACTAGCTGTAGAAAGTGTGATTTAAATCCCCCAGCTGCAAGCTCCAGGACAGGGGGAACAGGAAACCATTTTAACTTCTATACTAAGTAGAATCATAGAATCAGTGAGGGTTGGAAGGGACCACAAGGATCAGCTAGTTCCAACCCCCCTGCCATGAGTAGATGCAACAAACCTTCAGTAGCAAAGCACAGCAAAGAAATAGCAATCACAAATACAAGTAGTTTTACAGCATTAAGAAGACTGGAATGGAAATTCATTGTATTTTTCTTTTAACAGTATGGCACTGCTGCAAGATTCCAGGTGGAAAGACAAGATGGGCAGCATCCAACAGGATGGCATTCAACAAGTCCAAGTGCTGGGTGCTGCACTTTGGTCACAACAACCCCATGCAGTGCTACGGGCTGGGGTTGGAGTGGCTGGAGAGCAGCCAGGCAGAAAGGGACCGGGGGGTACTGATTGACAGCTGGCTGAACATGAGCCAGCAGTGTGCCCAGGCGGCCAAGAAGGCCAATGGCATCCTGGCCTGCATCAGAAATAGCGTGGCCAGCAGGAGCAGGGAAGTCCTTGTGCCCCTGTACTCAGCACTGGTTAGGCCATGCCTTGAGTCCTGTGTCCAGTTCTGGGCCCCTCAATTTAAGAAGGACATTGAGACTCTTGAACATGTCCAGAGAAGGGCAATGAGGCTGGGGAGAGGCCTCGAGCACAAGCCCTATGAGGAGAGGCTGAGGGAGCAGGGGTTGTTTAGCCTGGAGAAGAGAAGGCTCAGGGGAGACCTTTTTGCTCTCTACAACTACCTGAAGGGAGTTGTAGCCAGATGCATGGTTGTTAATGTTTTTTTAGTTATTGCATTTGAAAACAGGATCACAGAATCTGCTTGGTTTCAGAATCATAGAATCAAACAGGTTGGAAAAGACCTCAGAGATCAAGTCCAACCTAATACCTAACACCTCCTGACAACTAAAGCATGGCCCCAAGTGCCACATCCAAGCCTCCCCTGAACACCTGCAGGGATGGTGACTCCACCACCTCCCCGGGCAGCACACTCCAATGGCCAATTACCCTTTCTGGGAAGAGCTTTCTCCTCACCTCCAGCCCAAGCCTCCCCTGGCGCAGCCCAAGACTGCGTCCTCCTGCTCCGGCACTGGCAGCCCAGGAGAAGAGACCAACCCCACCCGGCCACAACCTCCCCCCAGGTAGCTGTAGACAGCAATAAGGTCTCCACCGAGCCCCCCCCACCTCCAGGCCAAGCAACCCCAGCTCCCTCTGCCTCCCCCAACAGGGCTGCGCTCCAGACCCCTCCCCAGCCTTGCCACCCCTCCCCGGACACCCTCAAGTGTCTCAATGTCCTTCTCCAACAGAACAAGAGGAAACAGTCTCAAACTGTGCCAGGGAAAGTTTAGGCTCAAGGTGAGGAGAAAGTTCTTCGCAGAAAGAGAGATTGGCCATTGGAATGTGCTGCCCAGGGAGGTGGTGGAGTCACCGTCCCTGGAGGTGTTCAAAAAAGGATTGGATGTAGCACTTGGTGCCATGGTTTAGTTAGTCATGAGCTGTTGGGTAAAGGTTTGACTGGATGATCTCTGAGGTCTTTTCCAACCTTTTTAATTCTGTGGTTCTATGATTATGACAGTAACCCATACAAATCATCTGAAAAGTTTTAAGCATGGATTGTATTGTTGGTTGATGACTGAAAGGCAAAACCAAACAGTAGCGACTAAGGTCAGGCAGACTGGATTAGATGATCTCAAGAGCTCCCTTCCAAACTAAATGCTTCTGTAGTAAGTCAGTACACAAAATGTAGAATTGTAGAATTTTTAAGGCTGGAAAAGTCCTATAAGATAATCAAGCCCAACTATTAACCTAACCAAGCCTGCTGCTGAACCACAGATTCACAGATTGCATTGGGTTGGAAGGAACCCTCAGAGGTCATTTTGTCCAAACCCTCTGCAGTGAGCACAGACAACTCCAACTAGATCAAGGTGCCCAGGGACACATCAAGTCTGATCTTGAATGTCTCCAGGGATGAGGCCTCAACCACATCCCTGAGAAACCTGTTCCAGCTTTTCACAACTCTCATTGTAAAGAGCTGCTGCTTTATGTCCAACCTAAACCTACCCTGCTCTAGCTTAAAACCATTGCCCCTCATCCTAACACTACAAGCCCTCTAAACAGTCCTTCTCCAGCCTTCTTGTTAGTCCCCCTCAGATAGTGAAATATAGCTATAAGGTCTCCCTGGAGACTTCTTTTCTCCAGGATGAACAGCCCCAATTCTTGCAGCCTGTCTTAAACTATGACCTTAGGCACCACATTTATACATCTTTTAAATACCTCCATGACTGAGCAGCTCCCCTGGGCAGCTTTTGCCAGTGCTTGACAACCCTTCCAATAAATAATTTTCTCCTCACGTTCCAATGTATGTCTTACAGGTTCCTGCTCTTAGGACTGTTTAAAAGAATTCATTGGCAAGAACATAAATTTGACTTTGACAACAAATTAGTATTACTTGTGTGAAAAAAAAAAGTGTCAGAACAAGACCTTTCATAGCCATCCATGAACTTACCTACAATAATTAAAAACAGAAGTGCTGTTGTGATATTACACAAAACCAACATTTTTGCTGTCATGTTTCCCTGCAGAAGTGAAAATAAAACCTTTGGTTAGTGGTTTCCAGTATAAACTTCCATAATTTAAAGTCATAATTCGCATTTGTTACAAGTTAATATAGGAATTACACAAGCTAATAGAGAACATAGGAAATACAGGAATTTTCTTTAGCTTGTTCTGATTTTGTAAACTGCTTGTTCAACCAGACAGCTCCTAATTATCATACCAAAAGGGGGCGGGGGGGGGGGGGGGCGGAGAGGGGAAAAGTGACCCTTTCATGTTCAGTTTGTCAAGCACCAGGGATTTTTTACATCTCTAACACACTCCTCCCCAGTTCCTGCTTTCCCAAGCTACAGTCTCAGTGACTCTAAGCATCCCCTAGATGGAATCTGATTTCATATTTCTGACCATCTTTGCCACCCTTATCCTGTACTATCTCCAGTGATGCTACAGCCTTTCTGAGGTGGGGAGGGGAGAACAGAACTTACATATAATCATCAAAATATACGTGCTCTACAGATTTATAAACTAAAACATTTCTGTTCTTTTTCATGTTATTAATTTCCTAATAATTTCTAACAACCTATTTGTTCTTTGAGTGCTACTGACCTGATATTTTCCATGGGCCTATGCAGTAAAATCCCAAGATCTTATCATTGAGTGTTAAAAATCAGGTAAACCCAGTCCAACCAAGCACACACTATTTTCATTTTAATATTTCTTCACACTTATCTACCACAAATTTCTTCCATGCTTATTACCCAGACATTCACTATCACAACATCCTTCTGCTACTCTTTGCAATTAACATCTCTATGTTCTAGCCTGAGTAGCTTTGTATTGTTGGCAAATTCTGCTGCTGCACCAGTTTCCCTCTGCCCAGATAAATACATATATACACTGAGCAGAAGACAGTGTGGGACTACAGTAGCTATCTTCCTCCACCTGAAAAACAGAGCATTTCTCTTCTACCTATTTACTTACACATGTGAGAATAAATACATTACAGCAGATTTGCTTCATCAAGAGCCTCTGCTGAATGCCTTTTGGAAACTAAATCAGATGGCATCCAACCGTGTCTCCTGTGTCCGGCATGCCCACATACACACATACAACTCTAGCACACTTCCAGTATCTGAGAGGTATGACTGCTCTTCACAAAAGTCACTGTTGACTCTTTTCCTGCATAATTTATCTTCCACTGACTCAATTTTTTTAAAGCAGTTTCTACTCAGCTGCCTGCTGCAGATACCAGGTTCACTGGTCTTTAGTTCTGGGCTTTCTTGTGATCTCCTGGGGAGGATAAAAGAAACATTCATCACTTTCTGGTCCTTTGGTCCCAAATGAGACATTTACAACAAAAGAAAACATACCAGCCAGATGTGGTCTATTTTGTTCCTTTAACTGCCTTTTTTACTGAGTTTAGTTGATTAGGTGGGTTGGATTGGTTGATGGGTTGGATGCGATGATCTTGAAGGTCTCTTCCAACCTGGTGTATTCTATGTATTCTATTCTATGTATTCAATTTGAGACAGACCCTTCCACAGAAGGTCAGTCGTTAGAAAGGGTACTAGCACTGAAATCCATGCTCTTTCAGGATAAACAAAAATGCAAAAATTAACTTTCATTTTTCCCTTGCTACGTTTGTGCCTACCCACACCCCATCTCATAGTGGGTTTTATACCTGAATGATCTATTGACTATCAGGGCTCTGTGGTACGATTCTTCACCCTAATATGTTTGGAGAAGGATCTACCTGTTGCATGCCCCTAGCAAGTTGTTCTTACACTTTATCTCCCTTACTTCTTTCTTTCTGTTCAACCTACCACAGTTTTTACAGCACTGTGGAAGGACAAATGGAATTATTTAAACTAAAGAATGAGCAGGAGTACCCCATCCTATTGTGAAGGATCTTTAAGTGATCACCAGTTTCTACAATAGTCAAAGATGGCACTTCCGGCTGCTGTGTCTTACTTCACCAAACTGACTCAGAAGCCTGCCATATATTGAGTCATCTACACTGCTGCATGCACTGCCTGCTTTCTTCCTTCTTCCTTTTCTCTCTCCTCCTCCCTCAATGCAAATTTCTGCTCAAATGACCAGGCAGGCCAATTCTTGCCCAGCTGTAAGAAGGAACAAGTCCCTGCAAGAATGCTAAGCATGTGAAGAAGTACACAAGGTGTTTATGTGGTTCCACAAAAGCTCTAACTTCCTTCACTAATTCTGACAGACAGCAACTCTTAAAATTTCTAGGTTTTAACGTTGAAGAAAATGAAAATATTATAACTTAAAGAGAAAATGGGACTGAATAGACTCCACTCAGAACCAGGTGTTTTTCTGGCTTTTCTGAACTGCTGTTTTTTCATACAGCCTGTTCTATTAGAGTGCTACTTCTAGTGCTCTGTGTCACACATAGTCTCTCAGGAGCAGATTCAGTAGACGCAGTAGCATTTTGACATGTTCTGAAGGAAAGTCTTAACAGAAAGCTACTTCTCTCTAAACTCAATGTTCAATTTAAGTCTATAATTGGATCTTTTGCCAACAGGGAAGGCCTGAAAATATATGTAGCTCTGTGTAAAACCATACACATGAACTGCTCAGAGGATATTTCTTCATGTCTCTTTCACTATGAAGAAGCTTCCATTTCTGTGGAGTGCTGCTATGTGCATGCACTCACGTAATTCATGATACAAATAAATGTAGTCAGGTGCAATGGTTTTCTTACCATATTGCACCATGACAAACAGCTACATTTCTCTCTTTTCTCAGACATTTTGTCCACATCTTGAGCCTGTCATTGGTCTATGGAGCTTTACAACTCAGGACAGAATTTAACTAGAGTTATCTTTGCCCAAATTTTCCAGAAAGGAAAACAGTCCCTGCTTCACTCTTGAAAGGAAACACTTGTATCAATTTCAGATTTAAAAAACAAAATAAATCTGAAAGAGGATTTCATTGACATACACCTAAATTACAACTACACCATCCATATCATACAGTAAAGCATAATTCTCACATGGCTCTCACTAATTTGTGCAGGCTTGTGGCATTTTTTCTCTGAATCATTTATTCAAAAACACAGATTAAACCATTCAGTGGTCCCAGAATTGAGAGAATTAACAAGTCAGAGCATCTCACCATCCTTTTTACATTAGACCAGAAACATTTTAAATCATCAACAAATATATTATCATACTACCTGAAACGCTTCTGTTAACTGCAAGGCACAGCATGGCTCTTCAAGAGAGTGGAACTGTCTCACTTCCAAACTAGGAAAAATGATTACAACAAATGCTTGAATTCTTCGATACTGAGCCATCCCTAAACTGCTGCTGAAAGGGCGACGGGAGGTATTTCCCCTGTGTTCACATGTTGTCACAGCACTGCGACTCTCGATAGCTTTTTTTTTTCCCCCGACATCCCTCACCAGGTGTGGCAGGAAATCACCTGTCAATATTCTTCCTGTAAGTTCTTACGTTTTCTTCTAACCATTAACCAGAAAGGAAGGGGCTGTATCTCGTTAGTGGTGCTTCGAGTCTCCGGTCCGGGCGCACTGACGGGCCCTTCGGCAGGCTAGGGCTTGCCGTGTGCTCCTGGAGGACCCAACAGACCCGGGGGGCACGACTTAACTTCCAGAAGTTAAATCTGACGCTTTCTCGCAGAAAGCGAGCCACGCCGCACGCTCAAACTCGTAGATGAAAATGCTTTCCAAACAGATCTCACTCCCGCTCCTCAACTGTCCCCAGACCTCAGCTTCCTCAGGAGGAACCACCTCGGGCTGAGCCATCTCCCGGGTGCTCCTGTTCAACTAAGGGCGCATCTCTTCAGATTCCCCCCACCGGATTATTCTAAACTGGCTGACATCGCCCATTCCGCTACACCTGACCGTTCCCCGCCGTCCTCTACTCGCTGTGACACCGTCAGCCACCAGCGCAGCCCCTCACTCCCCAGCCGGCACTGCCGACCCTCCGTCGCATCGCTTCGGGGTGAGCCGTGCCGTCCCCATCACGGGCAGGCGAATTTCCTCTGCCGGACGGGCCATTGTCCACGGGAATGCCAGGCGGAACGTACCTGCTGTGCGACTGCCCGCCCGGCCGTGGGGCGGCGGAGCGAGGAGAGCGCTGCCCTCGCTGCCGTCTCTGCCGGCCCTCCCCCTCTGGCTGAGGCAGCTCCTGGCGTCCGAGCTTCGGCCTCCCTTCCCGAGCCACCGCTCGCAAACCTAGGTGCAGTGAAGTAGACTCGAGTCAAGGCTGGGATGGCCGGAGCTGGCAGGCGGTGCTGATTAAACCCAGCTGCGCAAAATAAGGAACCGCCGCGCTGCCGTCCCCCGCCCGGCCCTGCTGCCTGAGCCGCCATCCCCGCACAGCGGAAATCCTCCACGCGTTGCATGGTTTGGGTGACTCGCCCTCCTTTTTTTTTTTGGGGGGGGGGGGGGGGGAGAGAAGGCGGGGAAAGGGAGGGAGTGTGGGCGTCGGTTTGTTTGTTTGTTTGTGGGGGCTATGTTGTCGGGTTGGGGGGGGGGGAGGAGTGACAACTGTGATTGGTTAGTTGGGGGGGGTTTGTTCGCGTTGGTTTTGTAGCATGTGCAGCTGCAAATCGCCCTGGTCCAACAGGCTGTGCCACTGTGGAAGAGAAAGATGCTGTCCGGACTGTTGGCAGGAGCATCTCAGGGATGTCACTCCTTTTATTTGCTTCTTCGCCAGGCTACTCTGACAGCTTGGTCTAAGTTCCCCGGACTACCACCTGTCACTGAGATATTTGGAGCTGAAGCTTAAACATAAAAGTTTGGTCCCATTTAGCCTGTCAGTTTTTGCCTACAATCTTAACAGCTGCTAAGCATCCCCGATATCATTTAGATGTTATTTAATTTGTGGCTGTTTTGGTGTTTCTTAGTTCTTTGTTTCACTAGGATACCACAGCTGGAGTCGAGTTCTTCAAAGCAGAAGCTCTTGACATGTATCCTGATGAATAAATAATCTGATATGGGCATTTTTTAAGGCTGCACTGTTTTGTTGACTAACAACTAAAATGGATACCAAGATAGAAGAGAGCAGACAGCTCAAAGCAGACAACAATCATGGACCTTCTAGAATTACCAAGGCAGGCACTGATGGTTTTTTTTTACAATACATTATAAATACATTTGCTAAGCAAATTACAAACATTCTGCAAAAACTGTGGAGAATGATCCAAAAGTCCTACTCCTTCCGCCCAGATTTCTCATTTACTTCTGGTAAAACTTTCATACTCTATCCCTGTACAGTACTTAAAATACATTCAATGTTTTGGTGCTGTATTTACAAACCATCCTGCCCCCCATGTGGTAGCCACAGGTAAGCAAAGAGAGGAGATTACATCCCAGAATACCTGCACATGTTGTCCTCTATCAATGCAGGGTATGTAGCGCTGGTTGGAGGCATGTTGTAACAGCTCCAGGTGTTGTGCTGTTGGGAGGAACACAGAGAATGAATTCATTCCTGGCTCAGCAGGATTTGTGCAGTCAGCTAGTCTCTCTTCAATCAGCAATTATGTCTATATCTCATTTTGGAAATGGTTTTTATTTTCTCCATTAGGTCAAATAATTTTTATGCAAGATTTCTAGTTTCTGTCTAGTTATTTTGCACCACCAATAAACTTCTATGAGTTAAATCTGATTAACTTAAAGGCTAGTGAGGTGCTCCCTAATCTGCTTGACAATGTTTATCTAGAAGCACTCATATAAAAAAAAAATAAATCATTTTTTGAAGAATTCTGAGACATACATAGTGGATGTTCTGCTGTATACAGTTTGGGGTTCTTTTTTCTTCATATATTCATTATATGTTTCTGGTATAAAGGACACAGAAATGGACAGGTAAAATAAGAACAATCATTCAACTCCTCAGTGTTTGGTATGGAATTTGGGAAAAAATCCAGATGGTAAGGCTGAACAAATAATAGAAATGGCTGGATTCCATGAGACAGAAACATACAGAACATGGCAGCCACGAGGCAGAAATTGCAGGGAAGAGCAGAGAAATCGGTTGTCTAAGAAAAGCAGACATTGGCAACAGTCTGCACAAATTTTTCATGTGGTTGCCAGGAACACTTCAAAGCAGACCAACAACCACCAGCTCCAGCAGTGAAGATGATGCTAAGCAAAGAGTTTTCTAAACATCCACCTGGTCCAATCTGTGCAGAGGAAGTTACTTCTTTTTTTTGGGGGGTGTGTGTGTGCATCAAAAAGCTCCAAGCTAGGAAGATGTGTTGTAATTAGCACAGGGAGGGCTCTGACTCAACTCCCCAATGCCATCTTTGAAATTGGATTGCATCAGAACAATGATCATGTCATGGCTTATTTTTCTGCAACTGATGAGGTGTTGAAAGAAAGCCACTTCTCTCCAAATGAGGACTGGACTTGGGTGTACCATTTGATATATTGCATTTTTCCAAAGTGTCATAGAATAGCATCATTTGGAAGGGACCTTAAAGACCATCCATTTCTGACTCCCATGCCAAGGACAGGGACATCTTCCACTAGGTCAGATTTAAGGCTCAATGTCCCATCCAAACTGCTATCTCTGTAAAGTCCATCTTCTTCCATTGGATGGCCCCACCACTCTCCTTTATTTGTTTGATAAATGTTATAAGACCAGTGAAGGGAGAAATATACCTGCAACAAATAATTCAATCCTTTTTTAATTAGAAGGAATTTGCCTGGAATGAATTGAAACTGTTACTTTCATTACCACCAAATTGTTTTTCTGCACCCTTCGGTAGTGACCACCCGTATTTCCCAATTTAGAATACTGACAACTTGCCCTTTTCACCTATATTTATCTCCTCCTGGCCTATGCATGCGACTGCATTAGCATTTTAATTTGGAGTGGGGAAGTGCATTTAGAGTCAATCTCTCTCTCAACCCCCTACTTTACATCACTAGGCAAGCATGGAGCTCATGGAACTGATGCCTTTTAGAAGAGACAAAACTTGAAGACAAGCTCCAAACACTTGAGCCACATGGGTAGACTTTTCTCACTCATGCCCTGTGATATGACAGCAGGCAATGGATGCAAACTACAGCACAAGAAGTTCCACCTCAACATGAAGAACAACTTCTTTACTGTAAGGGTCACGAAGCACCGGAACATGCTCCCCAGAGAGGTTGTGGAGTCTCCTTCTCTGCAGACTTTCAAGGCCCATCTTGAAAGAAACTTAGTTGAAAGGTGCTGTATCTTGGAAGAGGTCAGGAATAAAGAGCCCCTTAGCAGAAGCAAATCATCCACCATATCCCATTTAAAAAGAATTTGTGCTGTGCTGCTGTGAGCATGAAAACAATGCCTATAGTGATCTCCTTCCTAAGGGGGAAGCAACAAATACACAGGACCTTCAAACATACATTATTTTACAGCCTGAACCCTTGCCTGGGCTGTAGACAGGTGTATAGTATAGATTAGGCCACAAAACAAGCAAAAGCATTATCAATATAGGTCTTGAAAATACTTCATCTGGAAAATTTCACATGAAAATGCGGATATAAAATACAGAATTAGACTTAATGCTGCTGGTTATAATGACGTTAACAGAAATTCTTGGTTCAGCAGCTACTGCAAGAGTTATACAGGTATTTAAAAACTCATTTCAGAGAACTCCTCAAATGGCTTTCTTACCTACTTATCTATCTTGCATGGAACAATAAGCCCAGGATTAAACCAGCAAGTAAGCAGAGCAGGAACTACATGTGCTAGAAAGCCAGAAATGGTATTCAGTAACAATTTTCAAGAAGCTCAAAACAATCAAAATGTGGAAAGTAAGGACCAGATTAAAAACCCTTTAATAAGCTGCTTTTATCTATTAGGATTGAAATTTATTCCATAAACCCTATGATGAGCACATTAGCCCCTCCGTAATCAACTTGAGGTCTTGTGCAATACTCAACCCCACTGCCAAGGCCATTGCTTTCCTTGAGCAAATTAGCAAGTCAGGGCTTGCCCAAGGAGACAAGCAGAGAAGGCAGCCTCTTCTCTTCTGCTGAGAAGCCCTTCACACATCCCCAGTTTGAGCTCTCCTGCATTTCCTCCAGCTCTTGAGGAGCTGCAGTAGGTTGCTCAGAGAGGCACTGCTGGGGACCATTCAGGTCCCAGAGAGAAAGGCAGCAAGCAGCCTTGGGGCTGCCCTAGCTAGCTTCACCTCACTGCAAAGAGAGTGCAGAACAGAGCTCACAGCTCTCATTTGTCCAAGCAGGGCAAAGTGGCTAGGGCTAAGGTTGAGCCAAGACCAGATTAACACAGTAGTTAATGAGGCCCTTTTCCCCACACACATTCAGCAGTCAGAATGAATACAGCAGTCTGAATACACTTCAAGTCAGGGCTGCTGTTTGCTGTTGTTCACTCTCCACCTGCTTTAGTGGAGTAGTAAGTTAACAAACCATCAGTGACTTAAGAAAAAAAAAATGTAGTGCCTTTATTGAATTAAAAAATGGAGCTTTCTACAAAGTGCCTTTACATAATACACAGGAAAACTTTGCTATCACTTATATAAATATAAAAGGAACAATTTTAATTTATTTTTAAACAGTATTTTGGCTCAGTAAAATAACTTTTCTATCCCTAAAGGTAGGGATAACAAGTAGCAGTTTTTCATTCAGTCTATTCCAGTCAGCAAAAACAATTCAGGAGGCCTAAAGTCACTGAAACTCTGTTGGCTGGCTTGTATACTGTGAGCTGTCAAGGTGGAAGCCCCAAGTCAGTATTATACCCAGGTCTCAGATTACAAATACTGTAATTCTGGTGTCTAGTCTTCACATTTGATACAGGGCTCTTGATCACAGAAGAGTTGTGTGATCAAACTGTACAGCTTCCATCCTACTCAAATCTTCTATTGATGTGAACTGTAACAATTAGCCTTGCTCAGATGGGTCTCAAGGCACTTTTACCCTAAAATGGGTTGTCACTGAAACACACCACATTTAAAAGCAGACTCTGCAACAGCTAAGCGAACATGGCAATTCATGAGCAAAACTGATCTTCCCTTGAGACTCGTGTCTAAAACACAGAATGAGAACACAATGTAACCACATGCCTTGGTTTATGCATACAGGATACAGAGTCATCAATAAAACACCCCAGTACCATGACAGTTTGAAACAGTCTGATGTTTCAAATTCACTTTGTTTCCCTTCTCATCCTAAGATTAAGAGATTCTTATTCCATCCTGGCCAAGAACACACTCAACTCACAAAGTTGAGAAGGTATTGTCTCTCTGAGCAGAGTTTCACATTTCCAGCATACACCAAGGTAACCAAAGCACTTTAGCTAGGAGAGTAACCCATTTCCATTGGTTTTGTCACTTAGCAGGAAGAACACAAGGGTCACACCATCCCACATTCCCTGGGCAGTTCTTCCACAGGATGGTATCTCACATTCAATTTTGTTTGGTTGAGGACGGAGGCATAAGAAGATAAATACTTGAGCCACAAAAGAAGAAAAAGACAACACTGCATTGTCAAAACAAGTAGACAAATTTGGAAGGATGTAGAACACGAGTTGTTTTTCAGAAGAAAAAGTGGAGACATCAAAAGAGCAACTCAAAGGAAAAATTTCTACCTAACACTGTACTAGCAACAGCCTTCAAGGACAGCTCAGAAAGTGATGGAGCTTGATACAGTAGCAAATTGCTTGTTCCAAGATAAGAGAGCTGCTTGGGAAATGACAGACTGAAGTCTGAATTGGGAGAGAAAAAAGTGCTGCAATAGAGAAGCTGATAGGACACACATTGGAACTCAGAACTGCAAGCAGCAGTGAAAGGTAGTAACAGTCAAATCCTGAAGCTTCCGTATACAACTAGATCTCATAAGTTTAAAATATAGTTTTCAAGGACACACTGAAACATACAGGAAATTTGGCTCTTGCATCTCCTGCTCCTATAAAATTCAGAGCTATAAACCTGGCATTATACAGATTTGATGTTATGTGTTTTTTTAAATCAATCAAATCCATTCCCTCACAACAACTAATTGATCACTGCAAACTATATTGCTGCCTACATACAAGTCAAACACAACTTCAGAGTTAATAATTGTGATATACATAATATTGTTAAAAAAGGGAAAGAATTCAACACACTCAGCAAGTTTTAACAACTTCCCTTCCCAAAGAGCTGTTTGAAAGCTGCCACTCCCGCCTCCCATTGGATTCTCCGGGAACCAGATAAACTCAATCTGTGAGGAAACTATACCAAGGAAATTACTTCTGTCACATTAGTCTGTCAGCCAGCTTCAGCTTTAAGAGCTGACAAATGCTAGAGCCAGCACTGCGGCTGGGAACAGAAGGAAAGACCTGCTCTCCTTCAGCAACAGCGACTCACAAGAAGTGCCTCAAAGCCACTTGATCTGGAGGCAGATGAAGCCAGCCATCCTGTGCTCTTCATCATAGAGTCTGTGTCACTAGCTAATTGTTCCACTTAGGTAAAATATAAGCAAATCCACTAAGCCACTTAACTGGACAACAAAACTCCTCTGGAGATTCATTTTTTTTACTCAGTACAGCATTACACTGATATTTTTATGATGTCTCTATGGGATAGGTGACTAAAAATTGTACAGTTCTTTAAAACGTACAAAAGATCAGGGAAGAGTATTTATGCTTTCAGTTCAATTGCAGTTTTGAGAGGCTGGGATTCTCTCTTACCTTTTCTCTTGGGACAATAACAGACTGATGCAGTAACACAGAGGGATTCATCTTTCAGAACACTGAACAAGATAAATAACAAACTGGTAACAAAAGTTTTGTGTCATTTCATTTAAAAAAAAGAAAGGCATTCATGGGCATCAACCATGCCCATTACATAATATCACCATTATAATTCATAGATTTCCCTTCATATTCAACCTTTAATTGCAAAGACTCAGGTTTTACCCTCCCCCCCCCCCCTTTTTTTTTCCCCCTTCTTCCATTTTTAATACCAAAAGAATTCCACCAAATGATAGTGCAATTATTGGAAAAGGCCTCCTGTACTTCCTTCATGTCATCACTGACAACATTTCAAGGCATTCTGTTGTTCTGGCCAGAAGAAACAAGTAATTCACGTCTGTAGACAAAGTTGTAGTACCTTCAATCCAGAACATTTGGATGAGATTGGCTGCAAAGAACAGATGCATGTGACCTGCAGTCAACCCCATCACTGACTCTGAACAGAACTAGTCATTGCATGTCATGTTTCTTTTGTTCTTTATGGAGAACTGAAGTGTTTTGGTAACAGATGCAATCCTGGTGAGGTTCCATTTTTTCTGGATGGCATCTGGTAGCGCACTTTCTTCCAGAATCTGGTACTTGCTGAGTGAGACCTTTCGGAGAAGTCCCCTTTCCAGCGGATAGCCCCATGCTTTTGCTTAACATATTGGATGGATTCTGGCATGGTTGCATAATCTTGTATTTTTTCAAGTTCAATGAGAATTACTTTAATACCATCTTGAATAAGAGCATTGTACATGGCTAGCTGCTTTTCAGACACGTCTTCCAGAATACTGTAAGAGGAAGGTTCTGGAACTAAAACAATTATCACTCTTCGACTTTGATGGATTTTTTCATCAGCAGTACTGATCACAGCTAAGAAAAACACAAGTGCAAAATTAAGGCTGTATGGGGTTGTTTGGGATTCTTTTTTGGGTGTTATTGTTTTGGGGGGGGAAGGGGCAGTTTGGTTTGGTGGCCTTTTTTTGGTTTTGTTTTTTTTTACCAAAATGTTGCGGCCGGTTCATTCATTGTTTGCCATTTCATCCACCACACTCTACCTCACATACAGGGCCAGGAAAAAAGCATGCAAGCAATTACACTGGGTTAGGCAAGAAAAGATTTGTCCAAAGCAACACAGCTCGACCCCATTGGACTGCATGTCTCTCTTCTGTTTTTACATGAACAGAGAAGAGCTGCCAACCATTTCCTACTTATCTCACCAATGCCATTTTGTTAGCATCTTAGGCACAATTTCAAAGAAATAAACAAGTTCCAAAACCATAGGCCTAGATAAAACTAAAACATTGTTTCTTTAACAGTTTGTTCTGCTATGGGGTGGGTTTTTTTGTTGTTGCTGTAACAAATTTTTGTCGTGTGTAGGTGAAAGAGAAAGCAAAGAATTCTCCCTTCCACGGCATTCCAGACAATGCCTTTTTTTCAAGGTGGAAAAAGAAAGCAGCACTTTAGATTCTACTTCTCAGGGAACTCTTTCTTCTTAAACCACTACCTAAAGCCTCCAGATGTAAAAAAAGTGATCTATGAACCACCCCACATAGGTTACTTCACACACGGCCCCCTTTTTTTTTGGGGGGGGGGAACAAAAAACAAACACCAAAATCTTCTAATTGAGGCCTACTCTGCAAATGTATTCAGTTTCAGCCTTGTCTTTTCAAAGTTGTAAGACCAGGAAAGATTCAAAAGACTTTCACTATTTCACCTCATATAAGCAGTAACTGGGACAGACTTGCACTTTTTATTGCAAGTCAGGCAATGGTTTGCAAGAGCTTTCACTAAGGAAAAGTGGTCTTTGATACAGCTGATTGTTCCTGATAACTTAGTGTTGCTCTGTATGGTTTTCCCCCACCTGTAATATCTAAGATCTAAGGCATTAGAACATGCCACTGGTCTGACTGCAATTTTCAAAGCAGATATAAAAGCAGAGCAGTCACCCTGCACCTCAAAGCAACAGGCTCTAACACCACTCAGAAAGCACACTTTTCCAAGTTTTCTGCCATTAGTCATCACTCATCAGATAGCTTACCTTCTCCTGGTAAATCATCCCTCCCAAATATGAAGAGGTTATATCCACACTGCCTTTCTAAGACCTCTGGCAGTATCTTCAGAGCAAAAATATCTGATGAATACAAGCAACTCTCTCTGTTCTTTGGATATAGAACATAAGCATCATAGATCTTCCCATCTGAAACTAAAGAATAAGCAATAGGAGTGATATAAAAACAGACTCTAAAGACACAAAAGCAAGCAAGCAAACAATCTCTAAACTCCATTTTCCTCCCACTTATATCATTGGTTTAGGCCCTGTTCCTGCTTTTAGAATAGAATAGAATTAACCAGGTTGGAAATGCATTCAAACTGGATCATTTACCTCATGCTTTTTACCTCCTTCTCTTTAACTCTCTAAGCAGACAGGTAAAGTAATGCACAGAGACATAAATCAGATTGTAAGATACAAATCAATATTATTATGGATTGCCCCTTACACTCTCTTACACCTTCCCAGAAAATATTAGCTAAAACTTTTATTTTATTGCTCATTCCAGCAAAGCCAACATATTTCAGACAACAAATCCTCTTAGAATAGAATAGAACTAACCAGGTTGGAAAAGACCTTTGAGATGATCAAGTCCAACCTATCACCCAACACTATCTAATCAACTAAACCATGGCTCCAAGCACCCCATCCAGTCAGTCTCTTCTTAAACACCTCCAGTGATGGTGACTCCACCACCTCCCTGGGCAGCCCATTCCAATGGCCAATCACTCTTTTTGGGAAGAACTTCTTCCTAACACCCAGCCTAAACCTCCCCTGGTGCAGCTTGAGACTGTGTCCTCTTGGTGCTGGTTCCCTGGGAGAAGAGACCAACCCCCACCTGTCTACAACCTCCCTTCAGGTAACTGTAGACAGCAATAAGGTCTCCTCTGAGCCTCCTTCTTTCCAGGCTAAGCAACCCCAACTCTCCCAGCCTCTCCTCACAGGGCTTGTGTCCAAACCCCTCACCAGCTTTTTTTTTTTCCAGGTCCTATTCCTGCTAATTTTTCATATACTTTCATTCTCTGAACTAATTCTAAACATCCTAAAAACATATTACCCTTCCTTCCAAGGAAGACCAAGCACACTCCATAGGATTAACTCACTGTTTTGCAAGTGGAAGCTCATTACAACAGACAGCACTGTTACCTTTTTTACTCAGGAAAGTATGGCAGGAATCCCGATACCAAAGCACAATATCAACTTTGAAAATCTTGTAGATAAAGAGAGTAAAAAATACTAAAAACACCAAAGAAACTCCTCCTCCAATTAAGTAACCCTGAATGTTCCAAGCTGTGGGAGAGTGGAATAAGAAGAGAGAAAACACACAAAACACAGTTATACACTAGGACCAAAGAAAGACAAAAGTGAAATTAAAAATTCTTGTCATTATTATTTTTACAAAGGAGTAATGAATAGGACTGAAAGTATTTCTATATGGGTATTCTGCAAATACTATTACTTGACACACCTAATCTTTCAGAGAAATGTTACCTTAGCAGTGTGACAAATGAGGCTACTCTTCAGCCAAAACATCAAAGTACTGACATCTATCCCACTATAGAAGTGAAGTGAGAATCCTTGTATAAAATTTTATCAGACAGAAAGCAAGAAAAACAGGGGTAGGGAGGTGATTTAATGACTATGCTCTTCTCCCCAGACTAACCAGGTTTCCACTATCTCTAGCCTCTTTGAAGATGTGTCATTGAACTTGCTTGTCTTAACAGATTTGTGGTTCTTAAATACCCTCCAGAAACTGCTTTTTTTACTTCATGCATATTACAGAACTAAGGATTTTCAAATCGTGCCCTGAAAATATTTATAATGAACTTACAGTTACATAATAAGCTAAAGCTCAGATCCACTTTCAGTCAATTATTTGTTTACAATGTGGCCAGTTAAAAGCAAGTTTGAGAATAGCATTTGTTCAACTAGGCTCACACAGGACAAAGCCAGCTCAACGCAAGATCATAGAATCAATACGGTTGGAAAAGACCTCAAAGATCATTAAGTCCAACCGGTCACCCAAGACCTCATGACTACTAAACCATGGCTTCAAGTGCCACGTCCAATCCCTTTTTGAACACCTCCAGGGACCACCTCTGGGGCAGCACATTCCAATGGCCAATCACTCTTTCCGGGAAGAGCTTTCTTCTCACCTTGAGCCTAAACCTCCCCTGGTGCGGCTTAAGACTGTGTCCTCTTGTTCTGGTTGCCTGGGAGAAGAGACCAACCCCCACCTGGCTACAAACTCCTTTCAGGTAGTTGTAGAGAGCAATGAGGTCTCCCCTGAGCCTCCTCTTCTCCAGGCTAAACAACCCCTGCTCCCTCAGCCTCTCCTCATAGGGCTCGTGCTTGAGGCCTCTCCCCAGCCTTGTTGCCCTTCTCTGGACATGTTCAAGAGTCTCAATGTCCTTCTTAAATTGAGGGGCCCACAACTGGATGCAGGACTCAAGGTGTGGCCTAACCAGTGCAGAGTACAGGGGCAGAATGACTTTCCTGCTCCTGCTGGCCACACTATTCCTAATACAGGCCAGGATGCCATTGGCCTTCTTGGCCACCTGGGCACACTGCTGGCTCATGTTCAGACGGCTGTCAATCAGTACCCCCAGGGCCCTTGCTGCCTGGCTGCTCTCCAGCCACTCTGTCCCCAGCCTGTAGCTCTGCATGGGGTTGTTGTGGCCAAAGTGCAGCACCCAGCACTTGGACTTGTTGAATGCCATCACGTTGGACCCCACCCATCTGTCCAGCCTGTGCTCTGCTGCAATTAAATTATAAAAAAAGGCACCTAAAATATCTTGTGATTTGCTTTTATGTGGATCTGCTTTTACATAAAAATAACTAATTTCTTCAGCCTTCTATGTGAGTTTTTCAAGCTAACTTTACCTTCAAATTAGCCTACTAAAATTTCATGCTGATCAGCAAGAGATTAAACTTATCCTTGTCTCTGAAGTGCAACACTGGGATCTCCAACAAGTGCAGCATGCTCCCAAACAGCATGCATGAGCTTATCTAGAAGGTGGTAAACACAGCACATGCACCAGCAAAGGAAACTCAATAGCCTTCCTAAGCAATTTATTTCATTCCTTCACTATCATCATTATATAGTAGGAGAAACTCTAACAAATAGTTTGTTGGGTATTTTTCTTTCATATGGTAACCTGAGCCTGTTAGTTGTTACTGAAGGGCAGGACAAACAGGTCCACATAGATAGTTATGTCCTTCTAACAGTCTGTTCTACGCTTAGTTATGTCTTTCCCCAAGTTCTTTAAATGAACTAATTGTTTTCACTGCTCTTCTATACACACAATCTCCTCTGATCCACATTCAAGTAGAAATGTATAAATGAAGCAGAGTATCACAGAAGTGTATCACAGAATCACCAAGGTTGGAAGAGACCTCAAAGATCATAAGAGTCCAACCTGTCACCACAGACCTCATGACTAAACCATGGCACCAAGTGCCACATCCCCTCTTGAACACCTCCAGGGACGGTGACTCCACTGAAGTCTCGTATTTTCTTCAGTTAAAATGAAGTCTTTCATTAATATCTCCTAAATCACTGAATGAGAGTAGACAAAGCAAAATACATGTGTTTCCTTTAATTTTGCCCAGAACATTAAAAAAAAACAGTTAGAGAAATGTATTGAGCAGCATTGCCTACTTTGCACAGTGCTCTATCACACAGGTTTAGCTCTGAGTAGGGGCCTGACAAACTAACTGTGAAATACGCATCCTCGGGACGAGATCTCTTACCTGGGGGTTCCAGTTTGATGTAGGCTGTAAACTGTTGAGAACCATATGTGAAATGACAGAAAAATTTATGAGCATAATCCTTCATTTCCACTTTTGAAATGTTAAACTTTGTTCCAGATACTGCAAGTCCATGAGGCAACCCATTTCTGTCATTAAAAAAAGGGTAAAGAGGAATTATCTATAGAGAAACTTAAGTATCAGTGCTTAATATGGGATAGATTCACTTATCCACACATATAACAACTTCTTTTTTTTTAAACCTCTATAAACCTAAAAAGCTAGTGGAACACAGTAACTGTCACCCCTGTTGTTGAGGAATGGCTTGAATTGCAGGGACATGGTTCTATGGAACAGCTGCTTGAACAACGTGTGTAGGCCGGACTCCATCTTGTTTACTGCTCACAGTTAGCTGGTGTGCTGATGCAGCAAGGCCACCATAGCCTTGTGGCTGTGCTTGCAGCTGCTTGCAAGATAACAGTATGTGAAACAAAGTATATGTGAAAACAAAGGACTACTGAGAAAGGAGCTTGTGAAGTTGCACGTAGACCTAACCGCAAGGAGGCTGGATATTATAATGTAACCCTGGACTAATAGCCAATAGAATAATGACATTTGTGCATATTGAGCTGAGATGCTTTATAAGCCGTGCTTTTGAACAGTAAAGTTGAAGCTTTCTTATCAATCATATTGATTGCTGCGAGTCTTTCCCTCACCCATCTCGCCGTTGGGTATTTCTTCACAACACCCTGTAGCACACCACTTCGTGACCAGAGGTGACTTGGGAGTTTTCCACATACTTTGGGTTGTTGGTTGTTTTATTTTGCTGGGTGGGACAGAGTGTACCATTAGCAGTTTGCAGATGATACAAAACTCAAAGCGATGGCTGATACACCAGGAGTTCATGCTGCCATCCAAAGGAACCTTGGCTGGCTGGAGAGATGAAATGGGCTGAAACAAACCTCATGACGTTCAAAGGAAAATGCATATCCTGCATCCAAGGAAGAATAATCAGTCCCTAGGCATCTTGAACTGCATTAAGAATAGCACTGCCAGCAGGTGGAGGGAGAACATCCTTGCCCTCTACTCAGCATTGGTGAAGTCACACGTGGAGCACCAGGGCCAGTTTGATGTGTGCAAATACCCAGTGGCAGAGCATGGAGAAGAGGGAGAAGTGCCCACTAACAGGACAAGAGAACAAACTGAAAGACTTCCCCATCTGAAATTCCATCTGGACACGTTTTTTACTGTCAACAGTGGTCAAACACTGGAACAGGCCGGCCAGAGAAGTTATTAAGTCTCCACCTCTGGAGATATTGAAAACTCAGATGGACACAGCTCTCAGCAACCTGCTCTGACTGTGCTTTAGCAGGGAAGCTGAACTAAACAATCTCAATAGGACCTTTACAAGCTAAATGATTTTGTGAATGAAAGACTATTGAAACCAGTAATAACTAGTATCACAGTACATCAGAGGTTGGAAGAGACCTCAAGAGATCAAGTCCAACCCCTCTGCCAAAGCAGAATCACTTAAGGTAGTTTGCACAGGAATGCATCCAGGTGGGTTTTGAAAGCCTCCAGAGAAGGAGACTCCACAACCTCCCTGGGCAGCCTGTTCCAGTGCTCCATCACCCTCACTGTAAAGAAGTTTCTCCTCATGTTGAGGTGAAATCTTCTATGTTCAAGTTTGAACCTGTTGTTTCTTGTCCTATTACTGTGCACCACCAAAAAGAGCTTGGCCCCCCCCACTTGACATACAACCATAGAATCAGTCAGGGTTGGAAGGGACCACAAGAATCATCTAGTTCCAACCCCCCTGCCACAGGCAGGGACACCTCACACTAGATCAGGCTGGCCAGAGCCTCATCCAGCCTGGTCTTAAACACCTCCAGGGATGGGGCCCCAACCACCTCCCTGGACAACCCATTCCAGGGCTTCACCACTCTCATGGTGACGAACTTCTTCCTCACAACCAGTCTGAATCTCCCCACCTCCAGCTTCATTCCATTCCCCCTAGTCCAATCACTACCTGATATCCTAAGAAGTTCCTCCTCAGCCTTCTTGTAGGCCCCCTTCAGATACTGGAAGGCCACAATAAGGTCACCTTGGAGCCGCCTTTGCACCTGTGCTGGGTTACACCAATCCTGGGGGGGGGTGGGGGGTGAGGGGGGGTGGAGAGAGAGGGTTGCAAGAGCCCTGCTTTTCCCAGGGGACAAAAGAAACCTGATCCAGGTGGACTTGGCTTCCCCCTCCCAGGAGGAAGGGTCCCCTGGGTCTGAGTTGGTCTGTTCCTCTCCCCCTAGACTATAAAGGGGGGGGGGGGCATGGCAGCCATCTTTTCTTTGCTCCTGCCTCGCCTGTTTGAAAGGACCCACACATGCTGTTGGCCTCCTGGTTCTGCCACATGGTCTGGTCTGACCTCCCTGCCGCATCCACGCTTCTCTAAAGGACTGAAATCCACATACATCAAGGGAGCTACAAGGCCATGCAAATTTGGTTTTGTATATTTTCTTATTCATCCTTATTCCTTACCTTTGTAAACCCTCCCTGTTATTGCTGTGTATCTATTTTGTTTAAAAAATTTACTTCTCCTACTTCCAAACCAACTCCAGATTATTTTTTGGTAGCTTTAACTCCAGTCGAGGCTTAAACCACTACAACTCCCCTCAGATATTTATACACATTGATGAGATCCTCCCTCAGTCTTCTCTTCTCAAGACCAAACAGCCCAAGGGATCTCAGTCTCCACTCATGGGGGAGATGCTCAAGTCCCCTGATCACCCTCATGGCTCTCCATTGGATTGTCTTCAGCGGTTCTCTGTGTTTTTTGACCTGGGGAGCCTAGTTCAAGACCTGGACCACACCAGGACAGAGTAGAGGGGTTCCATGGAGAACTTGCTGTCCTGTCCATCAGCACGCCAAGGTCTTTCTCCGTGGAGCTGCTTTCCAGCAGGACACCTGTACTGGTGCATGTTGTTATTCCTCCCCAGATGCAGGACTCTGCACTTGTCCTTACTGAACTTCATGAGGTTTGCCTGCATCCAGATCTCACTGGATGGCAGCACTGCCTGACGGAGTGTCAGCCACCCTCCCACCAGCTTTGTAACATCAGTCAACTTCCTGAGGGTACTCTCAATCCCCTCATCCAGGTCACTGATAAAGATCGAACAAAACTGGACCCAGTACTGATCCCTGGGGAACATCACAGACCTCCAGGTTGACTCTGTGCCACTGATGACAATCCTTTGAATAGAAATATAAGTGTCAAGAGAAAAACACCTTCTAGGATTCTTTATACTGGTGATGAAGCAGAGCCCGTACCAAGCACACTAACAGACTCCCCAAGCCTGTATTGTCCACAGTCAGTAGAGACAACCAACTTGGGAAATAACAACAATCAAAATTCTGGGTGACTCTGGTGTCAAATGACAACAAACATGGTGATACTGCCTTTATGCCTGGTATCTATTGCCAGAAGAAAATTTGGGATATAATGTGTTCTCCTGCTAAATACCATCCTGCATTAAGGTAGATGTACAAGTATAAGGTGGGAGGGACAGCAGTAGCAAGGTACCAACAAACTGGTATCCTACTCTATATGAATCTATGTATAAGTGACATCATCTTATATACTCAAGGAAGAAAACTCATTTTGCAGAACATCCCAAAGAATGAGTTTCTATTATATATATTAAAAAATATATATAAATAAATATATATAAAAATAAATATATAAATATATATATAAAATAAATAAATATATAAACATATATATATAAAATTGCCAGCAACATCTGTCATGGGATGCCAATACAAACCTCATCATGTTCAGATTTGTTCAAGTCAGTTTTAACTTTCCCTCCAGCAGAAGAATTGCCCCATAGGTGTAAGACCTCAAGTCTGTAATCCTGGCTCTGCCTACAGTGCCCTTTGCTACTAGCAAATGATCCACAGATTTAATTGCTGAGAAATTGCTACTAATTTTTTGAGATAAAACATTATTATTGTAATTAGATACATTAGATCATTTTTTCTGATACTGAATAACTTGGTTTGAACTATTAATCCTAATTAGAACTTGCACAAGTTATATTTTGCACATTTCCATCTCTGGCATAGGAAAATTATCAGGCAAGGTAGCAATTAGAAATAGACAATCACTTCCAAACAGCCAAAAAAAAATCTTAACAGAGCATTGCTTTATGATAAGTCCATTAAATGCTCTTCATAAAAATATGTTTAATAGCAGCACCATGTTAGTTTCAGCTGCAGTTATTTTAACTTTAAACATAGCTACACAGAGATGCACTTCTGTCTTAACTGGGGAAGCTGAGAAACTTCATGCCTCAAAGAATAAAAGACTTATTTGTGCTTTGGAGATCAAAAGCTGGGGCTCCAATATTTATAGGCTAACACCCAAGTATGCAGATCTAAAATGAAAGTCATCATTTCCTCTAAAGGAACATAGGGACAAAGTAGAAGTAAAATTCTGCAGTCTGCAACCTAACTCTCTAGCCAGGCATTGCACTGCTGATGGCTCGTGGTGGTGATGGCAATGCTCCTGTATAAGTATGAACTGATCACCTGAGATTTTTCTTTTTCATTTGCACTATATTTTAAGGGTCATATTCAACAGCAGTGAATTATGCAATGAGAAAGCAAACAGTACATCCACACTCTGTTAGAGCACAGACCAGTCGCTGAGCAACACAGTCCTGCTCTCTCTAAAGTATTTCTGGTTTTATAATCTTTGTGTTTTATTTTTCTGAACATAAAGTAAACCCCTCTGCTTTGAGCTCTTAAGGATTATCAGCTGTGCCTGTACCTTGGAAAGGATCAACCTCACAAATAAGCTGGGGGATTTTTTGCTTTGGAACAATCTACCCTTCACATATTAAAAGGATGACTTTAATTTATTCACAAAAAGGTTTGCCTAAGAGCAAAAACACTAATAAACCTTACAACATTATGTTTCACAATACCATATAAAAACCTACATATGACTGCTTCATTGCAACTGTATCAGGTACAGATGTATTTATAATAAAATATTTGGGGGTTGTTTTGTTTAAACCAAGCAATAAGAATATAATGGACTTGATACAGACTTCTAATCAGAAGTTGACTAGTAGTCAGCTTCATAGTGGATTCACTGCAAATTACTGCAGATTACTTCACCTCCAAATGCATTTACAATTTTGTATATGAGGATACTTACTCATAGAACTGTTCCCTATAGGTGCTATCAAAATAATCAACATCCTCATCATTAACTTGCCAGAATGGAATCAAGCCATTTATGCCACTTGATATATTACATTCCATCACCACATGAGAACCTACAAAAAAACACAAGTAAATACAGCAATTCAGGGCCTTGTAATAGAAGAAGGATCAGGTGATTGGGGATGACCTGGGATATCAAAAAAACCACTTACCTTATAAAAAGAAGAGTCCTTAAAACTCATCCAATCATTATCCACATTTGGATGTCTCTGATCTGGATATAAATTCTACCCTAAAGTAGATGTCTAAATTTTATGTCTACATGTAATGAGATATCTAAGCCAGAAATGGAGTTCAGTTCTACTGAAGTCTACTCACTTTAAAGCAGACATCTGGACCTTATCAACTGTCTGGTTGTCCAGATTCCACTGACAGATTTCCAGGGCTCAAATCAGTTGCATGTACTCATGTACCTATGACATCTGAGATATTCTCCAGCATCCAAATCATCTGAAGGAATTGGCAGATTGGACCTTCAGATCTCCAAGACACCTGCACTGCCTGAGTAGCCAGACCAGCCATAACAGCACATCCACATGTAGACAACTGAACTGAGTCCCCACTGATAACAGCATGAATTAAGGACCCTTGGTGATATGCAGATGCCCACATGTAGGTAACTAAACCCTGAAGCTGAATCCCATTCTTAGTAAATACATATCTTTAACTCCAGATGAGAGTCTTTTGGCCAATACTGTCCACTGGGATGGTTTCTGAATATTCTCACACTGCTCCCAGAGCAAGCTCACCTGACACTCCGCTCCTTTGCCACCAGGAGTCCAGATCTTACAGAATGCCTTAGCAGTATTAAGAAAGCAAGACAAGTTGCAGAATATATTAATTGCCAATGTACCTCAGAGAGCTCCATTTACAGGAAGGTAAGCAGCTTTCCTGGAGTCCTTTCCTTGTGCATTTTACGCATGGAAGTTATGATTTGATAGAAGGTGGGCTCTCAATTCACCTATGTAAAGATCTCAGTGTTTAGTTTTCCTACAACCGCATCAGATCTAGATGCTTCCACCAAGTATGGAATAAACCTTTGTCTCACATGCAAAGCAGTTACTTCAACAACAGTAGTATATACAGAAATCACAGATACTCCCAAGTCTCTTCCCTCATGCCCTTCCACCACAATGCTGATTTTTTTCTAAAGATGTAGTTCATGCATTGCACAACTCTTGGAAAGGAAGAAAATCCCTCAAGTGTTCCATGCCCTCCCTTTCCATACATTAAGGCATACAATTTTAAGCTTCTACATAACTTTCTCCTGCCATTTTTCATTCAAAAAGCAATTGTATTAATGGAGGTGTTTCCAGGTTCTGCCCCATAGCCAAGCATTTAATAGGAGCAAAGACTGTATGTTTTTTTCCAGCATCCCATTAAAGGTGCCAGACAGAGAATACTACTTTAGAATGGCAGTGCTTTTAAAAAAGAAAAAAACAAACCACCACACCAAACTCCCACAACCCCCCAACAAAAAACCAAACAACCAGACAAGAACAATGCTAAAACTTCCTCACCTTCCTTTAAGGGGTACCCCTATAGTAGAGAATCATTTGTAGTTCAGTAGCCACAATAAACCCACTTTGAAGGTGGAGGCATTGTGTCTCCTTTTACTCTCATGTGTGACTCCCTTCCTAATGCCTGTAAGGCACTCAAGGTTTGTTCATCTTAGCTGGTCTGAGGCATCCAATAATACATCAGAAACCGTTAATTAATGGAGGGTCCAAGTCATAACAAATATGGACCAATGCTGTTCTAAAATAGGGAGTCTAAGCAAGTGGTCCCATAACACATCTTTGCATAGGCTGAGAGGCACAGGCATCCCCTGGGCTAATAAATGCTCAATTCTCCATTTTCTTAGAAAATATTATCAAGGATTAAGAAAATCCTAAAGAATGTCTTCAATAAAATCAAAGAGCCTTTTAAGGTCGTGTGCACAACAGATGACTTCTGAGTAGTGATTGCATTGGAAAGAATCTTTCTTAATTAAATGGGAAGTCGTAACTTATTACCAGTCACAACTAGGGAAGAGACCTGCATAATATTTTAATGGGTGGGAGGTACAGTTCAGGGAAGCCCCACCATAATTTTGCTTCATTTTTTTCCCCACAGTTACAAAGGAAAAGCAAATTTTTCACACATAAAGATTTGGGTTATGTAATGCTATACTACTGTTTAATCCCATGAACAAATTTCCTTATTAGTTGAAGAGCACAAATAAGGGTTTTCAGGCATCTAATCATAATGAAGACAGACATTATAATGAATTACCAGAAAAGAAGATGCTGTTGAGCCATTTCAGAGTATTTCCAAACAGAACTAAATAACCATCTGAAGACTTCAGAACTGTAAGTCTATAAAGTAGTACTGTTTGTATCAGATTCTCAGCATCCCCGCTGTTTAAAACAAAGCCTACTAGACTTTGGAAGAACATAATTTCTATTAAAACTCATTCATTATTGTAGTCAAAATCTAACTAAAACCAACCCAAACGAAACAAGATAAACCACAAAACCCACCAATGTTGCAAGTGTTTGGTGACTTCAGTTTAGTACTATACACCTAAAGTTAGAATTTGGGCCAGAAAAAAATAGTTCACATGATGTGAAAAGAACCATGAAACATCAGCATGAGAAAAGAACACACGATACACATAGTATCTGTAAGCAGAATATCAGAAAAAGCAGCAGCAAAAGTAGCTGGCTTGTGTGGGACTACCATCAGAGTGACATATGCAAGAAAAATCCACAAAGCTCTAGTCTCAGCTCCCATGCACTGCCAGAGCTCTAACACGACCTTTCCTCAGAGCTCCTACAGTGATCTAATAATCCTTCCTCAAAAGATTACAAAACAGCTTAGATTCTGTACTAGGAAATTCTAGTAAATGGCCAATCACACTTCTCCAAAATCAGCTAATACCCTTTTAAATCATGTATTTTGTTTAAAGAGTTTCAATTAGTGCAAAACAAGACAAACAAAAATTAAAATGACAGTCCAATAGAACAAGCAGCTCAAAACCTCATTCTTCTGGACTACATTGACTCTGTCCAATATATGATGCAATCTAAACAGAATATTTGAGGTTGGAAGGGACTTCACAGATCAAAGCAGGGCCAGCTCTGAGGTCAGAGCATGCTGCTCAGAGCTTTAACCAGTCAAGTTCCAAAACATCCAAGGACAGAAACTACCTGACTTCTCTGGTTAGCCTGCTGCACTGCCTGGATGCCCTCTCTGGGAAAAAGTTCCTCCTTATATCCAAAATCTCTTTTTTAATACATTTCTAAGATAAACAAAACCTGAGATATCCACTAACTAGCAGCTCACTGCTTCACAGAAGATCACTACTGGAAACCTTTTAACACCCTAAAGTGAGGAATGAAATCCAAGAAATACACAAGAGGAAGACAAACTACTGAACTGATAAGCCGGTAACTAACATGTTACATATATGTAACCTTATTTCCAAAGATACTGAGGATATGTCAAGACAGACTCTTCAAAGTGATCCAGAGAATGGATGGCAAGAATAATAGTAAAAAAAAAAATGCATCCCACCCAACACTGCTGGTCAAGAGGCTCCAATCTTAGGCAAAGAATTATTTCACCTGCAAATTACTTGTGGGAATTATGTCCTACCATCTGTCTTCCAGATCTCCTTGACCTATGTGCCTATATCCCTTGCTGATGTCAGTGGAACTGTTTACATGCTGTTTCAGAAAGACCAGGAGTTTATTTGCTTGACTGAATGTTAATGACTTCTTAACTAGTTACTACTTACCAAGTTCTACTTCAATGGTATTGTTCTGCGGATAAATAAACACTGGTCTTATCTGTAGTGGTCGTTCTAAACAGAAACAAACAAACAAATCTTCAGGCAAGAAAGGTTCCACAACTTACTTCAACTGACAGTTTTACAATATTTTTGTTTTATTGTTTGGTACTACTCTAGTGCCATACTTACTACCATTTTCAAACTCCCAACAGAAAATCTCCTGAAAATCTCCTGAACATGAGCCTGCAGTGTGCCCAGGCAGCCAAGAGGGCCAATGGCATCCTGGCCTGCATCAGGAACAGCGTGGCCAGCAGGAGCAGGGAGGTCATTCTGCCCCTGTACACTGCACTGGTTAGGCCACACCTTGAGTCCTGTGTCCTGTTCTGGGCCCCTCAGTTTAGGAAGGAGATTGACTTGCTGGAACGAGTCCAGAGAAGAGCAACAAAGTTGGTGAGGGGTTTGGAACATAAACCCTACGAGGAGAGGCTGAGGGAGCTGGGGTTGCTTAGCCTGGAGAAGAGGAGACTCAGGGGTGACCTTATTACTCTCTACAACTACCTGAAGGGAGGTTGTAGACAGGCAGAGGTTGGTCTTTTTTCCCAGGCAGCCAGTACCAGAACAAGAGGACACAGTCTCAGGCTGCTCCAGGGGAAGTTTAGGTTGGATGTTAGGAAAAAGTTCTATACAGAGAGAGTGATTGCCCATTGGAATGGGCTGCTGGGGAGGTGGTGGAGTCACCATCACTGGAGGTTTTCAGGAGAAGACTTGATGGGGTGCTTGGTGCCATGGGTTAGTTGTTTAGGTGGTGTTGGATTGGTTGATGGGTTGGACGCGATGATCTTGAAGGTCTCTTCCAACCTGGTTTATTCTATGTATTCTATTCTACGTATTCACTGTCCAAATCATTCTACTTTAGGTTCCAAGTTAACAGAAGTCTTTAGCTCACCTTACAAATACTTTAAAAAATTCTCAAATTTACTGACAGTCAAAATGAAAGTCATAGAAAACCAGAAACCTCAAAACCAACAATTGTGATTATATTTGTCAGAGAGATAGATAAGGAAGAGAAAGAGGGATTTTATTAATGACCTCCTAGATCAGGTGAATACATTTAAGTAAAAAAGTAAACAAGCAGTGTACAGACTTGTTGTCAACAACCCACTGTTCTTGTATCCATCTACCTAAAGTCATCATATCTATTTTAATCTTAAAACAAAAACAAACAAAAAAACCCAAAAACAAACACCACCACAAAACCCACACTTCTGTCTCCAGTCAGCTTTTCTGATAGAACTACTATCATGGCACTGGTCAGGTCATCATCAATAAATGACGCTATGGGGAGAGTGAGACAGCCAGTTCTGACTCTGGTGTACAGAAAAACACAACCAAATGCCAACAGTACCCCAATCCTCTCCAGAGGAAGATTTATTAACTTTATGGTATTTATACAGCTCGTTGAATCTCCTTTCCCATCAGTTGAGAGTCTAGGGAACTTTGTGAGCAAGCTCACTAAAAGGGACAGGACCAGATGTTTTGCTGTGATGACCTCAGCAAAAATTACTCCTCTTTTTAAAAAAAAAAGAATAAAAAAGTGAAATGACTTTAACGGTGTGTTCTTTGACAAAAAACAACCCACGCACGAACCCGAATAACCGCCACTTCCTTCTCATTCTCATTCCTAAAACCACTTTTCTCACTTCCCCATGACATTCTCCCTCAGGAGCAATGCTCACGGGTAGCAACACACATTACTGTATTTTAAATGTACGGTCAGGGACAAAAAATAATTATAGAAAATTTGCAACTCCACGTTCTTCACAGAACTGAAAAGTAACATGCCAAGTGGCTCACAGGCTCAGCATGCAAACATCCACAGCAGAGCCAAGGGAAGAGAATAACCTCACTGCACTCACCTTTAACCTCCAGATTGATGGTTCGTGAAACATTGTATTGTTTTCCCATATATGTGTACACCATACGACAGGTGTAGTTTCCTCTGTCTTGCACGGTTACATTGCGAATCAAGACAGCATTCTCACCCTCAGCCAAAAGAAGTCTCCTGTCTTCAAGAAATCCAGACTTACACTCCTAAATATATCAGAAGTACCTGTGATTTAAGGAAACTAATCATCTGATAATTCAATAACTTACTGAACATCAGTGATTATTAAAACATGTGCCAAATGTTTGGAGGTTTTTTGAAAGCCACAATGTGGGTTCTTATCCAAGCATCACTACACTCTCAACACGAAGCCTGATGGTATCTTGCCGCAAGTGCACTGTTTAAAAATCACTGTGGTCAATACAATGAAGTTTTCAAATGCTGTGGCTTAGTTCACTGCCTTCATTTAATAGCTTAACAATACTCTCACCCAAGAGTAATGGTAGTTGTTACAGACGTAGCAGAGTTTAGGAGAACAATTCACGGCAATGAACAAGCTGCTGCAGCAGTGCCTCATGCTGTTAGGTGTGCTGCCACTGCCGTGGCAATGCAAACACATTGAAACCTCCTTCTCTTCCTCAGCATGGAATCGGTGCACAATCTCTTTATCTCAAAAGTAGGTCTATATGTGCAGCACCAAGGTTTACCCATACAGGCCCATGTAGCTACTTTAACACCAGCATCAAAATTAAGAGCTGAACCACTTTAAAATTCTACCTTAACACAGACAAAATACACTTTTCTAGGCATGCACAGTCACAGAGTATTTTGGCAAAACCAGAGCAAATAGGCATAAGAACACCACACTGTGATCAAGAGATAGGATAAGCCTAATATTCAGTAAAACTGAAGTCATCATGCAGAGCCTTATATTTAAGGAAACAAGCTTTTAAATACAAGTCTTAAAATTTATCATCTATATAGGTTGGACATGATGATCTCGAAGGTCTCTTCAAACCTGGTTTATTCTATTCTATTCTATAAACTAATCTAAACTAGATTTTCACAAACCAACAAACCAAAACACAGTTTCTATCCTGAAAAAATCTGCAATCCAGAAGCGGACACCTTCCTTACACCTCCCCAAGAGCATAAGAAGTTAAGTGCCTTACTCAAAAAGTAAAGATAATAAACCTGTCCTTCCAAAAGCTGCTTTTCACAGCTGCATCATAACACATTTTAAATGGACTGTTTCGTATCTTGCATATCTGAAATACATGTGCACAATACCTTATACCAGTGTACTTCAGGTTGATTATTATCTTCATCTTTAAAATGTTCTAGATCAGGGCACATAATCTTTCCAGTATTTGTGCTCATCACTCTTTGTTCAAACTTCATTCTTCCATTAAAACACAAACCATTGTCGTTCTTAAAAACCGTTAAATTTATGGTTCTTTTGTTAGAGTGGTTAAGGCTCCTGTAATTAGAACAGCAGACAAGTCAGGTCATTAACAATAAGTTTCTTTGCTTCTAGCAGGTCGGAATGTTTACAGAGGACTTCAGCATCTCCACCCACCTTGCCTCTAACACACCTGTTACATCCCCTTAGCTCTTAAATACTACCTTCAGCTCCTCATTCCCTTTTTCAGACCAAGAGATGGGAATAAGCTCTGATTTTGTATTGTGAGCAGATGTGGGATCTTCTCTGGAAGCACCAGAGGGAATGCCAGGATTTCTCCAAGCTGAAGCTCCCACCACTAATTTAGCTTTGCCATTTTCAACACTGTTTGCCAACACACAGCAGTACACAGTAACCCAAAATATATATGCACTGGAACACTCTCAGTGCCAAATGAACAGGAGAAGCAGGTGTATCAAGAAGAGCAGAGTGTAACTCTTAGCAGAAGAGAGACAGAGCTTTTCACTAATAAATATCAAGGTTCAGTATCGGTGTGAAACTACTTCACACCAAGAGCTCACAAGAATCCATGGTACAGTAGCTCTGCAGAGAAAACATCAGAAAACAGAAGCCTACCCCATAAGTAAAGGAATACTCTCGATTAATTCATTTCTCAACTCTTAATTTCTCAACACTATGCTAAAGGAGAAGTTTTCAGAAGAGTGAACTGCATGTCTGACAGTCCTTTCAACTTCCACGTACTGCACCTCGACAAGCTCTGTAATTAAGGTTGAGGTGACTGATGCACAAAATGTAGACTACAGTTAACATAACTAAACTTTATCAAGTTTTTTTCTCCTGCTGACACTATGCAAGCTAGGAATGTGAGGTGCCCAGAGGGACATGTCACACAGCTAGACTAACTAGAAACACAGCAGGAAAGACTATAATTTAAATTCTTTCACTAAGTAGTTTTGAAACTATTATAGCTCTTCTGACTTCTAGTGTTAGCTTCATTATCAACACTGGGGCAGTGTACTTTTCCACATGTGGAAATTAAAAAGAAAAAAAAAAAGGCAGTTTGCAGAAACAAAAGGCATGACCAAAACAGTGCTTTTAACTCATCTCACCTCTCTATCTAAACAAAAAAAATCAGTTCCATGAATCAATCCAGTTCTTTCCCTCCACTCTCCCCTTCCTTACAACACATGAATCAATCCAGTTGTTTCCCTCCCCTCTCCCCTACCTTACAACACATTCATAAGGTCCAGAATCTTCCAACATTGCAGGAATAAACCAAAGCAAGCCCTCTCGCTGATGGATCCTGGAGTCTCTCCCTGTGGTTACTGGTGTAGCACTGCCATTTTTATACCATGTCAGTTTGTAATCAAAGTGAAGTGCTGGCAATGTAATTACTGGGCAACTAATAGCTGTAGGCTCTCCAACAAGCACAAAGTAATCACAAATAGCACATTCTTCTCCTACACAAAAAAACAAAAGAGAGAGAGAAAGAAAAAGAAACAGTGTCTTTAATCTGTATACATTTGAAGTATTAATATCAACTCCAAATGACACGGTATTAGAAAATAAAATCTGTAACAATTCACCATTAAAACATTGCAAGGCAACTATATTGCTTCTGGCTGAGGATCTAAACCACACCTTTTACAAAGCTTCAGTCACAACTTCCCTCTATTAAGGCAGTCAGCGACGAGCATATGTACATCAAATAGCCTCAGTGCAAACCAGGGTATAAGATGATTCATGGGATTCACCAGGTTCACAAGCTTCACAACTCACCTGTTGCATCCTCGTTATTTGAGCATGCGAGCACTTTTGCAGAAATACGAGATTCTTACTGTGGATACTATCTACTAAAAGCATGGTGCAAACAATGACATTGCAGAGCTCCTCACAGTACCCTGCCCGTTATCACTATGAGAAAATGTTTTTTGACCTGAAGCACAGAACAGCATGGAATGAGATCAAGACTTCAACACATCAAAGAAGGATGTATCACAGTATAACCAAGGTTGGAAGAGACCCCAAGGATCATCAAGTCCAACCTGTCCCAACAGACCTCACAACTAGACCATGGCACCAAGTGCCACGTCCAATCTCCCCTTGAACACCTCCAGGGACGGCGACTCCACCACCTCCCTGGGCAGCACATTCCAATGACGAACGACTCGCTCAGTGAAGAACTTTTTCCTCACCTTGAGTCTAAACCTCCCCTGGCACAGCCTGAGACTGTGTCCCCTTGTTCTGGTGCTGGTTGCCTGGGAGAAGAGACCAACCCCTTCCTGTCTACAACCACTTTTCAGGTAGTTGTAGAGGGCAATGAGGTCTCCCCTGAGCCTCCTCTTCTCCAGGATAAACAATCCCAGTTCCAGTTCAGCACAAAGAGAGCAGGTCACATGGCTGCCTTCAAAGCTTCCTAACTTTTGCACACATGCGCAACACACAATTCCTTAGAAACTGCAAAGCACCTGACCGAAGTGACTTTACACATCTTGATGAATCCCTGTATAAATACAAAACTAACGTATTTCATGTCAAAAAGTCTTCAATAATCTTTGCAGTCCCACCACCTTCCTATCACCATACTCAAATAATAGAATAGAATAGAATAGACCAGGTTGGAAGAGACCTTCGAGATCATCGTGTCCAACCTATCATCCAACACCACCCAATCAACTAAACCATGCAACCAAGCATCCTGTCAAGCCTCGCCCTGAACACCCCCAGCGATGGCGACCCCACCACCTCCTCAGGCAGCCCATTCCAGTGGGCAATCACTCTCTCTGTGTAAAACTTCCTCCTAACCTCCAGCCTAAACCTCCCCTGACACAGCCTGAGACTGTGTCCTCTTGTTCTGGTACTGGTTGCCTGGGAGAAGCGACCAACCTCCGCCTCACTACAACCCCCCTTCAGGTAGTTGTAGAGAGCAATAAGGTCACCCCTGAGTCTCCTCCTCTCCAGGCTAAGCAACCCCAGCTACCTCAGTCTCTCCTCATAGGGCTTGTGCTCCAAGCCCCTCACCAACCTTGTTGCCCTTCTCTGGACACGCTCCTCAACATCCTTCCTAAACTGAGGGGCCCAGAACTGGACACAGTATTCAAGGTGCAGCCTAACCAGTGCAGTGTACAGGGGCAGAATGACCTCCCTGCTCCTGCTGGCCACACTGTTCCTGATGCAGGCCAGGATGCCATTGGCCCTCCTAGCTGCCTGGGCACACTGCAGGCTCATGTTCAGCCTACCATCAACCAGCACCCCCAGGTCCCTTTCCACCTGACTGCTCTCCAGCCACTCAGACCCCAGCCAGTAAGTCCCTGTGGAGCTTAAACAAATGCAGAGACATTAGTATTAGACTGCTTATGTCAAGAGCAGCAAGACAAGCATCATTATTTATGTCATCTTAAATGTTACTGAAAATTTTGATCTACTATTAAAAATATTATTAATGGTAATGGAAACTGAACCTTATTGCTTTGTGGACTAGAGCTACAGCACATATCTTAAGGATGGCATTCAACAGCTAACTAAGTCAAGGAAGCCAATCTCTTCCAGCTTTCATCACAGGAATCAGAGAGAAGCTAATCAAAGCCTCAGTTACCCTAAATTTATTTGGCTAGATTTAAACATAGTTATGTCAATTTATCCATTCCATCCTTAGAGCAACTTCAGTCCAAAAAGAGGTATTCATTATGCTGAAGCAACGACAAGCACCAAATTTACTATTTGCTCTCAATAAGTCTTTTCTACTAAATACAACTTCCTCTTGTAGGTTTGGGGGATTTTTAAACCGTAATTTCAGCAGTGCATTTAACTTACCAGTGCTGAACAGAGGTATCAGTAGAATGAGATGAGCAATAAGCAGAAATGTAGATGTCATCTTTTGCTGCAGAGAAGAAATTTTTCCATTAGTGTGGCAAGTGTTCAAGCTGCACTGTCCTCTGCACCCTGCATTACTCCTTTAAAAAACAACAACGACAAAAAAAAGAACAAACTAAAATCAGGAGAAGTATTAATCATCCTGGGGAAGTCAAGCCCTAGGCTTTGAAGATTTCAGATACAGGAATTGTTGGCCTTCACAGAACACTGCTCAGTTTTCAACTTTCTACTGAATTTTTTCCAGATTTTGCTTGGAATAACTCTTGCACAAAGCGAAGTTTTCTTTTGCCAGCAAAGTCAAGCCAAAAGAACCCAAACCCAATCCTTGAGCACAGGTAAATTTTGCTAGCATACAGTGATCTAAGCTATACCGTGGAATTCAGAAACTAAGCTTGATTAAGGCACTCCCCTTTCCACATGTTTACAAGAGACACAATCACAGAGATATATGAGGTTTTGTTCCTTGAACCATTCTTGTACAAGTACTTTTAAGCACAGGTGAACTTGAAGTTCTTTGCAGGAAGACAGAATCATAGAAAACATCTAGTTGGAAAAGACCTCAAAGATCATCCACTCATTCAACCCAATTTAGGGTCAATCCTAAACCATGTCCCTAAGTGCCAGGTCTACATGATGCTTAAACACTTCGAGGGATGGCAACTCCACCACTGCACTGGGGAGACCATTCCCTCTCTGTGAAGCAGTATTTCCTAGCGTCTGGCCTGAACTTCCACTGGCACAGCATGAAACCATTTCCTCTAGTCCTGTCGCTTGACAGGCCTTGTTTGGCCTTGTTAAATTTCACACAGTTAGCCTTGGCCCATCCATCCAACCTGTCCAGGTGCCACTGTTAGACACACTAACTTCAGTGTGATCTCACACTTAAATTGTGTCTGAAGTCTAACACATGGAAACCACAGCTAACAGCAATTTCTGTGGCCAGACATAAACAAGTCCAAGTGCCGGGTGCTGCACTTTGGCCACAATAACCCCATGCAGTGCTACAGGCTGGGGTCAGAGTGGCTGCAAAGCAGCCAAACAGAAAGAGACCTGGGGGTAGTGTTTGACAGCTGGCTGAACATGAGCCAGCAGTGTGCCCAGGTGGCCAAGAAGGCCAATGGCATCCTGGCCTGCATCAGAAATAGTGTGGCCAGCAGGAGCAGGAAAGCCATTGTGCCCCTGTACTCAGTACTGATTAGGCCATGCCTTGAGTCCTGCATCCAGTTGTGGGCCCCTCAATTTAAGGACATTGAGACTCTTGAATGTGTCCAGAGGAGAGCAACAAAGCTGGTGAGATGCCTCGAGCACAAGCCCTATTTAGGAGAGGCTGAGGGAGCTGGGATTGCTTAGCCTGGAGAAGAGGAGGCACAGGGGAGACCTCATTGCTCTCTACAACTACCTGAAAGGAGTTTGTAGCCAGGTGGGGGTTGGTCTCTTCTCCCAGGCAACCTGAACAAGAGGACACAGTCTCAAACCGCGCCAGGGGAAGTTTAGGCTCAAGGTGAGAAGAAAGCTCTTCCCAGAAAGAGTGATTGGCCATTGGAATGTGCTGCCCAGGGAGGTGGCGGAGCCACCGTCCCTGGAGGTGTTCAAAAAGGGATTGGATGTGGCACTTGAAGCCATGGTTTAGTAGTCATGAGGTCTTGAGTGATAGGTTGGACCTGATGAACTTTGAGGTCTTTTCCAACCTTACTGATTCTATGAAAGAGACTCCTTGAAGTTCTATGATTCTATAAACCAAATCATTCAACTTCCCACCCCTGGTTCTTCTTTTCAGCATTCTCCAACAAAGGCACAACTGAACAGACAGACATCACCCTCATGGCCAGCAAGTGGCTTCCATGAAAGCTCTCAGTCTTAAACAGGTCCTTCTTCCCTCTCAGATGTCCCTGCCCTTTCTCAGCAAGATGTCATCAGAGCCCCTAAGGTGGTCTGCACTTAGTTGTCTGGCCTTTCTTCAAATCCAGACTATTTTGCACACTGCTTCTCCTTACTCTAAAGCAATCTGGTTTCCCACATATCAGTCCATTGCAAAACACTCGTTGCTCAGGGTCTAGTTAATATTTGTCTTCCACTCAGCTAGAAATGGCTGGAAAAAGAGACAGTATTCCCTGAAAAAAAAAACCAACAACCCCATGTGGCCTTGACTTACATACAACGTAGTTCACTTTAGTAACAAGTAAGTCACACTAGGTCCTTCTTTTGAAACATTTCAAATGCAGAAGTGTTGAGGTAGTAGGAAGAGAAATCATACTTTATTTAGTTGCCTTGTGCATATTTTTCCTGTAAGTTTCCAATCAGCTGATCATTATTCTTGGAGTTACAGTCTACCTGCAAAGAGTGAAGAAGGGGAGTGGAGAAGGGGTTTAACAAAACATATGACTTTAACAGGAGCATACATACAGAAACCCAAAATTTCCACAAACACCCTAAATTAAAGGGAAGACAGGGGAAGGCAATGTTACTGTAGGGGTCTACTACAGGCCACCTGACCAGCAGAACTAAGCAGATGAGGCCCTCCACAGGCAAATAGAAGTGGCTTCGTGTTCACAAGCCTGGGTCCTTGTGGGGGACTTCAACCACCCTGACATCTACTGGAGGGACAACACAGCTAGGTACCAGCATTCCAAGATGTTCCTGGAATGCATAGATGACAACTTCCTCCTCCAAATGGTAGAGGAAACACATGAAAAGGTGCTGTTGCTGAACCTTGTTCTCACCAATAGAGAAGGGCTGGTGATCAATGTGAGGCTCAGGGATAACCTTGGCTGCAGTGACCGTGACCTCAGGGCAACTAGGAGGATGTATCCCAAGCTTACAGCCCTGGACTTTTGGCATGCAGACTTTGATCACTTCAGGGATCTGCTGGCCAAAGTATCGTGGGACTAAGCCCCAGAGGGAAGAAGGGCCCAGGACAGCTGGTCAGTGTTCAAGAACACCTTCTCCATGCCCAAGAGCAAAGAATACCCTCAAAGAAGAAAACAGGAAAGAATGCTAAGAGACCTGCCTGGATGAGCAAGGAGCTCCTGGACATGCTGGCACACAAAAGTAAACGGTACAAGGAGTGGAAGAAAGAACAGCTGGAATGGGGGGCATATAAGGAAGCTACCCAAGCAGCAGGAGACCTGGTTAGAAAAGCTAAAGACCATAACTGGTCTCTAGTACCAAAGGTTGATACTTTTCCAATACTTCCTGCTAAAGCTCAACTTTTAAAACATCCTATTCTTTCAAAATTCACACCCACACACCCCTTCAAAGCTTAAAACCTCTTGAAAGAAGGGCAGAAGTCTCTAGCTTTTGTTGCAATACCTCAAAGTCTATGGAGCATTTCTGTTCTGGTCAGTATGGTTTCAAGTGATCACACAAGATTTTTACATTTTTCCTTAAGCAGAATAGTCAGAGAAATGCTACCCAAAATCCACAAATGAGAAACAGCAACCTTTGTTTAAAAAGCAAATGCTTGTCTGCATACCTAACAACTTCATCTTTGTACTGCCCTCTACCTCAGTCTCAGCAATATGAAATGCCCCTGGGATCAAACCACAAAAGCTCAGAATCTTGTTTATGTAGAGGAAATGTCAAGTCCATTGAGGAAGCTGTGCAAAACATGTAATTGTGTTCTCCAAATTTTCTGTCTCGAATTTTTCATTCATGGACATAACAGATCCCTGCAAGGTCAACACAATGAGACAAGCAGCATAGAAAGCATCCAAGTCCCTCAAATGTTTATCAGGACATCTCTGCTAATTTATGTCCGTTTCAAAATTATCATTCTCTATGCAGACTCTGTCCTGCATGACATCTTTGTCTTTAAATTGCAGAGACATGGATTTGATGGATTGACTTGATGGACAAGGAATTGGCTGGACAATCAGACTCGGAGTTGCAGTCAGTGCTCAGCGTCCAAGAGGAGACTACTAACAAGTGGCATCCATCAGTCTACAGAAGACAAGACTTCAGGGAGACCTTATACTGGCCTTTCAGTACTTTAAAGGAAAGAACAGGACAAATGGCTCAGGACTCTTTATCAGGGAGTACAGCAATGGGATAAGGGGTAATGGTTTAAAACTGTAAGAGGTTAGCATAGATAGAGTAAATTAGAGATTAGATACCAGGATTCTCTACTGGTGAGGCATTGGAATAGGTTGCCCAGACAGGTTGTGTATGCCCCCTCCCTGGTAGTGTTCACAGCCAGGTTGGTGTGGCTTTTAGCAACCTGGTCTAGGTGGCAAGGTGGTTAGAACTAGATGACCTTTAAAGTGCCTTCCAACCCAAATCATTCTATAGTTCTATGAATCTTTACAGCAAGGGCAACCAATAGAAACTTAGCCATACAGAAGACAGAAAATGTGATTCTAAAGCATCTCATTATCATGTCTACAAACAAAATAAGAGCATAAAGTGTCCCAATTTAGTGGTGTTCCTATATGAATGAAGCACATTAATTTTTTAAGTACAAGTTCAATGCCTTTTCACTGAAATGAGGGGATAGGCAGTGGAGAACTTGTTCCATAGTAGAACCACGACAAGATTCAACCTATCACAATTCATATAGCTCACATTGTTCCTCATTGTTCTTACTCCTGTAAACAAGAGTAAGCTGTCAACAGGTGTAAGCTGTTGCCTACCACAGTTACACCACAAGAGCAAAGCAAGATAAAAATCTCTAAAAGTCTATATCCTGTTTCCAGTCTACACTTTCCTGAGGTCCCAAGTTTCCTGCCTAACATGCTCAATATATAAACAAATTGGAGGTGATCATTTCACAAGGGCATGCATGAACACTGAGTCACACAAAACTCTACACAAGCACCCTCTAAAAGTAGATCTGGTTATCCAGTGTGGTATTCTGACACTGAAGTGATGACCACACATTTTATCCCTTAAATGCCACCTTTCCAGAGAAGCCTGTGAGCTGCAGGACTGCAGAGAAGTATTTTTAAGGAAAACCCATTCTCCAAAACATTCTGTTGAAGCTGAATCAAAATGAAGTCACATAAAACAAAGAATAACATTCATTAAGAAGCCTGCAATAGTTTAATCTTTGTAAGATAAACTCCAGTTCAACTTTGCAACAAAGTATTAACTGTTCTAAATCCGAATTAAGCATTGTTACAGGTACTGCGCCAACTTTCAGCAAAACACAGAAAAGCAAAGAAAAAAGTAACTGGCCATCACTGGCTGATTCTAGTACAGTGGAAAACTACCTATCTACCTACTTCCACCTCATGTCAAAACCATCTTAAAAGGAGTGATCTCCTCAGTACTCAAATGAAGGGAAAAGAGGACCTCCTTTCAGCATCAGTTGGAGGGAGCTCATTTCACAGTCAGCTCTTGGAAGACTTTTCTATATGATTTCAAATCCTGATACCTGTTAATATAAAGTAATGCATACTTTAGTGTAGAATATTTCTTAAGTCTAAAGTAAGTTACCACTTTTCCACTAGTGTTTTGAAAAATGCAGTTAAGAGCCGTTTAAAAAGAACAGATACCAGAATTACAGATTCTGCATTATAAACCAAGTTTTGTGCAAGAGTTTTTATGTCATTTTCTCCAGCTTTCACAGCCCTGCAGTTTTGTAATCTATGTGAAAGGTGAGCATGTTCATTTAGCAATGGTCCAAGTCAAACAAGCACGCAGAAAAATAAAGCACATCCATCATTTTCATCAAGTCCCTGATGAAAACTTTCCAAACTTAAGAGCTGCTGCTGCTGGATACCTCGATTCAGCTCAGTAGCTTTTAATGGGACAGCTCACTCTACCAAGGTGTGGCTCCACAGGGTGCTGCCAACCACCATCTCGGGTGCGACCAGCACAGGTCCGAGACTGTCAGAACAGCTGCCCACTATATTTAATACTGGTGACATTTCTGCAGACATCTTTCACCCAAATCCTTGCTCTTGTCTTCATACAAGCAGTTAAAAAAGAGCTCATGTATGATCACGGTTATGCAATAAATAGTTTCTGTAGCGTTTTACTAGGTCAAGAAGAATTATGCCAAGCTTTATCCAGCTTCCTGTTACAAGTACTTTAAAAAATGTACAAGCGTTCAAGCACTTCAAGCCTTCGTTTTTATACTATACTTCTTACCTAGGTTTGCGCATCGCGGCGCACAACGAGGAAGCAGTCACGACTGCAAAATAAGAAAACTACTTCCGAGGAATTTGTTTGGTGCCATAGAAGCTGGAAAAACAGCAGCCACACGCAGAGGTTGCGGGACTCTGAAAACCTACCGCGCACCGAAACAAATGGCCTCAAAGCACGTCTTAACAGAAACCGAGGGGCTGGAGTTGCATCAGCACTGCAATCTACCTGTCGAGGAGCTGATCCTCACCTCCACCGCAACCCATCCACACCCTGACCGGCGTAGGAAAGACGAGCCGGGGGGCGGGGGGGGGAAGGGGAAGGAGATAGGGCGACGACGAGGCGGGGGTAGGACTCCTGCCACTTGCCCCCTCCCTACGCTGCCTTACACAGGACCCAAAGGAGCCACGGTGCGGCGAGCGACACAGGAAAAGCTCAGCTACACCCCCAGCCCCCACCGCTGCCCAACATCCCGCTGCCCTCCCCGTCACGCTAGAAGTCGAGTCGAGCCCCAGGAGAGAGCAAGGTGGCTGGCCATGTACCTCCCGCCCGCCTCCCTTCCTCACCTCCGTCCGCTGCCCGCGCCTCGCCGACCTCCCCGTCCCACGCCACATAGCGGGCGGGCGAGCAGCAAGCCCCGCCTCGCACGGCGAGCCGCGAACGGCGCCTCGCCCCTCCGGGCAGCACCGTCCGCAGCCCGGCCCACCGCCTGCACCGCCCACGGACCCGACCGCTGCTGGTCGGCTCTGGGTGATGGCTGGCTTGGATTGTTCAGGGCCAGCTGAATGGCTGTAAGGAGCCTGGCGAGTCAGCGACGCTCCACTAGCGCAGGGGACCAGACCCTTATGGGTGACTTCCTTAGACCCTGTGTGGCCTCCTTTGGGACATCACCCTGAAATTTGAGCTAACCCTGTTTTCTCTGGCATCAAGCCACTTCCTTTAGCTGCCACGCCTGGATTTAGTTCCCCTTCAAGCTGTGATTCCAAGGTGTCTGAGATGACTTCAGCACTGTATAGACACCAGTTTTCCCCCAGGCTGCCATCTGGGCTTGTGGCTAAACTTGACCAGGCTGGTTTTGGAAAGCATGAGAGCCCCATGGCCAGCTCAATGCACAGGCTTTGCCGCAGTGCAGGGCTAATGACCATTTGGCAGCCTGCTGGGAGCAGAGACATTTAGTCTTCAAACCATCCATGCATCATGGTGCATCCAGAACATGCCGAACATAACTGTACTACCCAGGAGACATGTATGGCACAAACAAAACACATCCTTGATGAATTCAGTACCATACTCATGAAGTGTGTGCAGGGTGAGTACCTGGCACCACCATTCCCATATTCCAGCACCTAAAATTGCTCATGCTCTCTGTTTGGAGCAGAGATTTGTTTGCTTTCCATCATGAAAGTGTTTATTTTTTATGGTTTGATCAGCTGTCCCTTCTACAGTGTCAGGGTATCACTTTTTCATTTCAAACAATAGTTTCTTCCTTCAGGGTTGGGATAATAACTCTATATAGTTCTCATTCTTTAGATTGATCATAAAATTAAACATGTTCAAACACAGAAATGCAGACAGGAAGAAGTTTCTCTGTGATCGTCTCCTTTACCACAGTTTTCAATTCAGTGTCTTTTCATCCTTGAGTTTATCTTCACCTCCTTCATTTTGGTTCCCATAAACTTACTTTTAGTCATTCCTCAAGACATTACTGTAGGGTACTCAGACTGATTTCTTACCCCCACCTCTGGTTTAATTCAAGACCTATGTGCATTAATTTTATTTACATTTCAGCTGAAGTAAAAATATATTTCAATATGAATTGCAAAAACTTTATGTAGGAAGAAGCTTCATCTTGGGGGTTGAACAACTTCCAAACCAATGTGAAGGGACTGACAACTTCATTAAGCATTTGGAAACATGTGGGAAGGGGTGTTTTTAACATACTAAATGGTAGAGGAGGTCCTCTGTTTCAGTCTTGCAGAACTATTACTCTTTTCCATGTTGGAAGCTCAGGCTTTTATTGGGTAGAAGGATTAGTTTGCTTCCCTCTTAGTTTCATTAACAGTAACTAGAGGAAAGAAGAGAGTCTCACACTGGTCTTCTTCCATGTTGACAACATCATTGTGTAGAGCTGGCTTGAACCACAGAGCTCTCAAAGAGGAAAGCTATGAAATGTTTAGCACCATATCCAATGATCTAAATAGGGAGAAAACCCTTTCTGAGTTGGATGGGTACATTTCCATTCCTGTGGCTGTGTGTTTTGCTCCTAGGGCCACCAACCCTCTTCCTACCTAACTGGGGGACCACCAGACACCCCCAGACTTTGTCCTAACTCAGTCACCCAGTGTGCACCATGGAGAACTCACCAGTGATGAAAAGAGGATCCCTCAGCCCACATAGCCTCAGCATGGAGCTTCTGCCTTTTGCGGGGGGGGGGGGTGGGGGGGGGGGGGGTGTGCGTTACAAAAGGGAGTGGAAAGAGAGGGCAAAGTAGCCACACTTGGGGTGGGAGGAGACTCCAACAGAGCCCAGGTGCTCTAGGATTTGAGAGGGATAAGGGGGAAAAGGAAGAAAATGGGGTGGGGGGAAAGGGACTGTGATGGTGAAAGGAGGGGGTTTTAAAATAACTTTATTTTCCATAAATCTTTCATAATGCACAACTGTAGTCCATGGTTTGCTTTGCCTTCATGCAAAAAGAACAGGCCCATCAGTATTTCATGAAATAAAGCACAGTTCAAGGCTGCATCTTGAATATTTGGTTCAGTTTTGGGCCCCTGAATATCCAAGGAGGATACTGTGTTGCTTAAGTGTGTCCAGAGAAGGGTGGCAAAGCTGGTGAAAGGTCTGGAGGGCAGGGCTGGTGAGGAGCAGCTGAGGGAACTGGAGTTGTTTGGCCTGGAGAGAGGGAGGTTGGGGGTAGACCTCATTGCTCCCTGCAGCTCCCTGAAGGGAGGTTGGAGTGAGGTGGGGGTTGGTCCCTTCTCTCTATGGCCTGGAGTTGTGCCAGGGGAGGTTTGGCTTGAAGATTGGGAAAGAGTTCTTTGCTGCAGGAGCGGTCAGGCATTGGGGAGGCTGCCCAGGGAGGTGGTGGAGTCCTCATCCCTCGAGGTGTTTAATAAAGGTGTAGCCATGGCACTTGAGGTTTAATGGCCATGGAGGTATTGGGTTGATGGTTGGTCTGGATGATCTTAGAGGTCTTTTCCAACCACAACCAATCTATGATCCTATGATAAGCCTTTGAAAGATCTCTTTCAAAGACTCTCTTTCACAGACTATTCTAGCTATGCAAGTTATTTCTATCTGCTTTTGCTTTTCCTGGTTTTGAGTTAAGGGTGCTGTTATGATGACTGGCTAGATTAGGGGAACTTCATAGGCCATAGCAATATTAAGAACAAAGATATGAGAGTGCTCCAAGGGTTTATCTGCCCAATACCTGATCCCACAATATCCAATGTATAACAGCAATGCTTCCAATTAAGCTGCATGAAGTTTGAAAGTTGGTCACACAGGGGGGTTCAGAAAAATAAGTGTCTCCCAGTAGCTATCAATGACCAGGAAAGCTCTCCACCATGTAGCAAGAGAACAGGGAGCACACCAGAAACGCATCAGTCTCAAGAGTAACATATATATTGGATGTATTAATATTTGGCCACAGCAACCCCATGCAGAGCTACAGGCTGGGGTCAGAGTGGCTGGAGAGCAGTCAGGCTGAGAGGGACCTGGGGGTGCTGGTGGACGGTAGACTGAACATTAGCCTGCAGTGTGCCCAGGCAGCTAAGAGGGCCAATGGCATTCTGGCCTGCATCAGGAACAGTGTGGCCAGCAGGAGCAGGGAGGTCATTCTGCCCCTGTACACTGCACTGGTTACGCCGCACCTCGAGTCCTGTGTCCAGTTCTGGGCCCCTCAGTTTAGGAAGGAGGTTGACTTGCTGGAACGAGTCCAGAGAAGGGCAACAAAGTTGGTGAGGGGTTTGGAACATAAGCCCTACGAGGAGAGGCTGAGGGAGCTGGGGTTGCTTAGCCTGGAGAAGAGAAGACTCAGGGGTGACCTTATTACTCTCTACAACTACCTGAAGGGAGGTTGTAGACAGACGGATGTTGGTCTCTTCTCCCAGGCAAGCAGTACCAGAACAAGAGGACACAGTCTCAGGCTGTGCCAGGGGAGGTTCAGGCTGGATGTTAGAAAAAAGTTCTATACAGAAAGAGTGATTGCCCATTGGAATGGGCTGCCTGGGGAGGTGGTGGAGTCGCCATCACTGGAGGTTTTTAGGAGAAGACTTGATGGGGTGCTTGGTGCCGTGGGTTAGTTGTTTGGGCGGTGTTGGATTGGTTGATGGGTTGGACGTGATGATCTTGAAGGTCTCTTCCAACCTGGTTTATTCTATGTATTCTATGTATTCTATGTGTTGAAGATAAAATGGTAATTTGTAGAACTTAGCACACATCACTACTGCCATAATTTTGATACCTCCTGTCTGTTATGACCACACCATTAAAATAAAATTCCAAAGTACTCTCTGGTACTCATTTTGGAGAAACTCATCCCTTTAAACTGAAAGTACACTTCCAGAAAAGCACACACATGTCAGCACTGCCAAATCGTGAATCAGGAGCAAAGGGTGCATTTTTCTTAGAGCAGAGAGTTTCCTGGAGATTCCTGAGAGTAATGTAATCTTGTAAAATTCTGTTCTTGTTTTCTCAAGTGAATTTTAGGACTCAAGCTGTTACCTGAGTTGCAGTCAGTTGTGTCAGTGTACCTAGATGTTCACATATAATTGGGAAAAGCCTGCTGTTGTTTCCAGCTGCAGGCTTCTGAGGCATGTTTCAGGGCACAGACCACTGGATCGATGGCAGGTTGCTGCTAGCAAGACTGCATTGTTCAGAAACCAGTCATCACCAAGAAGCCAGACAGAGGTGTGTGTCCTTCAGTATCCTGGGGTAACTGGCTAGGGTGAACTTTAGAGCAACACAGCAAGTTGTTCGGGTTGACCCTGAAAGGTATGACTCCTAGCACATCAATCGCAGAGGTTTGAAGTGATTACTATGGCCTGCTCATTAATTCAAAGGCAGTCTGGTAATTCCACTGAAGTCTCTTTGTAATTTAATACAGGTTAATGTGGCAAGCAAGCAAGAAACACAAATTTGTGCCAGAAAACCTGTTAATACTGACTTAAATCTTGCTACAGCTTGCTGAAGTGCCAAAAGCTATAGATCATCAAAACCAAGCCATTTCCAAGTCTTCTACAATCTGAACACACCTGAACACAACAACAGGGCTTGTATCCTCCAAGATCCTCATTCCAGAAAATCTCAAATCTAGGGCCGGTTGATTTTCTGGTCGGCCAAGTCCAAAGTCCAAATCAAAACTGAGTTGCTGTATATCCTACTAGAGCCCTTCCTTAATGCACTCTTATACAAAGCTCTTGATTCTTGGAGAGGACAGGGTGGCAACAGGACACGGACATCACATTGCACTCACAACTGTGCTTTTAGTGTTACTCCTTCAAAGGTGGGTATTTTGTATACAGGGCAGTAACTTAAAACATGTTTCATGTATTAAAAACATTTTCAGTCAAGCTCTCCACCATTTATACACAGAAGAGAGTTCCCCCTTTATTAGATATATCCATCTGCACTTAAAGCAAATTGATGCTGATCTCAGACTGACATTTTAGTAAGTGAAAAACATGAACACACCAGTTAAACAGCAGCTTTTGCATCAGATTCTCATTGAAAATAAAAATACTTGGCTTCTATTTTTTAGAAGATCTTTCCTCAGTGCTACATGTTTTCATATGCAGTTCTGCTTAAGTGGAGGAGGTTTCTGCAGTTACTCTGACTGTCACTGCAATACTTAACCAGGAATGTATGCTAGGAATGCCTTTCTCCTCCTGTCCATCTAGAATCACTGTGGATTTCTTTACAAGATGCTTCTTTTCTATGCCTTCTGAGAGCAATGCTGACAGTAGTTGGGGATTTTTCCTTTTAGCCTTCAGCATGCAGAAGATCTACAGGCTTGTTCATTTCCAATGTGCCTAAGACGGTCTAAACCACTGATTTATTATTGCTTTAGCACATTACTATTTAAATAAATTGGTAGTGCTTGTATTACTGACATTACCTCAATAGTTCTGGTTGGAACTGAAGCAGTTCTCAAGGCAGTTCTCAAGGCAGTTTCCCGAATGACTTCAAGGTTACTTTTGGTCTCCTTAGGACTTCCTTGAGATGGAGACAGTATGTTGATACTGACAATACTCATCAGACCCAAAGCAAGTGAACTGGTGGGTGAGTCATTGAAATGAAAATCAAGTTTTGCAACTTGATATCTGCCTGACACTCAACCACTTCAAGATCTTACCCTGTTTTGTGGGTTAGAGCTCTTAGAGTCATCAGAAGTGCAACTTGTGGCAATGGCAGCGACGAGCAGTGTGAGCAATCTGGCAGTGCAGGCCTGGAGCCTGACATGGGGGTAGGCCATGCTCAGCATAAGTGCAGAGCCAGCTAGCAGTGTACCAAAACAGTGCTGTCTTGCAGCATGTAACTAAAACAAGGCACTGGTAGCTATAAACACAGCAAGTTATCTTGGGACAGCAGGACATGCACCTGCATCACCAAACCTGGAGTGTCATCAGTAGTTGGACCAATGATCTACAATAGTGTGATGTGTGGTCACTCATAGAGGACCAATGAGTCCATGCCAACAAGGCACTCCGAGTTTATATAAGTTGTAGAAGTTCCCTTGCTACGCACTTCTTCTTCTGCCTGTCCTATCTCTTCTCCTTCCATGCCTTGCTTTGCTGTGCTATGCTCTCACCATAGGCCTGCGCATAAGGCCTGCAATACTGGAACAATAAAGGATCAGTACCCGATCATATTGGTCAGCCGTATTGATTCCAAGAACCTCCGTCGTCCGAAAGCAACTGGCTGTAATTAATTTACAGTAAGGTCTGTAAGATGTATGCAGTGGTTTATCTCTCATATATACCTAGTGTGAGCTTAGAACATCCTTGTCTGTAATGATATGATCTGTCTGCTGTTCTGATGGAGCAGCTCTCAAACTTCTGCTTTTGCAATTTGCTATGTACAGTTTGCTCTCAGAAATTATTCTGGAATGTTGCATGGTGAAGGGCAACTTGCTAGGAAGGAAGCTGAAACTATGAGCAAAGGGAATCCTAGATTTAGCCTTCTCACCCAGCCAGAAAGGGACAGCAGACAATAAAATCTAGACAAACTGTACAATGGCTGCAAATCTATGGTCAGATTGTAGAGTGTCTTGCATTGAAAGGTAAGGTATATAAACAATGTGGCCTGAGGAAACCCATACAAGAATATTCTTTTTCAAATTGCTAAGAAAGCATGAAAGGATGCACACCAGACCCTAAAATATGGTGATTGGAAGAATCTCTAGGAACAGTATCTTGAATGGATTGAGCTCCGAAAAATAAACCTTTGTCTCAGGAGACACAAGGGTGATTTCACCTTAGATTAGTTGCCTTAGAAGCACATAGAAATGACCACACTGCTGCTTTCTCCAGCCACCTGTATAAGCTGTAACCTCAGAACAGCACAAGACATAAGAAAGAAAATACAGAGCTACTTTTATGTCAGCTATGACATTCTTTGCAACACGAAAAGCAAGAAAATCAAAGTACCAGTTTTGTGGAAGATAATGCTCATTATAAAGTAAGATAAATATCTACAACAATTGATGTCCCATGGCTAGAGCATGAACCCTTTGCCTTTAGAGAGCAATTTACTTTCACAGAGCTGAGCTGTGCATGAATCACTGTGCTAAGTGCTGCCACAAATGCTTCCAGAGACTAGGCAGAATGCTTTGATTAATATTTTGCCAAGCAATCAATCTTTTTCCTGTTGCATGTGTGTTTATGGGTCCTGTGTTTCTATTGTCACTGAGTTCTTGCAGAAAGTTTGATTTTCCTATTATTTTCTCATATCGGTTTTGCTGAAGTGTCATAACAAATAAGCAGCATTGCTATTGTTAGTAGCTTTGAAGAAGAAGAAGAAGAAGAGGAAGGAGAAGAAGGAGAAGGAGAAGGAGAAGGAGAAGGAGAAGGAGAAGGAGAAGGAGAAGGAGAAGGAGAAGGAGAAGGAGAAGGAGAAGGAGAAGGAGAAGGAGAAGGAGAAGGAGAAGGAGAAGGAGAAGGAGAAGGAGAAGGAGAAGGAGAAGGAGGAGAAGAGGAGGAAGAGGAGGAGGAAGAGGAACAGGAAAACACACACACCCCTCAATACTGTTACTTTCAACAGCCAGAGAAAGCTTTTCTCCTGAACTTCATTAATATGTCTTCATTTTTCCTATTTGCAGTCACTCAAGGACCATCTTGTTATGGGACCAGAATTAAAAATGCCGTGTGTATTCTTTTGCCAAGCTAGTTACATCTGTCCCTGTGGTCCTTGCTTAAATGTGTTAGCAACTGGCCCATGATACAAAAATTATGGTAACGTACTGATGCTGTGTTCATTGAGTTATTGGGCTAGGGATAATATTTTGCCTGGATTTGGGTAAAAACTAACTTCCCATCAGTAGTAAATACAGCTGTGGGTGGCACAGTAAGCTGAATAAATTCCAGAATAAAGGATAAATAGTCCACACCAGTTCCACAATTTTTAGCATCTCGTGTGCTGGTTTAAACAACTCGTTTGTCTGATGGAAGTAAATAACATCTTACAGGTGTCTCCTGAAAATGATTTTAGGAGGGAAATTAATGTGATAGATAAATAGTATTTGGAAAAGGGGAAAAAAAAATTTAAACAATTAAAAAGCAAATGCTGAAGAGGATTCAACTGAGCAGAGATAAGGAAAGTGGGAACCATTTGGGGCTGTTTTAGGCTGTGGTTTATTTAGAACTTCTGCCTTTGGTTTTGCTGGTTTATATTTTTAAAGAGCACAGCTTCTAAGAAACTTCCCGAGCCAGAAATCCATATTGTTTATGCCAAGATCTTCTTTCAGTGAGCCAGACAGAGGTGTAAAGGTTCTTTTCCAATAAAAACAAGTTTACAATTCTATGACTCTTACCTTTTTATGGTAGGCCAGTCTGAATACAAAATCTGTGGTTTTATTCCTATGCCCTGTCATTCAAGGTAGCACAACAGCTCACAGACAATACCTAACATTGGTGAACTTAATGTTAAACTTAAAAACATAAATTATTTTCTTCTTCTCTTCATGGTATATGAAATCTGTTCACACAGTGTCAGGTTCCTATATTGTATGAGTTTTAGAAACAAGAGAATGTGCATCCCATCCTGTGACAACAGGTAAAAATTCTTCAAATAATGTGACTTGTCTCTACTGCAGCTGAAGCTTCTTTTTTTCCTATGTCAGGCACAATGTAGACCAGTAGTGTAAGAAGACTTTTGCTGTCCTTCCAGCCTCCTAGTCCCTACAGGAGGAAGCAGCTTTCTCTGAAACACCCATACCTTTCTGCCACAAATTGTAGAGCTTACGTCAGTGCTGTAGAAAGTTACCAAGATTTAAGTGCTGGAGTCCCCTAGTTATACAGATTCCTGATTCTAGTGCCCCGTGCCCTGATTGGCATTTCTATGATACTGCATTAAGCAAAGCAACAAGCAAACAGCTGTGATGTACACCTTTGCCCAAAAGAGCACAGAATTCATGTAAAACTAAAGGATGTAACCAAGACATTTTTATACCGGAGGACAAAGATGATGATAGATATGTGGGAGCAGGCTTTAGATATGCGGGAGCAGGCTTTGCAAACCTCCCCTGCTGAGGGAGGCATCTCTGGAAACAGGGAGGGATGGATACAGGTCCCTGTTAGGGGAAGCAAGGGGAATCCATCCCAGCCCTCTCCCCCTCCCCCGCTGCCCTTGCATAATCAAGTATGAGGCCCTGCAGGCCGCGGGCAACGTGGATGAGGGCGCTGAAGAGGAGCCATCTAGGGAGGTGCCTAAGGCAAAGCAGTCCCCACCAACTGTAAGGACCAGCACCGTAAAGAAAAAGAGAAGGGTTATAGTTGTTGGAGACTCTCTCCTGAGGGGAACAGAGGGACCCATATGTCGTCCTGACCCATCCCAGAGGGAAGTGTGCTGCCTGGGGCCCAGATAAGGGACATCACAAGGAGACTCCCTAAGCTATTCCAGCCCTCTGACTATTACCCATTGCTGCTAATACAGGCTGGAAGCAATGAAACTGATAAGAAGGGCGCCAGGACAATTAAAAAGGAATTCAAGGCCCTTGGACAATTGATTGATGGGGTGGGAGCTCAAGTGGAGTTCTGCTCAGTTCCCTCAGTGGCAGGGGAGTACACTGAGAGGAACAGGAGAAGCCACACCATCAACAATTGGCTCAAGGGATGGTGCCAGCAACTGAATTTTGGGTTCTTTGATCAAGGGGCAACTTTTACTGCACCTGACCTGCTGGACCTTGATGGGGTGAAATTATCGAGAAAGGGCAAGAGGGTACTAGCTTTGGAGTTGGCAGGGCTCATTGGGAGGGCTTTAAACTAGGTGTGAAGGGGGTGGGTGAGGAAACCAGTCTCTCTGGAGAGGAGAAAGTGGGACATAAATTAGGGTCAATTGAGACATCAGTAGCTCTGCTGAAGCGCATGTACACCAACGCATGCAGTATGGGTAACAAACAAGAGGAACTGGAAGTTCTGGTCCACCAGGAAGACTATGATACAATTGCTACATGGTGGGATGGTTCACGTAATTGGAGTACTGCACTGGGGGGTTACAATATCTTTAGGAGAGACAGGTGAGGGAGAAGAGGAGGAGGGGTGGCCCTGTACATTAGGGAATCGCTAGATGCCGCAGAACTTGAGGTTGTGGATGAAAGGGTTGAGTGGATGTGGGTTAAAATCAGAGGGAGGCCTAACAAATCTGACACCCTGATTGGAGTCTGCTATAGACCACCCAGACTGGATGAGGAGGCAGATGAAATATTCTACAAGCAACTGGAGGCTATCTCAAGATCATCAGATCTTGTCCTTGTGGGTGACTTTAACCTTCCAGACATCTATTGGGAACTTATTTCAGCAGAGAGGAGGCAGTCCAGAAAGTTCCTAAAGTGTATGGAGGACAGCTTCCTGATGACCAGGAGTCAGGCTCTGCTTGACCTGATATTCTCAAATAGAGAAGGGCTGGTGGGAGATGTGATGGTGGGAAGCTGTCTAGGATGCAGTGACCATGAGATAGTAAAGTTTTCAATATGCAGGGAGATAGGGAGGAGCAGTACCAGAACCCTCACTTTGGACTTCCAGAGGGCAAACTTCAGTTTGTTCAAGCAGCTTATTCGGAAAGCACCCTGGGTAGCAGCCCTTAAGAACCAAGGGGTCCAGGATGGTTGGACCTACTTCAAACAGGAGCTCCTGAAGGCACAGGAACTGGCAGTTCCCACGTGCTGAAAGATGAGCTGCCAGGGAAGGTGACCGGCCTGGATGAGCAAGCAGCTCCTGAAGGAATTAAGGGAAACAAAAGAGGATGTAAAAAAAAAGAGGATTCCCCTTTGGAAATGGGGAGAGGAAACTCGAGATATGTTTAAGGATGTTGTTAGAACATGTTGGAGAAAAATTCGAGAGGCAAAAGCCCAGTTAGAACTTAAGCTGGCCACTTCTGTGAAGGACAATAAAAAGTATGTTTATAAATATATTAATGCTAAAAAGAGGGGCAAGAAGAACCTCCACTCCTTATTGGACCTGGAGGGTAACATTGTAACTGAAGATGAGGAAAAGGATGAGGTTCTAAATACCTTCTTTGCCTCCATCTTCAACAGTAAGGCAGGAAGAGTTCAGGACAAGTGGCCTCCTGAACTGGTTGATGGGGTCAGGGAGCTGTGTAGTACCCCTGAAATCCACAAGGAATTAGCTTGGGACTTGCTGAGCCACTTGGATACTCACAAGTCCATGGGGCCGGATGGGATCCATCCTAGGGTGCTGAGAGAGCTGGCAGATGAGCTGCCAAGCCACTTTCCATCATTTTCCACCAGTCCTGGCTCACTGGAGAGGTCCCAGATGACTGGAAACTGGCCAGTGTGATGCCCATCCACAAGAAGGGTCAGATGGAGGAACCCAGAAACTACAGGCCAGTCAGCCTGACCTCAGTGCCAGGGAAAATGATGGAGCAGATCACCTTGGGGGAAATCACTGCACACCTGAAGGATGGCCATGGGATCAGGCCCAGACAACATGCATTTAGGAAGGGCAGGTCCTGCCTGACCAACCTGATCTCCTTCTATGATCAGGTGACCCGTCTGGTGGATGTGGGGCAGGCTGTGGATGTAGTCTACCTGGACTTCAGCAAGGCCTTTGACACCGTCCCCCACAGCAAACTCCTGGCCAAGCTGTCAGCTCGTGGTTTGGACAGCAGCACTCTGTGCTGGGTTAGGAACTGGCTGGAGGGCCGAGCCCAGAGAGTGGTGGTGAATGGTGCCACATCCAGCTGGTGGCCAGTCACTAGCGGTGTCTCCCAGGGATCAGTGCTGGGCCCCATCCTCTTTAATACCTTCACTGATGATCTGGATGAGGGGATTGAGACAGTCATCAATAAATAAGTGGATGACACCAAGTTGGGAGCAGGCGTTGAAGGTAGAAGGGCTCCCCAGAGCGATCTTGACAGGCTGGGCAGATGGGCAGAGTCCAACAGGATGACATTCAACAGGTCCAAGTGCCGGGTGCTGCACTTTGGCCACAACAACCCCATGCAGCACTACAGGCTGGGGTCAGAGTGGCTGGAGAGCAGTCAAGCAGAGAGGGACCTGGGGGTGCTGATTGACACCCGCCTAAACATGAGCCAGCAGTGTGCCCAGGTGGCCAAGAGGGCCAATGGCATCCTGGCCTGTATTAGGAATAGTGTGGCCAGCAGGAGCAGGAAAGTCATTCTGCCCCTGTACTCTGCATTGGTTAGGCCACACCTTGAGTACTGTGTCCAGTTCTGGGCCCCTCAGTTTAGGAAGGACATTGAGACACTTGAACGTGTCCAGAGAAGGGCAACAAGGCTGGTGAGAGGCCTTGAGCACAAGCCCTATGAGGAGAGGCTGAGGGAGCTGGGATTGTTTAGCCTGGAGAAGAGGAGGCTCAGGGGAGACCTTATTGCTGTCTACAAGTACCCTGAAGGGTGGTTGTAGCCAGGAGGGATTGGTCTCTTCTCCCTGGCAACCAGCACCAGAACAAGAGGACACAGTCTCAAGCTGTGCCAGGGGAAGTTTAGGCTCGAGGTGAGGAGAAAGTTCTTCACTGAGACAGTTGTTAGCCATTGGAATGTGCTGCCCAGGGATGTGGTGGAGTCACTGTTCCTGGAAGTGTTCAAGAGGGGATCGGACGTGGCACTTGGTGCCATTGTCTAGTAGGCATGAGGTGACAGGTTGGACTTGATGATCTTTGAGGTCTTTTCCAACCTTGTTGATTCTATGATTCTATAACAATGAGGATTCTTTCTATGGTCTTCCAAAGAAGACAATGCATTTTGTTCCAAACCTCCTGTTCTAAGTCTATTTTTTTATAACTTGAATTCTATAGAAAATACTACTGTCTCAACCCTTGACTTAGACATTCAAATCTCATCAGATAAGCCAGATTTGTATAAAGAAGAGGATGCAGGGTCTACTTGTAAGTCAGAGATATCCATTTGAAAAAGATGGTATTATGGTGCTGAGTGAGTGATGAGAAGAGAGTTTGTATTAGCAGGGACAAAGCAGTGGAAGACCAGAGGGCAAGCCAGATTTATGGGGAGAAGAGAAAATAAGAAAAGTGAGGTAGAGCAAGGCTGCGCTTGCAAGTAAAGTTTCCTCATGATCCTCTCCAAAAGAGTAACCAAGAGTTTGAGGAATAAGTTTGTGACAAATATTTGAACTTGAAACCCTAATTCAAATTCATCATTCAAATACTGAGCTGAGGCAGGGGGTTAGAGTGGTACAAACAGCAGCCACAGCTTTGACTCAGAGGTTAACCGCTGTTTTACCATCAAGTGTAGGTGGAGGCTGAAAAATGTGTCACTGAGCTTTGCTATTCTTTCTGTTTCTTGCTCACTCAACTGCGCTCTTTGGGTGGCAGAGTGTTGCTGTTTGTCTAGGTGAAGTGTCAAAAAGCTGTTAAACAAACAGGGAGACCAAGTAGGAGCTAGCACTGTTTAAGGAAGCATGATCTGATTCACAGGATCTAACATAGCTTAAAGGAGATTGCTGTTGATGTTATTTGCAACAGGATGCAATTTCGTAGTCTCCAGTCTGCTAGTTGCTTTCTTTCATTCAACAATTACTATCTTTTACTGCTATTATGAAATTAGTTTTTGATGATGTGGTGAGTTGAAATTCCCCCCAATATTAAATTGCCAGACCAGCTCAGTTGAAAGCAAAGGAAGCTGTATTTACAAGAAAAACTACAATCTAAAATATGAAATACAACAAATATGTACAAAATATACAATATTTACATATCTTTACAATTTATAAACAACACAAGAACCCCCTGGACAAAACCAGGGGGTTACCAACAGCTTCCTCCTCTTCCCCCCCCACATCCCCCCTGTACAGAGGACAAGAGAAAGAGCAGATGGTAGCTTGTTAGTACTCAGTCACAACAAAGGAGCACAGCCAAGGTCAGCAAGCCAGCAGAAACACCAGCTAGAGTGAAGGAAACTGAAAAGAGCAAGAGTTAGTGTACACAACTAACTTTATGTTAGCAATCAGACCAATGAGATTATTTAGACCTTTTCATTATTTTCCTTTTTACATCCATTGGTAATTTATTTACATTCTATCACTTTCTGTTCAAGATCTGTGGAAAATTTTCCTAGGCACAGCCTAAAACTACCACAGATGATTTAACTCTTTTTGCAAGACTCAGACATGAATTTTGATTCAGGCCCATTCAACACTGCTCACAGCAACCCTGATGTTTCTGCAGCTCAAAGGAACCATACTGAGATGAGGAGGATCCAGGCCTGTGAGTTTAAGCAATATAACCATCTTAAGAAAACAGAAGAGAATGAATGTACAATCCACTTCAAAACTTTCTCCTTTGGGACATTCCCTAAAATTGGTGCTAAATCACTGTCTGAGAGGGTGTTGGCTTAAACAAAGGGGATGAACAGAATGTCTGATTCAAGAGGAGGCAAAAAACCTGGATCAGAGATTCCCATTTAGCTTGTATCACACTTGTAGTTGGAGACAATGGTAGTGTAAGCTATTAAACTGGAAATAAAAAGCTCTCATGAGAATTAAGCATGGAGTTGGAAAGTGAATTAAAACAGACAAAGCAACTGTACTTTATAAAATGCTTTGTTTGGGTCACATGAAATAGTTTATTCTCACACACACATCTCCTCTGGCACTTCCAGGTCACTGGCCACTCTTTGGAGAGTCATGGACCACTGGAACAGACTTTCAAGACCCAACTGGTGTGCTACCTATGGTAGATTCCATGGTCCTGCTCTGGCAGGGGAGTTGGACCCAAAGATCTCCAGAGGTCGCTTCCACCCCCTAACATCCTGTGATCCTGTAATGTCCTATTGTTCTGCCTGCTCAGCACTAACAGCTGCAAGCGGTGAAGTGTGTTCAGGAGGGATAAAATCTTCAGAATTGTAGGTTGCCAAACGCCAAAAGGCTCTCCTGGACACTGTATTGTGGAATTTCCATTTTCCACAAAAGCAGGAATTTGACATTTAACATCTGACATCATCTCATATTTCTCAAAGGCATTTCATAAGTGAACTATCAACACTGAATATTTGCTGGTGTTTTAGTTTCAAAGTTCCTAATTTCTCAAAATGAGAAAAACAACCAGGACTGGATTAAACAAATTGGGGAAGGAGAAGCATCATGTAAGTAATGATTGTAACCATATTGGCAAACCTGATGTAAAAAAAAAAATAGAAGGGAAAAGGAGTATTTGATCCAGAAAAGAACTGAGGATACAGATGTAGAGATGCCATGCATGTGTATTTTACCAGGGAAGCAAAATATAGAACAGAAATAAGCAGGAATCGATAACAGATAGACTAAAAACAATTCTGAAGATGTTACAGAAAAAGATGTCATTGGAAAAAAACAAACAAACAAACAAAGAAACAAAAACCACACCCAAAAAACCCCAAACCAACCAAATTTTTCAAATTTCATATAAAGTAGTAGCTGGACTTTTGAAAGACTAAAAAAAGGGAATTTTATTTTAAGATGATAAAAAGAAAAGGGGAATTAGCTGAGGTAAAGAGGAGAAAAACAGAACAGAAGAAGGGTGATGGCTACAAACAGAACATCAATTACTCTGGAGTGTTTCAAAGTATTACCATAAAGTACACAAGCTGTAACTTTCTGAGAAGCCACCAAAGGACATGCTTAAAGAGGAAGTGAAGCATGTGGTTAGCTGACCCAATTAGTGATGAAAATTGTTTTAGTAAGCAGATGTACTTTTATAAATCACTGTCTTAGATATAATCCATATTTTACCTGTTTTAACAACTTAGCTTTGATGCTTGATGGTGCTTTCTTCTGAAAATGGCTGGGGGGGGCATTTTTCTTACACATGGTGCTAAGCAAGCCAGTACTTCAAGAACTCACTTCACAAAGTCTTTACTAGAAGTAGTAGACTGTATTTTCATTAGGTGAAATGCTTTGTGAGGTCTTTTGTCTTATAGATCAGATTCATTGTTCATTTTGCTAGGTCAATCTTGAATAAACAGTGGAGCCAACTTCAAATACAAATGGTTCCTTACCTTAATTTTACAAGAAATAACTCTGAAAGATAGCATCACTTAGTCTGAACCTAGGAGGAAGGCAAAGATCTGCTCAAAAAGTCTGAGCAAGTGCTCAGTCTTTCTCAGAGTTCCATAATTAAAACATAAGCTATGACAGTGACTTTAATCTAGAATTTTCTTCCAGAATTACAGCAAAACACATTAAAGGTTACTGAGGTCATTTCTTGCACAATATAAAATCCAGCTGTTTAGCGTGGAGGAGGGTTTTTGTCCAGGCTATAATAGGCACTATTTAAATCATGCAGTGACACTTCCAGTACTCAACTAATTTTGACTAAATCTGAAGTGTGTGTCATCATTCCATCTCTTATGCAGCCTTTTCCCTTCCCACCTTATCCTTTTCCTCGCTTTCATGCCCTAGAGTTTATTAACCCATGGACAATTTAGAAACTATTTTAAGTCTCTTTGAAGTTGGAAACTGTCTTTTTCACTGAATGAGTGTATCAAACTGTGAGCAACTAAGGGTTTTTTTAAGTCTGTTGAGATGGTGTTGGTGTTTGTGCTTCTATCCCTTATTTCTAAGCAACTGGAAAAATATATGACAATGAAAATATGTGCTGAAGGTTCCTGGTTTATTTCTTTGTTTCCAATATGGCGAGGAAAAAGAGAAGATGCTGCCAAATTATCTTCCTCTGTTTTCAAGCTCTGCATAATTTTACATTTGAACAATAGCATTTGACTTGAGAGATTCCCAAATTCTCGTAACATTTACATCCCTTACAGTTTTGGTTTTTTTTATTTTCTTACAGCTTCAGAATTGAGAAAGTGGACAGCACTCCTTGTCCCCTCTGCCTTGACAGGGTGGGGCAGAGATGTCCTTGAGTTGCCATCAGAGTGTCACTCTCAAGAATGTCTTCAATATTTAATGCAGCTGCCTCCATCAGGGTGTGCAACACCTTGCCCTTCCCCATGACCTGCTTCAGCTTTATGAAAGAAACAGAGGCCACCCATGAAATATCACAGCTAGCTGGTGAGAATATTTGCATCTCCTGGCACATATGTGTGTACATACCCTAAGAAGTGGAGTAAAAATCTCTGCTGTGCTGTGTGACTGGCAAAGATAATCATACCTAAACTGGCTAATAAGGTCACCATATACTTTATGAGGACTATGAAGTATGAGCTTACTGTAAATGGAAGAGATGCAGATTGCACTCTGTTGCTCCAGGCGGATGCTGGTGTCATTACTGGGGTGGAGGTTGAGGGTGGGTCTGTGCTAGCAGTGTAGCACACAGCAGAAATTCTCTTAGATGCAGAAAACTTTCCTGCATGCCTAATTGGGAGTTGTGCCTTTTTCAAGCTGAAGGAACATTATATTGCAGTCTTCAAAGGTGTATTTCTCATATTTTGCATTTTATTACTCTGCCCCTTTATCTTTTCAGCCATAAGAAAATGCAGCTTTCACAACACAGTTGGAAACTACTCCATAAACCTGCATCCCTGTGAGTGTTCACTCAACAGCTGGTCAGATTTTGCCTAACACGCACCTCATACTAAGGCATGATGTGTGCTGGGTACAGTGCCACTAGGTCAAAGTGAGGACAGCACATAGGCAGGACATGGTGACCAGTAAGGGCTAAAGGTCATTATGCAGCCACTATCACCTTCAGATTAACGTCTCCTGCAGCCATCATACTTGTCTGGCAGCTTCTTCAGAATACAGTAACTCATGGAAAGTACATAGACCAAAATTCCAAGGTGGAAGATGTTAATACAATAGCTTACCCTAAAAACCAAATCAAACCAAACCAAAACAAAACAAAACCCCCACTTTTTAAAGCAGATCAAACAGCAGCTAGACTACTGAGGCTTTTGTGCTTCCCATTGTGGTACAGAGGCTGTCCACACCATCACATAGAGGAAAAAGGGTGAGCTCTCTCCCCATCAGCTGGGTAACTGTTTTGCTCATAGGTTCATGAGTTACGTGTCATGAGTTATGAATTAGATAACTTGTAAGTTAGAAACATCATGAATTAATTGATGAGCTAGTGAATTCACATGGCAGGCTAGTCTGCACAAAGGGGAATGAAGCTTATTTTTTAGTTCTTTTCTTTCCTCATTATAATAAAATAAACTTTAATTCATAGACTATGTTGTCCTGTAAATTTGGGAGATCCAGATGACAATTCTATTCTCTTAGTAAAAAATAAATTAATGGGACAGAAAACAGGTTCTCAGAAGTCTCTGTACATGTGGCTAAACTAGACTCCAAAGAGTGTCCTCATAAAGGTGTCCTCAGCTTCACTTCTGACTGGGAGAGTTCTCTAGCCTGGGCAAGGTCTCTAGCCTGGGCAAGTCCCTTTACCACAGCAGGTATTTCCTAGCAGAGTGCTAGCTAGCAAGCTAGAAGTGTGCCAGAGACAGCAATTGTGTCTCTGCCATGAACCACTTTCATTCATGAGCACATATGTAGGCGCCATATCTCAAAAGGGATTTCTGGACACCACATGATAACCCTTCTAACAAAGGCTTCACCTGAAATTCCTCTACATAGAATAGAAAGAAAAATACACAGCATTAGGCATGCACTGACTTTTTAAGATGTTTTTCCTCTTTGGAAGTTTGTTGACGCATGTCAAAAGAACTTTTATTAGAGGCTGACAAACCATGGCATCTGGAGCTATGGCCATGCTCTTACTGCTATAAGCAGGAATTACACTCTTCATTGTACCAGTAGAGAAAGTAACAAACAGAAAATGCAGTAAGAAACACAAATCAAAATAATAACCCAAACACATGTTCTTGCAGGCTGTAATGAACCAGGGGTCAGGCCATGCTGCAGCCTTTTAAAAAATGGGACGGAAAGGGAGTAATTTGGTTTAATATGAAAAATATCAGGAAGAAATAAGTCTCCCAGTGTCAACCTCATGCCCTGCCAAGAGCACACAAAGCATATCTAATCTAGTACTTTTTTGGACTACTTCAACAGAAGGAATTTAGAAAAAAATGAGGGGGAGTGAGACAAAACCAAAAAAAACAAGCACCACCCCATGAAAAATAAAACCAAAACCCCAAAAAACAATGACACAAAAAAAATCCAACCCAAAACACCCAAAAGACAAAAAGCCCTCCAGCACAGAAAAACTACTGGATTGTTTCCCAATACATATGGAAGAAATCTCATTATCCCTGGTCTGTTTCCTCGGGCTGAGTACTCTACTCCATGATATTCTGACAGATTTGAATGAGATGCTTGTGTACAAAGCTGCCTCTACAATATCAAGGCTTTACCTTGGTATGCACATACAACAGAAATAACCAGTCTAAATCTGTAAGAGAGGCACTCAAGGTACTTTATTTTGACTGACCTTGATTTTCCAGTCATATGCTGAAACAGCCATCTGAAGTGAGTCACTGGACTGCCTTGAGTAATTGCTTGAGATCAGCAAATAAATTCAAGTTGGAGAACTTTGAATCATCTTAACAGAAGAATAGTCTGTATATGAAAGTCAAAAATAATAAATCATTTGTGGTCATCTTTTTGTATTTCACTTATGAAAATACTCACAGAGGTAATAACAATATCCATATTAACCATGTGAGCCAGGACATGTAATTAAGGGATAGCATCACCTTCTGTGAAATAACATCTTCTTTTAATTGCATTCCCATATGTATGAATTTTAATTTTTCTTCTTTTTACATTTATTTCTACATGTTGAAAATAAAATAAGTTTATTTCTACATTTACAGACCTTATACAAATTGCAGTATAAATGACAGAATTATAAATTATCATATTAATTTTTTCATATACAGGACTAGTTCATTAACAATTCACTTACTACTTCTCTTATTGACTCTAACAGTTTGAAGACATTCAGCACATGCTTTTTTAAAACCCTCTGAATGATCACCACTGTCCCTACTTGTCAGAATCAGAACCTAATCCTTGTAAAGAGGCTCATTCATTAACCTCTTTTTTTCCTACATTTTAACATTGTTTCTGCCTCTCACCCTTTTGATTGGTGTTTATACAATAAGTCGTACTTAAAATTGTACTTCAGTTCCAGTGCATTGCTATCAGTGCACCACTGTGAAGGTTTGTTAAATAGTAATTTAAAAACATCTTTATTGTGATATTAGAAAGGAAAATAGTATGAATGTCATATAAGAAGCTTTAAAATGAAATTGTTGATTGCTGATACTCCTAAGAGGAAATGTCAAGTGTGACCGGTGCTCAAGCCTCCCAAAACACAGTATGGTTTCTATCTGCCCTTGTTTTAAAATCAGACCAAAAGGATGGCTTAGAAACTTTCTTGTCTGGAAAAGTCCTTTGGAAAGGGTTCAGGCATGTCCAAGTACCCTCCATGAGAGTGTGCAACATTGCTACACAGCCTGAGCTCAGGCTGAGTTCAAAGAGCTTGAAAGATGCAGGAGTGACGTCAGCATCTCCTGTGAGTCTGGTGCATTCCCAGGAGCTCTCAGCCAGGCACAGTGCAAACTTGGCAACCTATTGCCATGGCCAAAATTCCCTTTTTTAAGTGCAGTTGTTCTTTCTACGTCCCAATAGGTTGAGCCAGAAATGTCGCTTCCCCTATAACAAAACTCTTCCAGTCTCTTTCAAAGGCTCTGACTTCCAGTCCATCAGTTGATTGGAACACTGTAAAGTGAACTGTCTGTCTCTAATTACATGCATTTTTAACAAAGGTTTTTAATATATAGACCATGGTGATAACACAAGTTTTAAGATACAATTTACATAATAAACTGTATATTTAAATACAGCCTCAGAAAAATTTACAAGGGGGAGGAAAACCCCACACAACAGATAATTTTAAGCAGCTTTTTAAAAAGAAAAGAAAAGAAAAGAAAAAACTATCTTATTTATTCCATTTCCTATGACACTGTTTCAAACTTAATTAGGAGTCTCATTGCTAAAGGTTAAAAATAACTCTAGTTGATGACTTAGACTCCCTTTGATTACACAGGGGAGAGAGAGGCTCTTAAAGAGCACAGGAAGGCAGGCAGCATTCTGGCATTTGGAAGAAAACAGTAATCTCAAGAAGTGGAAATACAGAGCATACAGTCACTTAGGACTTGCAAGGGTTGCATCTCTGCACCCACACCTGTGAGTCCAGGCGAACTGAAGAACTAGCAAAATCCAAGAAAATTTCCCTATTGAAATTTAGCAGAGAATTCCACAGGATGCTATGCTTTTCATTTTGCAGCACTCAACTCTTTTCTTTCATATTTTAAGTACAGTTAGTACCTCATCTGGTCTCTTTTGACTTCATCCAAAGAGTCAAGAGTTTTGCTTTTGAAAATACTGGAACATCATTCAGCAAAAAGAACCTCTTGCTGCTCTGCCTATGGATTCCCTACAGCCTGCACACATGGCTTTTGCTCACAGAAGCCCCTACTGAAAAAGAGGATGAAGGAGACTTTGTTTTATACTACGTTCAGCTTCTTTCTAAGTTGAGCTCTGAACAAGTTTTTCTTATCCTTCTAATCAAAACCCCATGACTTTACTTACTCCCTGAAGCTTTGTTCAGGGTGCAGATATTGAATTTCCTGTTGGACAGCATGTACTTGAACTTATCTGACTATTCACTCTTGGAGTTCTTCCACTTTCTTTCACAATCCTGACTCTGCAGTTTATGAACAGCACATTCACAGCCCACACGGTGGGAGCACTCAATGATTTGAAGTCCATAAGAGCTCTCTTTTGTTTTACCTACAGTTCCAGCATGATACATACACTTGAAGAGCGTCATACCATCCCTCTCATGTTCTGCTAACACCCTGTTCCCTGAAATCCATGTCTGCTGTGTGTCCCTGTTGTGAGGTCACAACATCTTTAACCCCTGCCAACTATCCAGCCCAAACCTGAAGCCCTCCTGAACAGCAGATTATGGGACTCAGCTTCATCCCTTTTTGTAGCTCTTGCATTTTACCCATTTTTGGCAGAGTTTGAGCACAGGAAGACTTTTTTGCCATGCCACAGTTCTCTGTCCTGCATTATGTCTTTTCAGAAGAGAGATCTGGGACCCTTAGAAGAGCCCTGCAGGACAATTTTGCAAACACTATGGTCATATCTCTAACTGTATGATTATATGCCACACTGTGTAGAAACTACCATCATGCAGCAAAGCATAAAATATGTTTATGGAGCTCAGACTGTTAAGAAGAAACTACAAAAGCTGTGGAGGTAAAAAGGTGGAGGCACCATCTGTCTGGGAAAGGTCAGTGTGGTGGGTTGAAATTTTCCCCCCAGCATTAACTTTGCCAGACCAACCCAACTGGAAGCAAATGAAGCTGTATTGACAAGCGAACTACAATCTACAATGGAAGGCAATGAATATGTACAAAATATACAGTATTTACTGATATTTACAATTAGCAAACAGCACAAGGACCCCCGCGGTCAAGGACCAGGGGAAGCTACTAGCTTCTCCTTTTCTGCCCACACAGACCTCCCTGTACAAAAGAAAGGAGAAAGGAGCAGAGAAAGTTGCTGTTAGACTTAACCAACAAGGTTAACAAGGCAACAAGGTTGGTGAAGGGCTTAGAGCACAAGCCCTGTGAGGAGAGACTGAGGGAGCTGGGGTTGTTTAGCCTGGAGAGGAGGAGACTCAGGGGTGACCTTATTGCTCTCTACAACTACCTGAAGGGGGGTTGTAGTCAGGCAGAGGTTTGTCTCTTCTCCCAGGCAACCAGTACCAGAACAAGAGGACACAGTCTCAGGCTGTGTCAGGGGAGGTTTAGGCTGGAGGTTAGGAGGAACTATTACACAGAGAGAGTGATTGCCCATTGGAATGGGCTGCCTGAGGAGGTGGTGGGGTCGCCATCACTGGGGGTGTTCAGGGCGAGGCTTGACAGGATGCTTGGTTCCATGGTTTAGTTGATTGGGTGGTGTTGGATGATAGGTTGGACATGATGATCTCGAAGGTCTCTTCCAACCTGGTTTATTCTATTCTATTCTATTCTATTCTATTCTATTCTATTCTATTCAAAACAATTCAGTCAAGGTCAAGAAGAAGCAAGTTATTATCTCTCCTGAGCAAATACGCGAGAAGAGAAGAATTCTTTTGGTACAACCAATTTCATGGTAGATATCTCTCCAATGGGATTATTTAGAATTATCTTTGTTTTCCTTTTTACACCTTTTTACATTTCTTCAATGTAAATCCCTGCCAGGTATCATGTGCATAAAACCAGAAAATAGTCAGGTCAACACTGCTGTCCAAAGCCATCAGTTCCTGCAGTAGATACGCTCTCTGTCATTTGCAGGAAATGCCTGTGGCTCTTAGGATGCCAAATCCTCTTGGAATAAGGCAGACCATTTGTTCTGCCTTTTCTCTGTTCTGCATCCAGTTCCTGGTTACTCTGACAACAGTGTCAGCGCTGCAGGCATTCTAGTTTTCTGCTTTCAAGAGAATACTTCCAGATGACAACCTGTGCTTTTGGAGCTGCTATTACACAACACAGCACTGTTGGTTACTCTCAGTTCACAGGATTGCTTTCCCATTTTGATGCAGTGATCTGTGAGCCCATGGGGTCAAAATAGTAATAGTTACCAGTCTAAAGCCCAGTTTTCCTGAAAACTGTTGAAACAAAATGACCATCAAACTTTGGCTAATATTGAGAAGTTATATAGCAGATACACAGCATATCATTAAATATGGAATTTATAGTTCCAGAATAAATTTAATAAACTATCTAATAAAGCTCACTGACTGAGTATTTGGAGCAGTGAGTAAGAACAGTTTCCTACACAAGCACTCTGAGGTCAGGAAATAAGACTTTGCAAAACATGAACAGGGAGATATGCATCAAAGATATCTGAGCCCATCATCAATTTCTCTTCCACATAGAGACAACCCACAGGATACTGAATTTTGGTTAACCAAGTAGGTCAATAAAAGCAACATGAGCGAGAGATTGTACAGGTTGTTGTGGGAGTTTCAAGAGATAAAGTGCTCTTAAGTCCCCCAAACTGGAATGGAAAATAGAACTGGAAACCCCATGAGGTGGCTCAAGCACTACCATAATTCTGTGCTGCGTGTTCAGAGCTTTTATAACATATAATTCTGTAACATAAACATATTACAGTAGTGGGACCGCATAAGCCACAGAAGGATAAATAAACCCAAGAGGTTTGTTGGAACAGAAACTCTTCTGTGCCTCATGACAGCAGATAGCACATTATAGCCCTTAGCATTTAAAGTTTCTTGAGCAACAGGTGCAGACTTGTGGAAAAGAGCACAATTTGTGAAAATTATTTTAAACCTAACTTCCAACCTTATATCTTCCTTTTGAATCCTGTTGTGAGTTTACATTAATTTTGTGAAGATCCCTATATCTTATTGCCACTAATTCTGAAGTTTCATCACCTAAGAGCTGAATGGGTCCCTATGGTCCAGCTGCAGGCTTCAGCCATGCTTTGAACTGAATCCATATCAGGGAGACAGTCCAGTGCATGGTAAAGCCCCTCCATCCCATGGTTTCTCTGGAAAATACCTTGCTTTGAGGACTACAGTGACATTTTTGGTTTTTCAGGTGCACAATACCAAAGCCTGGAAATCCAGACCTTAATGGAATGACACAGCACATGCTACTTTCGAGTCTAGAGAGATAGTGAAAAGGACAGTTAAGAGTTCAGATAGTTGGCCAAAATGTGGTTATAATACTGCATAAGTATTGTGGATGTAGTCTACCTGGACATCAGCAAGACCTTTGACACCATTCCCCATAGCAAACTCCTGGCCAAGTGTCAGCCCTTGGCATGGACAGCAGCACTCTGCACTGGGTTAGGAACTGGCTGGAGGGCTAAGCCCAGAGAGTAGTGGTGAATGGTGCCACAGCCAGCTGGCAGCCAGACACTAATGATGTCCCCCAGGGATCAGTGTTGGGCCCCATCCTGTTCAATATCTTTATTGATGATCTGGATGAGGGGATTGAGTCCACCATTAATAAGTTTGCAGATGACTCCAAGCTGGGGGCAGTTGTCAATATGTTAGGTGGTAGGAGGGCTCTGCAGAGGGACCTTGACAGGCTGGACAGATGGGCAGAGTCCAACAGGATGGCATTTAACAAGTCCTAGTGCCAGGTGCTGCACTTTGGCCAGAACAACCCCATGAAGTGCTGCAGGCTGGGGTCAGAGTGGCTGGAGAGCAGCCAGGCAGAAAGGGACCTGGGGGTACTGGTTGACATCTGGCTGAACATGAGCCAGCAGTGTGCCCAGGTGGCTAGGAAGGCCAATGGCATCCTGGCCTGCATCAGACATAGTGTGGCCAGAAGGAGCAGGGAAGTCATTGTGCCCCTGTACTCTGCACTGGTTAGGCCACACCTTGAGTCCTGTGTCCAGTTCTGGGCACCTCAATTTAAGAAGGACATTGAGACTCTTGAACGTGTCCAGAGAAGGGCAACGAGGCTGGGGAAAGGCCTCAACACAAGCCCTGTGAGGAAAGGCTGAGGGAGCAGGGGTTGTTTAGCCTGGAGAAGAGGAGGCTCAGGGGAGACCTTATTGCTCTCTGCAACTACCTGAAAGGAGGTTGAAGACAGGTGGGGGTTGGTCTCTTCTCCCTAGCAACCAGCACCAGAACAAGAGGACACAGTCTCGAGCTGTGCCAGGGGAAGTTTAGGCTCAAGGTGAGAAGAAAGTTCTTCCTAGAAAGAGTGATTGGCCATTGGAATGTGCTGCCCAGGGAGGTGGTGGAGTCACTGTCCCTGGAGGTATTCAAAAAAGGATTGGATGTGGCACTTGAAGCCATGGTTTAGTTCGTCATGAGGTGTTAGGTAATAGGTTCGACTGGATGCTCTCTGAAGTCTTTTCCAACCTTACTGATTCTATGATTCTATATGATAATGACTGGGAACTAGAATATTAATTGCTTGTGAGTTTGAATTCATATCAGCAGAATCGTGGGACTGTTCTGTGCAAGGTTATGGAACCGGTCATCTTGAGTGCCATCTCATGGCCATTACAAGACAAACAGGCGATCAGGCCCAGGCAGCATGGTTTATGAACGGCAGCTCCTGCCTGACACAACAAGGTGACCTGCCTACTGGATGAGGGAAGTGTCATGGACATTGTCTACCTGGACTTTAGTAAAGCCTTTGACACTGTCTCCCTCAGTATTCTCCTTCATAAAATCAGGGAAGAAGGCTTGGGTACGTACAATGTATCGGATTAAAAATTGGCTGGATGGCCAGGCCCAAAAAGCAGTGGTGAATGGAGTTAAGCCTGGCTGGAACCCAGTTAATAGAGGTGTCCCCCAGGGCTCAGTACTGGGGCCTGTCCTCTTTTAATACCTTTATCAATGATCTGGATGAGAGGATCGAGTGCACCCTCAGTAGATTTGCAGATGATACCAGGCTGGGTGGGTATGTCTGTCTGCTAGAGGATAGGGAAGCTTTACAATGGGATTCAGATGGGTTAAAGAAATGGGCCAAAGCTAACTGTATGAAGTTCAACAAGGCCAAGTGCCAGGTCCTCCACCTGGGTCACAACAACCCCATGGTAAGCTACAGACTTGGGAAGGTGTGGTTGGAAAGCTGCAATTCGGAGAGGGACCTGGGGGTATTGGTTGACAGTTGACTGAATATCAGTCAGCAGTGTGCTCTGGTGGCCAAGAAAGCCAGTGGTATCCTGGCTTGTATTAGAAACAGGGTGGCCAGCAAGAACAGGGAGGTGATCATCCCTGTGTACTCAGCATTGGTGAGGCCACAAGTACTATGTTCAGTTCTGGGCCCACTCACTACAGGAGGGACATTGAGATTCTGGAGCATGTCCAGAGAAGGGTAAAAAGGCTTGTGAAGGGCCTGGAGCACATGGCCTATGAGGAACATCTGAAGGAGTTGAGATTGTTCAGTCTAGAGAAGGGGAAGCTGAGGGGAGACCTCATCTCTCTCTACAACTAGCTGAAGGGAGGTTGGACCAAGGAGGGGGCCATCCTCTTCTCCTTGGTGTCAAGCAACCGGACCAGAGGAAATGGTTTCAAGCTGTGCCAGGGGAGGTTCAGGCTGGATATTAGGAAATATTTCTTCACTCAAAAGGTTATCAAATATTGGAATGGTCAACCCAGGGCAGTGGTGGAGTTGCTGTCCCTGGAGATGTTTAAGCAGCATGTGGACCTGGCACTTAGGGACACGGTTTGGTGTTGACCCTTCAGTGCTGGGCTGAGGTTTGGAGTGGATGATCTTCCAAATGGATGCTTTCTGTGATTCTGTGAATCTGTGATTTTAATAACACAGCTGCAAGGTTATTCTGCAATGACAATTTAAACATAGTGATGTGTTTATAGATAAACAATCTGAGCTGATAGAAGGTGAGTTATGTGAATTCCTGCAGCCCTGCAGCTCTGGGCTGTCCTGTGCATGACTTGGGATTTAGAATGGTACAGTTAAGTCTTTCCCATAACATGGTTTCAGTAACACACCTGTAGGTCAGCCTGTCTGACATCTATGAAAGACAGTGAGTCTCTTGTATCTTTTGCTTACTAGGGTGTTTCTATTTTTAGAAAGAAGAGTTGACTCATGTCTTGTTTAGCTTTTACTGTGCAAATGTACAAAAAAACCCATTAACACCCTCCACATGTATGTGAGGAATGGTGATCTTACCAAAGGACCTGGACAGCAACTGTCATTACTTGGAGGTGACAATGATACCCCAGCAGCTACCAGAGGTGTATCAAGTATCATTCTCACTGTTTGTGCCTTTATTATCTATGATTGTAGACTATTTGTAGTCTGCCTTTACCCATGCACAACTCACACACAATGATTTAAGCCAATTAGCTCTATATGCCTGTTATGATGCCTTCAGTGATGAGAAATCACTGGAGAGTATAAATTCAATTTTATATGAATATTTGCAGCTTGAAGATCTTATCCCAAGTGTATGAAGAGGAGGAGAACTATACTGCTTTCCAACAGCTCTAGTTTAGCTCCTAACCAGGAGTCAGGGAACATCATAAAAGCCTGTCAGCTTAGAAACACTCAAAAGAATGTCAGATGTTTGAGTAATGCTGTCTTACACAAATATTGGTTTATCACAAGTGGAACAGGATCTTCATTGTTTCTTTTTTGCATGATAAGTCTAACTTCTAGTGAAGAATGCATAGCTGTGGCTGTGTCCTTTAAAATAAGGTAATAACCAAATCCATGACACAAGCATTTTCATTTGGTAAAGATTAAAAGGATAAGGAATTGGGTGGATGGTCACGCTCAGATAATTGTGTTCCATGGCTCAATGTCCAAATGGAGACCAGTGACAAGTGGCATCCCTCGGGGGTCAGTAATGGGACCAGTGCTGTTTAACATTTTTATCAGCAATGCAGACAGGGAGATTGAGTGCACCCTCAGCAAGTTTGCAGAGATCATCAAGCTATGTGGTCTGGTTGACACACCAGAGGGAAGGGATGCCACCAGAGGGACCTGGACAGGCTTGGGAGGTGGGCCCAAACCAACCTTACAAAGTTCAACAAGGCCGAGTGCAAGGGGGTTGAGTCAGTCAGCAGCAAGTTTGCAGATGACACCAAGCTGGGAGCAGATGTTGGTCAGTTAGAGGATGGAAAGGCTCTGCAGAGGGACCTCGACCAACTGGACAGATGGGCAGAGTCTAATGGCATGGCATTTAACAAGTCCAAGTGCCGGGTGCTGCACTTTGGCCACGGCAACCCCATGCAGAGCTACAGGCTGGGGTCAGAGTGGCTGAGAGCTGCCAAACAGAGAGGGACTTGGGGGTGCTGATTGACACCCGCCTAAACATGAGCCAGCAGTGTGCCCAGGTGGCCAAGAGGGCCAATGGCATCCTGGCCTGCATCAGAAATAGTGTGGCCAGCAGGAGCAGGGAGGTCATTGTGCCCCTGGACTCTGCATTGGTTAGGCCACACCTTGAGTCCTGTGTCCAGTTCTGGGCCCCTCAGTTTACGAAGGACATTGAGACTCTTGAACGTGTCCAGAGAAGGGCAACAAGGCTGGGGAGAGGCCTTGAGCACAGCCCTATGAGGAGAGGCTGAGGGAGCTGGGATTGTTTAGCCCGGAGAAGAGAAGGCTCAGAGGTGACCTCATTGCCCTCTACAACTACCTGAAAGGTGGTTGTAGACAGGAGGGGGTTGGTCTCTTCTCCCAGGCAACCAGCACCAGAACAAGGGGACACAGTCTCAAGCTGCACCAGGGGAGGTTTAGACTTGAGGTGAGGAGAAAGTTCTTCACTGAGCGAGTCATTCGTCATTGGGATGTGCTGCCCAGGGAGGTGGTGGAGTCACCGTCCCTGGAGGTGTTCAAGGGGAGATTGGACGTGGCACTTGGTGCCATGGTCTAGTCATGAGGTCTGTTGGGACAGGTTGGACTTGATGATCCTTGGGGTCTCTTCCAACCTTAGTTATACTGTGGTACTGTGATACTGTGATACTGTGATACTGTCCTACATCAGGGTCAGGGCAATCTCAAGCATGGATATAGGCTGGGCAAGGAGTGACTTGAGAGCAGTCTTGAGGAGATGGACTTGTGGATGTCAGTTGATGAATAACTCAACATTAGCCAACAATGTGTGCTTGCAGCCCAGAAGGCCAACTGTGTCCTGGGCTGCATCAAAAGAAGTGTGACAGCAGGATGAGGGAGGTGATTCTCCCTCCCTGCTCTGTTCTTGTGAGACCCCAGCTGGAGTACTGCATCCAATTCTGGTGTCTTCAGCATAAGAAGGACATGGAAGTGCTGGAGCAGGTCCAAAGGTAGGCCATGAAGAGGTATGGTAAACCTCCCCTGTGGGGACTGTGGAGACTACATGAGTTGGGGCTGTTTAGCCTGAAGAAAAGAAGGCTCTGGGGAGACCTTGTAGAAGCCTTTCAGTACCTTTCAGTACCTGAAGGGGGCCTACAAGAAAGCCAGGATGGGACTTTCTAAAAGCACTTATAGTGATAGGACAAGAGGGAATGGCTTCAAGCTTGAGCAGAGTAGATTTAAACTGGATATTAGGAAGAAATTCTTTACAGTGGGAGTGGTGAGACACTGGAACAGGTTGCCCAGGGATGTCATGGATGCCCTCTCCCTAGAGGTGTTCAAGGCCAGGCTGGATGAGGCCTTGAGCAACCTGGTACAGCAGAAGGTATCCCTGCTCATGGCAGTGGAGGGTTGGAACTAGGTGATCTTTAACATCCCTTCTAACCTAAACCATTCTCTAAATCTCTGAATGTATGAAAATGCACTAAGCACAAACTTGCACAGTCCAGATACTGGAGAACACAAGCAGAGTGCTGTCTCACTTTTGTGACTCCTAAAAATTATTGCTGTGTTTGGGGAAGAGCCAAAGGAGAAAACAAAGTGTTATATAGGTGATAATCCTTTCATTATGCTGTATCATTTACTGCTCCCAGGAAACTAAGCCAGCTGTATTTCTAAAGAGCAGCAGAAGACAGCAGAACATAAGACTTTGCTGTGATGGTAACCAGAATGAGCACGTTACATTATTTTAACCTCATTCTCTTACTTGCCCACTGAATAACTGAGCAAGGGTCTGGTTTAGGCACAGACTTATAGCATTAATACTTAAAACAGATTTGAAACCTTTTCATATCTTCCCTCCAGCTGCCTTCCCATTTCCCTTCGTGTTGATATACACAGATAGGACGTTACCTGATCTCATGATGATTCTTTATCTGTTTCTAGCGAAGCTAATCCTCTTTTTAAAATTTTTTCTCCCAGCAGTCACTGATAAATAACTCATTGGCCTGTCTTTGTTCTGCATAGCGGCTTATGGATTAACAAAATACAAGCATTTAAAATTTGTCACTTGCTACGGCTAATGTGGCAAAGGAGCAGTCACAAAATAGGTAATCTAGAGTCCATACAGCCCCTGAGACAATTGCTTGTTGCTTACTATGGCCAGTGCAAGTACTTGTGAAAATAGCTGAACAAGGCTAATGAGAGTTTGTTGGTATTTGTTACTCTCTCCTGTTTTCCAGTAATAGCATTGCAGTCATCCCTTCAGTGAAAGGTCATGCTATATTCAGCAGTTACTAATTAACTTTCCCTCCATAGCTCTCTCTAGTCCCTTTTTAAACTTCTTATCTTTCTTGCCTGCACAGCATCCCATGGAAATGACTCATAAGTTAATCACTAAACACTAACCACATGCTGTGATTAAAAAGGTATACTCTGCTGCTTTTTCTTAATCTACTTTTCTTAATCACTCAATAATTGAGCTATGCACCCTTCACTGGTTATCTGAGAAAGAATGAATGTATATTTTCCTGCTCACTTTCTCCATTACCGCTCTTGACTCAGAAAATCCTCTCAGCATTTCCAAGCTGAAGAGTCTTCTAACAAAGCCACTCCATGCTACTGCTCATCTGTGACACCTTCCTCTCTACTGTATTTGGTGATGGAAAAATGAGAACTAAATGCTCTTTCCAAGACATTAATGTGCTTGCTTTGATGCAGCCACCTAACATTTTTCGATGTATCTAACCCTACACTGAATCTTGACCTTTTTAGTACCATTCCCCATTCCTTTCCTAATAATACAAGACAACCCATCTGACAGACTGTTGCTCATCACTAACATGATGCTTTCAGAGAACTAGTCACAGTGACATCAGTGTGCCTTTCTTAAACATATAGCTAATGAAGAGCTGGCTGTTGGTACAGCTAATGCTGTTTTTCCATAGGCATAAAAAACCCTTTATATTTTTCCACAGTAACTTTAAATCTCTGACCTGACAGTTTTGTCACAAGATTTAATAAGGCCCTGCCATAGCTTGTACAGTATGTTTTGTTGTGTTTGCACAGCCTAAACAATTCTGTAGAACACACAAAGTCTGTTACCTCAGCTTTCTGAGAGGAACAAGATGAAAGTCCCAGATCGCAGCACAGATATTGGTAGGATCCTACTGAGAGCATTTCTGTCAAGTTAGCAGCACCTGTGACTTAAACCAGCATCCGTCAGACACTGTGATATGCCATCATTTTGTACATAACAGTACTCAAATGAAATTGCAAATAAAGTGCCTCTATCAACAGTGGGAGGGAAGGAGTATGCCAGTCTCCTCGCTGTCCTGTAGAAGCCTAGTGCTGTCAGTCAAGAAGAAAAAAAAACAGTGGTTCCAGGCTAGAAGTGATAGGACTTTGCAACTTATCTCAGGTGATGGGAGATCAACCCTCTGCGACTTTACAGATAATGGAGGAAATTCTTGCAAGACAGAATTTAAAAATGGGTTAATATGCAATATTGGAAGCATCATAGAAATCTCATTCCCATGGCATTTCTATAGGTCAGTGGTTAATATGACAGTTAAGCTGTTCTGATGTGAATTACATTCACCCTGTGGCTGACTCACATGAAAGTGCTGGGTTGGGTGTTGTAAGAAGCACCAGTGTATCACGTTGTGACACACTGAAGCTGTTCCTGGTCTGTGCCAGCAATGTTCCAGCTATTACAATCTGCGAATGAATTCTCAGACTGAAGAAGCCAAGTAAGTTGTGAAAACATTGCTATTTCCCATTGCCTTATCAACACAGACTGAGACAAAATGCAAAAACATCTGTGGCAAGCTATGTGTTCCAATAATTCCTTGAACTTTGAGATGAACTGGAAAGAGCAACTACCAGAGAAATAGATGAATTAGTGCAGAATGCCTGTGGAATCTCACTCCAAAATCCAAATTATTTATGAGGAAACAGAAAACATCCTGTCAGCAAAGATATTAAAGAGCTGGCTATTTCTTTTCTTAGCACATTGAGCTGAAGATTAAATCTTCACAGGTTTTTCAACAGAAAGCCTAAAAGCTCCTGAAGAAAAGCCAGAGTTGCAGGGGTAAAAGATTCAATCTAATGCTTTACTTGAGTTGGGACATAGAATTCAGCTCAGCTCTCCCACTCCCCAGGCAAAGTTTCTTCCTGAACATTAATTTGGTGGAAATTACTTACTTTTAAACAGAAGTTTAGATTTTAATTAATTGCTATTTTCCAGTGACTAATGTTTTAGTCAAGAAAACTCTGTTCTTTTCCAATAACACTGGATTCTCCCACAGTGAAGGAAAACTTGCTATCTTACTTTATGGAGTTGCCTAGTTAAGTAATTCCCTGTCACTTGCAGTCAGAGCAGCTTTAAATTGAGCCCAAAAGTAGTGGTGTTTGCTTATTGTACTATAGACATAGCTAAAAATGGTCCTAGCTGCTTAAGCACTGATGCCAGGTACTTCTGCCTTTGCAGAGCCTGTTAAAACCAGACAGTTCTGTCTGTGTTTTTACCATTTATTTCATATGACAGTGACATACAAAAGAGAAAAAAATGTACTGCAGGCTGAGCCACTCCTTCCAATATGTATTATCAGGATCTTAAATGAACTACAATAAAACTAAAGCTCTGTTTTTCAGTACACAAGCTCATGTTCTGGCAGGAAAAGCCTACCTGAATCAATGATCACTTGTCCATCAGGAAGAAAACTTTCTTTCTCTTGTTTAGCTAAAATCTTCAAGTAGTTGAAACTTAAGAGCTAAATATTTTAAGGTCTGGTAAGGAAAAGTGGGAAGCTGCCAAATTCACATTTATGGGAGCACAAGTCAAGTGAAGGCTTGCTTTTGTGCAATATTATCACATATCTTGCTCATACACATAGTCTGCCAACAGGGGAATTCTCACTGTGCATGTGCATGCAGGATAAGGACCTAAAGTTAGTGGGAGCTTTGATGTTGTTTTGAGTGGGAATCCCCAAAAACTATATGCTCCATTCAGGTTCAATGCATCATCTGCTCACACCTTATGCCATTGACTGCGAACAAGATTTGCTTTCGGGTAGCTGACTGCATATGCTAATTATTGAGGCAAACCTTTAGACCCTTCCTACGCAAGAACTGCTTCAGCAAGCTGCTTCAGCATGAGTCCTACTTGTGCTGAGCTTTTTGTGCAAGAGTTTCAGGCAAATGGATTTACTGGAAAAGGCATCTGCAAGGCTTCCTTATAATTCTCAGAAACTATTGTTTAAAAGAGGAGTTGCCACATGTTACAACTGAGTGCTCTGGGAAAATTCCCCTCCAAAGTTATTTGCATTTTTTTTTGCCCTTCACTTTTGCAGGCCATGCTTATTGCACAGCTTCACTTTTCACAGAGAAGTGCTATGTATCCCAGTGAAGCAGGCATGTCTTTCATCCAGCTTCTTTTACTTAAAGACCTGGTCTTCTTCTGACTAAAGTTATTGGTGTTATGATCGGTAAAAGGCTTATTTAATATTCAATAAGTGGAGCGATGAATAAAAATATTGATAATACTATTAATCATAAAAATCCCACAAAAAATATTAATAAAACCTATTTACTGGTTTGAAATGTTCAGTCATGGAACAGATACCTCACCAGCAGGAGCAAGTAACAGTTTAAACAATATGTACAAAAATCCAGAGACAACAAACAGCAGTTTGAACTGTAACGAAAAAAGGAACCCCGGCAATGAAGCCGGCGATTGCCCACAACGGGGAGGGAACTCCTGAATTCCCTAGGGCACCAGACCTTCAATAGGTGCTTATAAACATCAGATACTGTAATTCCTCACTGACCCTGATACCTCATGGCACACATTAGGATATGAACAAAACCAAAATGGCATCGACCACGTGGAAGCTGCAGGAGCACCGTTTCACTTTCTGTTGGTGTCCGCAGCTTATTGCTGAGGCAGGATTTATCCCTGAAGGCTTTGTAGTGGAAAGCTTTGTAGAAAAGAGGTTCTTCTGCTGCAATCCTTTTGCAGCAGCACTGATCACCTCTCCCAATCAAATGAAACTGTCCCAGGGGCTCAGCTCCTCTGGGGGTTCACCTCTCGGCCTGGCAAGATGCATCTGTCTACTCCTGGGCTAAGACAGTGAGGGGTCTTTGCAGTCCTATCTGGGTAAACTGAAACTCAGTTTGGCTTCCAAGCAAGGCTTGTCATTCCTTCCAGAGTGTTGACAATTGCAAGGCAAGGCTCTGGCTCTTTGGGCTGGTACTTACAGATTTCCAGAGACAATAATGGCCAGTGACAACAAAGATTGAGAGATAAAACCCTGACACTGTAACCTATAGAAAGGGTTTTCTCCAAACATGGCCAAAGGCACACACACCTGGCCCACTTGGGCTCCAGGACATGTTCAGGCAAGCCTGGGCAATTTAAAACCAGACCTGAAAAACCAGACCTGCTGGCTCCTGCTTCATTGTCTGGTTCAGAGCATTTTTGAGGCTTTTTGTCCCTTCGGGACAATTGGAAAGGTCTCCATCACTTGCGTGACAATGTTGATGGAAAATCAGAGAATGACTGAATGACAGGCTTGAAGAGACCACAAAATATGCCTATCTGTCTACAGGCAAATCAGTTTCTCTTTTGCTTCCTATTCTGTAAGGTACAGAGCCAGCTCTGATCCCACTTGCACAAAAATTGCAGCACAAACAATAAATAACTGCAAGACTACTTGAGTGCAACTACTAGTATGTATAGATGTTGTACAAACTGCAGCCCACAGTGACAATCCACAATTGCTCTTGAGAATCTCAACTGTCTCCAGTTTCTGCTGAAGACATTTCCACTGTGTTTTGGGAAGCCAAAATTCTCAACCTGTATTCACTGCATGTCTTTCCTCACCTAGGTCTAATAAAGCCCTTTTACTTCTAGGTTCAAGTTATCCACTGAGTTCATATACCCATGTTGCAGTTTGAGCTGGGTGCCCCCTGATGTGTTTATTTCCTGTGTCCAGAAGTCCAGCCCAGAGGAGTCGACACAGGAAATTAGGTATTTCTACTATAATTCTTTGCACCACTATAAGATCCAGTGCGGGGTCTGGCACTTCCTCTTTCTTCCTCCTCCTTCAGCCAGTAACTGGGGGAGATGTCTCCTGGCTTTGGGCCTGGCTAGGCCCAAGGCCATGGGGGGATGGGCAGTCTCAGATCTGGCCAGCTGAGACTAGCCCAGCAGAGGAAGGGGGAAGAAGGAGCCCTGGGGGTCTTGGGTGTACCCTCAGGTGGGAATGGGATGTCTCTGGGTTTGTTTTGGGATCTCTCTTTGTCACTGCGCTTTTGCTTTTCTGTAAACATTCAGTGCTTTCTATTTAAACTTTCATCGCTTTTGCATCCATTTGTCTGAGTGTTTATTTCTGCCCGTGGTGGGGAGAGGGGCTGCCTCAACCCAGCACATTCTTGGTATCACAGTATAACTAAGGTTGGAAGAGACCCCAAGGATCATCAAGTCCAACCTGTCCCAACAGACCTCACAACTAGACCATGGCAACAAGTGCCATGGCCAATCTCCCCTTGAACACCTCCAGGGATGGCGACTCCACCACCTCCCTGGTAGCAGAGGATGGTTACAGTGGGGAGGGGGTCTCCCTCAAACCCACCACAACCCACCAGGTCCTTAATCTGAAGAGAAGTGGCACTGAAGCTAGAACAGTATGATGAAAGAAAACAAGCCTAAGGGGCTTATTGAACATCTACATTTATCCATACTCTGATCATGCTGCTGCCAATTTGTCTTCCTTTTCTCCAGGTATTGCTTCTTCCCAGAACTGCAGCATAAGTTTCTAAAATTTTAGAATTACAGAACGTTGCAAGTTAGAAGGAAAGGAACCCATAAGGGTCATCAAGTCCAACTCTCTTCTCCTTGCAAGACTACCTAATAATATTAGGGGATTTACAGCATCTGCAACTGAAAATGCAAATGTGCTTGTTTGAGACTGGTTAAAAAATTACCAGAGGACAGTCAGAACACATATTGAATAGAAGAGCCTTGAGCAACTTTTACAGGGTTCATGATCAATACAAGTGCCAGTGTCAATAACCAAATGTTTCTTAACTAGCTGCTGACATCCAAATTCCTGCAGCCAAAAGAGCCATTGTGTAAATCATTCAAAAAACAAACAATGAAGGGAAGAAACTATTGTGTTTACCTGGTTAAAACAAATAACATAGGATGGACGATTATACATAGAGAAAAAAGAAAAAAGGAAGAAAAATATTTTTAGAAGAAATGTTAAATAAAAGTTCTTTAATGTTAATTGTACCGGTAAATATGTGGGTATACTTTTATTTGGTTAGTGAACCTGAACTAAAATGAATTGTATATTTATATAAAGCATGTGCTTGTATCCACAGACTTGGAAAGGAAGCGTGAGGAAGAGGTGCTAAGGTGGCTTTTGCATACTGCAAAATGTAGTCTACCAGGACTTCAGCAAGGCCTTTGACACCATCCCCCACAGCAAACTCCTGGCCAAGCTGTCAGCTCGTGGCTTGGACAGCAGCACTCTGTGCTGGGTTAGGAAGTGCCTGGAGGGCTGAGCCCAGGGAATGGTGGTGAATGGTGCCACATCCAGTTGGCAGCCAGTCACCAGTGGTGTGCCCCAGGGATCAGTGCTGGGCCCCATGCTGTTCAATATCTTTACTGATGATCTGGATGAGAGGATTGAGTCCATACCAGTAAGTTTGCAGATAACACCAAGCTGGGGGCAGGTGTCGATCCACTAAGCGGTAGGAGGGCTCTTGACCTTGACAGGCTGGACAGATGGGCAGAGTCCAACAGGATGGCATTTAACAAGTCCAAGTGCCAGGTGCTGCACTTTGGTCGCAACAACCCCATGCAGTGCTACAGGATGGGGTCAGAGTGGCTGGAGAGCAGCCAGGCAGAGAGGGACCTCGGGGTACTGGTTGACAGCTGGCTGAACATGAGCCAGCATGTGCCCAGGGGGCCAAGAAGGCCAATGGCATCCTGGCCTGCATCAGAAATAGTGTGGCCAGCAGGAGCAGGGAGGTCATTGTGCCCCTGTACTGAGCACTGGTTAGGCCACACCTTGAGTACTGTGTCCAGTTCTGGGCCCCTCAGTTTAAGAAGGACATCGAGACTCTTGAATGTGTCCAGAGAAGGGCAACGAGGCTGGGGAGAGGCCTTGAGCACAAGCCCTGTGAGGAGAGGCTGAGGGAGCTGGGATTGTTTAGCCTGGAGAAGAGGAGGCTCAGGGGAGACCTTATTGCTCTCTACAGCTACCTGAAGGCAATTTGTAGACAGGTGGGGGTTGGTCTCTTCTCCCTGGCAACCAACACCAGAACAAGAGGACACAGTCTCAAGCTGTGCCAGGGGAGGTTTAGGCTCAAGGTGAGGAGAAAGTTCTTCACAGAAAGAGTAATTTCCTGTCCAGGGAGGTGGTGGAGTCACTGTCCCTGGAGGTGTTCAAAAAAGGATTGGATGTGGCACTTGAAGCCATGGTTTAGTTGTCTTGAGGTGTTAGGTGTTAGGTAATAGGTTGAACTGGATGACCTCTGAGGTCTTTTCCAACATGGTTGATTGATTCTATGATTCTATGAATTTGTAAATGTCACTGAAGGCTTCCTAAGAAAACCTCTTAGATTTTACGCCATATCGAGTTCAAACACCCAGTACTGAAATGCAGCATCAGAGTACAAAAGTACACCACATACTTCCGTTTAGAGGTTAAACTACATATCTGTCCCTAGTCAGAACAGACTTGGGCAGCTGGAAGGGACTCAGCTATCCCTTTCAGGTTGAGTCCCTTTTTTGCTCATTTAAGTTTTTCTTTTTAAGGAATGCTTCCATCATGCTCCAGGACAAGCTCTGGTTTTGTCAGGACAAACATGGATTAATGCAGTAACAAAGAGTGACACTTTTCTCTGCTTCAGTACACATAAAGTAGAGGTTAACTTGGAAGTAGTGCCCATAAAATTCTAATAAAGTTACTGGCAGAAGCCTGTTTAACAAACAACCTGACATGCTAAACTAATACATAGATACATTGCTGCCTGGGAGGAGGAGGGAAGGTCTTCACAAACCTTTCCATAGGACCTTGGAGGAAAAAGCTGGGATGCAGCTTGAGAGGATTCCACAAGATCATCTAATCTGTGCTTTTGTCCTGATCTATGGCTAGTAGATCTGCAATGTCCAGATGGATATTTAACATACTCGTAAAGATTTCATAATCCCTGCCATCATAGACTGTTTCTGTGCTTAAACTAGAAAAACTTGCCTGAGCTGTAGGGTTTTAGGTTTTTCTAATACAGTACATACAGTTCCTGTGCAAAACTGGATTACAGTTTGTCCTCATCCAGTGAACATGGCAAACGACTATTTGCTATCTTCTTGCCATTTTGTTATCAATATTCCCTTAGACTCCTCTTATATAAACAAACTCAGTTGTTTAAATTTGTTCCAAATAAATCATATATTCCAAAACTCTTCTTCCTGGACATCTGCTCTGGATTCTCTCCAGCTCCTGTACATCTTCTTCAAAATATTATTTTAAAATTCAATAAAATTTAAGTTCCATATGAGATGTTCCTAGTAAGGACAGAGTAGAATACCTCTCATATGAAATAAATACCTCTCATATGAAAAAGAATCCTGTTAGCACATTTCAGTACAAATTGCCTTTGTTGCAACTGCTTTGCATTATTGACTAACTGAATTTCTGATTGATGCTGTTTTCCATATGCCTTGCAGAGCTGCTGTTGCCTAATCAGTTCCCCAAACACCACTACATTTTTTTCCTAGTTTTATCTTTCTTGGATTTATCTTCATGTACCATCACCCCAACATACCAGGCTCTCTTTGCCCTTTGCTCTTTGTCTTCAAAGTGCTTCCACCCTTTCTTACTGTAATTCGAAGTATAAATTCATGAAACTATTCCCTAAGCCACCACCAACATTGGTAATCTAAATTATTAGATTAGTTACAGTCAAAAGAGTTCCAGGAATTAAATTTTCAACATTGTCTTGAAATATCTCCCGTTTCACAGAAACCCCTTGTTGACTGCTCCACAAGTACAGTTTTCCACCTAACTGAGCATCAACCTTACATTCCCAGCATCTCCAGCACATGTCCCTAGCTTACTTGTGTCAATCTACAAAACCCCTACTAAAGCTGAGCTATATCATAACTGCTGTTCCCTGTTTAATGATAAGTCAGTGTGGTGTTTTAGGCTGGGGGCCGGCCCCTGATGCCACTGCACAGGCTACACCTGGGATGTCCCAGCCCAGTGGGTAGTCACAGGAAGCCAGGTATTTCATCCCATAATGCCCTGCTCCCCTATAAAACATCAGCGAGGAGTCACAGTATCACACAGTATAACTAAGGTTGGAAGAGACCCCAAGGATCATCAAGTCCAACCTGTCCCAACAGACCTCACAACTAGACCATGGCACCAAGTGCCATGTCCAATCTCCCCTTGAACACCTCCAGGGACGGTGACTCCACCACCTCCCTGGGCAGCACATTCCAATGACGAATGACTCGCTCAGTGAAGAACTTTCTCCTCACTTCGAGTCTAAACCTCCCCTGGCACAGCTTGAGACTGTGTCCCCTTGTTCTGGTGCTGGTTGCCTGGGAGAAGAGACCAACCCCTTCCTGTCTACAACCACCTTTCAGGTAGAGCCCTCTCTTTCTCTTTCCTCCCTTGCCGCTGCCTAGGTAACATCACAGTATCACAGTATCACAGTAACTAAGGTTGGAAGAGACCCCAAGGATCATCAAGTCCAACCTGTTCCAACAGACCTCACAACTAGATCATAGCACCAAGTGCCACGTCCAATCTCCCCTTGAACACCTCCAGGGACGGCGACTCCACCACCTCCCTGGGCAGCACATTCCAATGACGAATGACTCGCTCAGTGAAGAACTTTTTCCTCACCTCGAGTCTAAACCTCCCCTGACACAACTTGAGACTGTGTCCCCTTGTTCTGGTGCTGGTTGCCTGGGAGAAGAGACCAACCCCCACCTGGCTACAACCACCCTTCAGGTAGTTGTAGAGGGCAATGAGGTCGCCTCTGATCCTTCTCTTCTCCAGGCTAAACAATCCCAGCTCCCTCAGCCTCTCCTCATAGGGCTTGTGCTCAAGGCCTCTCACCAGCCTTGTTGCCCTTCTCTGGACACGTTCAAGTGTCTCGATGTCCTTCCTAAACTGAGGGGCCCAGAACTGGACACAGTACTCAAGGTGTGGCCTAACCAATGCAGAGTACAGGGGCACAATGACCTCCCTGCTCCTGCTGGCCACACTATTCCTAATACAGGCCAGGATGCCATTGGCCTTCCTGGCCACCTGGGCACACTGCTGGCTCATGTTTAGGCGGGTGTCAATCAGCACCCCCAGGTCCCTCTCCGTTTGGCAGCTCTCCAGCCACTCTGACCCCAGCCTGTAGCTCTGCATGGGGTTGCCGTGGCCAAAGTGCAGCACCCGGCACTTAGACTTATTAAATGCCATCCCATTGGACTCTGCCCATCTGTCCAGTCGGTCAAGGTCCCTCTGCAGAGCTCTCCTACCCTCTAACTGACTAACATCTGTTCCCAACTTGGTGTCATCTGCAAACTTGCTGATGACTGACTCAACCCCCTCATCCAGATCATCAATGAAGATGTTAAAGAGGATGGGGCCCAGCACTGATCCCTGGGGGACGCCACTGGTGACTGGCCGCCAGCCGGATGTGGCACCATTCACCACCACTCTCTGGGCTCGGCCCTCCAGCCAGTTCCTAACCCAGCACAGAGTGTTGTGGTCCAAACCACGAGCTGACAGCTTAGCCAGCAGTTTACTGTGGGGGACGGTGTCAAAGGCCTTGCTGAAGTCCAGGTAGACCACATCCACAGGCCTCCCCACATCCACCAGACGGGTCACCTGATCATAGAAGGAGATCAGGTTGGAGAGGCAGGACCTGCCCTTCCTAAATCCATGTTGGCTGGACCTGAGCCCTTGGCCATCCTTCAGGTGCGCAGTTATTGCCGCCAGGATAATCTGCTCCATCACTTTCCCTGGCACTGAGGTCAGGCTGACTGGTCTGTAGTTTCCAGGTTCCTCCATCCGTCCCTTCTTGTGGATGGGGACCACATTGGCCAGTTTCCAGTCACCTGGGACCTCTCCAGTGAGCCAGGACTGGAGGAAAATGATGGAGAGCGGCTTGGCCAGCTCATCTGCCAGCTCTCTCAGCACCCTAGGATGGATCCCATCCGGTCCCATGGACTTATGGGTGTCCAAGTGGCTCAGCAGGTCCCGGACTAATTCCTCATGGATTTCTGGGGCATTACACTGCTCCCCGACCCTATTACCCAGCTCAGGAGGCCACTCATCCTGGACTCCTACCTTGCTGTTAAACATTGAGGCAAAGAAGGCGTTCAGGACCTCAGCCTTTTCCTCGTCTTTGGTCACCATGTTCCCCTCCAGGTCCAGTAAGGAGTGGAGGTTCTTCTTGCCCTTCTTTTTAGCATTGATATATTTGTAAAATTGCTTTTTATTATCTTTCACAGAGGTGGCCAGCTTCAGTTCCAACTGGGCCTTTGCCTCTCTAATTTTATTCCTACATAATCTAACCACTTCCTTAAACATACCTCGAGAAGCCTTCCCCTCCTTCCAAAGGTGATACAGCCTCTTTTTTTCCCTTAAATCCTTCAGGAGCTGCTTGTCCATCCAGGCCGGTCGCCTTCCCCGCCGGCTCATCTTTCGGCACATGGGGACCGCCAGTTCCTGTGCCTTCAAGAGCTCCTGTTTGAAGTAGGTCCAACCCTCCTGGACCCCTCGGTTCATGAGGGTTGGTACCCAGGGAACTTTACAAATAAGTTTCTTAAAGAGGCTGAAGTTTGCCCTCCGGAAGTCCAAGGTGAAGGTTCTGTTGGTACTCCTCCCTATCTCCCTGCAGATTGAAAACTTCACTATCTCGTGGTCACTGCACCCTAGGCAGCCTCCCACGGTCACATCTCCCACTAGCCCTTCCCTATTGGAGAGCAGCAAGTCAAGCAGAGCCTGTCCCCTGGTAGGCTCACTTAACAGCTGCGTCAGGAAGCAATCCTCTATCCGCTCCAGGAATCTTCTGGACTGCCTTCTCTCTGCTGAATTAAGTTCCCAGCAGATATCCGGCAGGTTGAAGTCCCCCACAAGGACAAGATCTGATGATCTTGAAACAGCTTCCAGTTGTTTATAGAATAATTCATCAGCCTCCTCATTCTGGTTGGGTGGTCTATAACAGACTCCAACCAGGATGTCAGATTTGTTGGGCTGCCCTCTGATTTTAACCCACAGGCTCTCAATTCCCTCATCTTCCACCTCGAGTTCTGAGGCAGAAAGTGTCTCCCTAATATACAAAGCCACCCCTCCTCCTCTCCTCCCTCGCCTATCCTTCCTAAAGAGCCTGTAGCCCCCCAGTGTAGCACTCCAATTGTGCCTGTTGTCCCACCATGTTTCTGAGATGGCAACTATATCATAGTTGCCCTGGTGGATTAGGACCTCCAGCTCATCTTGCTTATTGCCTAGGCTGCGTGCATTGGTGTACATGCACTGCAGCTGGGCTCCTGAGCTCTCAATTGACCCTACCTTGTGCTCTACTCTTACCTCTGCAGAGGGACCGATGTCTTCACCCACCCCCTTCAGACCTAGTTTAAAGCCCTCCTAATGAGTCCTGCCAACTCTAGTGCTAGGACTCTCTTGCCCCTTCTAGATAAATGCACCCCATCAGGACCCAGGAGGTCGGGTGCCGTAAAAGTAGCCCCATGATCAAAGAAACCAAAGTTCTTCCGCTGGCACCATTCCCTGAGCCACTTGTTGATGGTGTGGGTTCTCCCGTTCCTCTCAGTGTACTCCCCTGCCACTGAGGGAACTGAGCAGAACACCACTTGTGCGCCTGCCCCATCAATCAATTGTCCAAGGGCCCTGAACTCCTTCTTAATTGCCCTGGTGCCCTTCCTGTCGATCTCATCACTCCCAGCCTGTATTACCAGCAGAGGGTAATAGTCAGAGGGACTGATGAGCTTGGGGATTCCCCTTGCAATGTCCCTTACCTGCGCCCCAGGTAGAGAGCAGACCACCCTGTGGGATGGGTCGGGACGACATATGGGTCCCTCAGTACCCCCCAGGAGAGAGTCCCCAACAACTATAACCCTTCTCCTTTTCTTTGTGGAGCTGGTCGTTATAGCTGGTAGTGGCCGCTTGGCCTTAGGCTTGGCCTTAGGCTGCTCCCTGGAGCTGGTTGTTACAGCCGGTGGGGACCGCTTGGCCTTGATCTCCCCTCTGGATGGCTGCTCCTCAGCCCTCTCATCCCCACCGCCCTCAGCCCGCAGGGCCTCATACTTATTATGCAAGGGCAGCGGAGGGGGAGGAGATGGCCGGGGTGGATTTCTCTTGCCACCCTTGGCAGGGACTTGTGTCCATCCCTCTCCGTTTTCAGGGGCCCGTCCCTCAGCAGGGGAGATCTGCAGAGCCTTCTCCCACAAGTCTAACTCCCTTTCACTTTCCCTTATTGACCTTAGCCTAGACACCTCCTCTTTCAGCTCGGCCACTTCATCCTTCAGCTCAGCCACCAGGCTGAGGAGAAAGTTCACCTGTTCACACCTGACACAGGTGTCCTCACCCTCTCCCTCTTCCTCTATTCCAACTGCCAGGCTGAAGCACTCTCTGCAGCTGGCAGCCTGGACTCCAGCATGCTGGAGAAACAACTCTGTCTGGGTAGATGCTGTTTTTCTACCCTTGGTCCGAGTAATGACCATGGTGCAACGTGTGGGTGAAAACCAAAATTTTTTTTTTTTTTTTTTTTTTTTCTTCCCAAGCAGCCGAAAGGCTCTCGGCTACCGAGCCAAAATGGCGCCGCGCGCACAGCCCGCCCGGGATTTAAATCTCCCGCGGCTGACGTCAGGCACTAGCTCCCGTGCACGCTCGCGAGAGCACGAGCCCGCCTCAATCCCAGCCCCCGAGGAGTCCTCCCGACCCGCTAAACCCCGAAAGCAAGGCAAAAAGCCGAGCAGAAACTCACAAAGCGAGCGGTGCTGTCCCGAAGGAGCGGTTCTGACCGGCTACCGAGCCAAAATGGCCAACATGGCGTGAGCTGCCTCCCTTGGGCCTGCCCAGGCCCAAGGCTGGGTTGAGGGGGAAGAAAGAGCCCTGGGGGGGTGTTTGGGTGTACCCCCCAGGTGGGGGATGGGACGGTCTGGGGTATGTTCTGGGATCTCTCTCTGTGTCACAGTGCTCATGGTTTTCTGTAAAACCTTCGTTGTTTTTCCATTTAAACTTTCCACCATTTTTTTGCAATCCATTTTGTCTGAGTCTTTCTTTTGACTGTGGTGGGAGAATTGGTCTCTCAACCCACTACAGTCAGTTATCCTGGAGAAGAGGAAAAAGAACTGCTAAGGCATGTTTTGTTCTTGGCAAACCCATCTTGTTTGTAATGAATTTTTGTCTCTTGCTTCTGTTCTTCCTCCTTAGATATTCCTTAGAATTTCTTCCAAAGATATCCTCCTACCTGTCTGCCTCACATCAGGCTTCCTTCCTTTATTTGGATTGCTATTGTTTTGTAGTCTCCTATAATTCACATTACCATCTGACCTTTGGCTGAATTAAATTCCAAACAGATTTAATTACTGCCCCTTATCTATTAACTTCCTCTGCGCCTACAATAAAAGGTTGCCACTAATATATTCCCAGAACCTGCTGAATCATCTGCACTCTCCTCTCTTTCTCTCCTAACAGATATTTGAATAGTTCAGATCTCCACTACTTGCAAATACTTAACTCTGTCTTGAAAAAGCATTGAAGAAGTCTGTCTTCCATCTCTAGCTGGACATCAGAAAGGTCCAGAGGGACCTTGGTAGGATGGAGAGGTGGGCCCACGCCAAACTCATGAGGTTCAACGAGACCAAGTGCAGGGTCCTGCATCTGGGTCAGGGTAATCCGAGGCACCAATACAGGCTGGGCAGTGACTGGCTTGAAAGCTGCCCTGAAGAAAAGGACTTAGGAGTGCTGGTGGATGAGAAGCTCAACATGAGCCACCAGTGTGCACTTGCAGCCCAGAAAGCCAATCACATCCTGGGCTGCATTAAGAGAAGTGTGGCCAGCAGATGAAGGAGGTGATTCTCCCCCTCTACTCTACTCTGGTGAGACCCACCTGGAGTACTGTGTCCAGTTCTGGAGCCCTTATTACAAGAAAGATATGGATGTGCTGGAATGTGTCCAGAGAAGGGCCACGAGGATGATCAGAGGGCTGCAGCTCCTCTCCTGTGAGGACAGGCTGAGAGAGTTGGAGTTGTTCAGTTTGGAGAAGGCTCTGAGGAGACCTTATTGTGGCCTTCCAGTATCTGAAGGGGGCATACAAGAAAGCTGGGAGGGACTTTTTAAGGTGTCAGGATGAGGGGGAATGGATCCAAGCTAGAGGAGGGTAGATTTAGACTAGCTGTTAGGAAGAAGTTCTTCACTATGAGGGTGGCGAGACAGGTTGCCCAGGAAGGTGGTGGAAGCCCCTTCCCTGGATGGTTTTAAGACCAAGGAGGATGTGGCTCTGAGCAACCTGATCTAGTGGAGGGTGTCCCTGCCCGTGGCAGGGGTACTGGAACTAGGTGATCCTTAGGGTGCCTTCCAACCCTGACAATTCTGGGATTCTGTGACTGTGTTGCCAAAACCTTTTCATGTTCTTTTCTTGTCGTCTTCTGTACTTTTGCGTAACAGCACCCTAGTGTAATCTAACTATGTTATTAACTGGGCAGCTGCAACAGAATATATCACAGTGTCTCGAGAAAAAGGAAAAGAGAAAGAATGCTATGAAACCATAGAATAAAGTAAGAAAGAATATGTGATAAAAATACAGGGACAAATATATAAATATGCATCTCTGTGTTGTTTCTAATGTGTATTTATATATAAAGGAATAAATTCACAGTATCACAGTATCACAGTATAACCAAGGTTGGAAGAGACCCCAAGGATCATCAAGTCCAACCTGTCCCAACAGACCTCACAACTAGACCATGGCACCAAGTGCCACGTCCAATCTCCCCTTGAACACCTCCAGGGACGGTGACTCCACCACCTCCCTGGGCAGCACATCCCAATGACGAATGACTCGCTCAGTGAAGAACTTTTTCCTCACCTCGAGTCTAAACCTCCCCTGGCACAGCTTGAGACTGTGTCCCCTTGTTCTGGTGCTGGGTGCCTGGGAGAAGAGACCAACCCCTTCCTATCTACAACCACCTTTCAGGTAGTTGTAGAGGGCAATGAGGTCACCCCTGATCCTTCTCTTCTCCAGGCTAAACAACCCCAGCTCCCTCAGCCTCTCCTCACAGGGCTGTGCTCAAGGCCTCTCCCCAGCGTTGTTGCCCTTCTCTGGACACATTCAAGTGTCTCGATGTCCTTCCTAAACATATAATACATCCTGAATTTGAAGATTTTAAGTTAGTGTGTCTGAGTCCTCAGTTCTTATATTGCCCAATTTCAGAAGGCTTGATTTTGCAGTCATATTTATGTTCTTCAAACAATTTTTTGTGTATGTTTGCATGATATATATTCAGAGGATAAACCATTTTATTTGAAATTGTGGAACATTAGATTTTCATTTAAAATCATGTATTAACTGCTAAAAGGGTTTAAATGTTTACTTTGAAAGACTTTTATCATGTGGAACATATTTATCTCTCTGACACAATCTGTAAGCAGGAAATTAACTAGCAAAAAGTATGTTTGTTGCATTTCTTCCGTTTTCTCTAAATGAGTCATTATGAACCAGGAATTATATAAGTCAATCAGTACCACAAGTTGCAGAAGACTGGCAGAATCTTTGACCCAAAAGAATGTAATTAGCCTAGTATTTGCCTGGGAGGAATATCATAGAATCAATAAGGTTGGAAAAGACCTCAGAGATCTTCAAGTCCAACCTGTAATATCTGAGGCTTTCCTAGGGAAAAACAACCAACCAACCACAAACAGCAACAACAATAACCCCACAAACAAACAAAAAATAAATTTAAATAAAAAACACCTAAATTAACCAAAAAGACCAAACCAGAACTTCAGTAGAGAAGAGCTACCAGAACTGACAAAAATGTCAAACAATCTTGCTGTAAATGAAGGTTTTAAAGTAGGCAAGGACCAAGAAGGTTACATGAGGAGATCTTTCATGAGTTTCGAATGCAAAAGAAATTGTACAAAAATTGATAACTATGATCAAGAGTCACAGCTGAAAATAGTCTGAATTCATAAAACCTAAAAAACTAAGAGACAGAACTAGACACAACTAATGCTTTCCTTCATGTAAAGAACTGGGAAAGGAGATTTAAGGAGTGTCTCTTCCATCTCCCCCAAACCCTTCTCGTTCCAGGGAGGCAGAGCCTTGCCATACTCCAGGAAATAGGTAAAAGCAAGCTAGGGACAGTGAACCAGAAGATCTCCCTGGGAAGTGTCAGGGCTGGGGAACTCCTCTCCCCACAATCTGGGATGAGCTTGCATTCTACATTAAATACTTGTCAGAAGAAAACTGTGACAGTCACTGGACCAGATATTTGCACCCCCCTGCCCTTTTCCCAACTGTTTCAGGTATGTGGCACTCTTCTGGGATGAGGTTTTTCTCTTTCCCAGGGGAAGCAGTGTGCTTCAAGTACTACACAAAGGCAGGAGACACCAACATCTATGTCTGTGTCAAAGGCCAGATTTCAGGCTGCCCCTTGGTACCAAATGTTTTTCTGCAGAAGTCTAAATATTGGCCCATCTCTAATAGCACATTGCCTTACAGCACACACTTCTGTGCATGTGTCAGCCTCCAACTGCTGGCACTTAGGGAATTTTCAGAGGACATAGAATTAGAAATGCTAGAAATTAGGAGGTGAAGTTGTTGGATCTACAGACCAAAGTGTAGGATGTGCAAAACCTAGACAAGATGCAAGTTCGGGGAGTCAAAGTTCACATATAAAGAGCAAGATGGTATTTCAGGTTGGCCTAGTGCAAGCCAGAATGGAGACTGACAGATGACCTCTGTCTTGAGATGTGGATGAGAGAATATAATTGAAAGTTAAACACAATCCCTCCACTGTCCATGCAGTGCGAAAGGATGCAATTAAGTTAAGTTGCAGAGTTCTTAACAGTTTGTGAAAAAAGCAGATCAGAAACCCAATGGCATTAACTTATGCCTGTCCTAGAAAAGTGTAGGATTGTTTCCAGATAAGGAAAAGTACCTCTTCATGGGAACCAAGGAGCTATTCCAGTTTAAGCAATCATCAGCTGGCAGATGTTTGTGGAAAAGCTTTCCTTCTCCACTGAAGCCAGGAAAGCAGTACAGAGATACAGAGCGAGAACCTATGGCACATTTTATCACCTTGTAGCCAAATTACAAGAGACAGCTAGCCCTAAAACAGGAAGGAGAGATTTGAAAACTGTCAGGGTGGAGACTGAGACTGGATGCAGTCAAAATTGGACCAAGGCAGAGAGCCATAAAGAGTAGCGGAGGGGTCAGGATCGGTGGAAGTCATCATGCAAGAGTCAAACAGTAGACATAACACCATGATCCCTAACTCCAAATGTCCACACACAATAAATGTGGTATACACTGCAGGACTGTTTTTCTGATTGGTGTCCTTGATCCTTTGACTCCAGCTGGGCCTGACTTGGCTAGCATTCAATTTACCACTGTGATTTTTTAAGAAACCAAAAAATATATATCATGCAAACATACAGAAAAAATTGTTTGAAGAACATAAATATGACTGCAAAATCAAGCCTTCTGAAACTGGGCAATATAAGAACTGAGGACTCAGACACACTAACTTAAAATCTTCAAATTCAGGATGTGTTATATTCCTTTCTCCACCGTGCAAAGCACAGTGTGGGCCAAACCATGGAAGTGAATCAGACCCACACCGTACAGGAGGTTGCTGATGGTAGGATTCCTTTCTTATTCACTGCAAAATTTGGAAGCTAGCAAGGGATGAATCAGGGACTGGATAGAAAGAGAGAGAAGAATGATTATTTATTTTAAGGATATGAATGTTTCCTTTGAGAATCAGATTTCATCCTTAGCCCTGTTGTATGATGAACAAGTCACTTAAGCCAAATACACATTAGTCATTACTGATGTTGTGTCCATACTTTGACACCCAGCTGGATCATTAAATTATTTCACACAAATGATGCAGCCAAGTGTGGGGAATTTACACCGGCTGGACACCAGGTACTCACCAAAGCTGTGTTATCACTTATCTTCCTCAGCTGGACAGGAGGAGAGAAAAGCTCACAGGTCAAGTTAAGGACAGGGACATCACTCAGCAATTGCCGCCATAGGCAAAACAGACTCAGCTTGGGGGAATTGTTCTAATTTATTGCCAATGTAGGGTAATGAGAAATAAAACCAAATCTTAAAAAAACACCTTCCCCTCACCCTTACCTTCTTCCCAGGCTCAACTTCTGATATTTTCTACCTACTCCCTTTAAGTGACATGGGGTGCAAGGATTTCGAGTTGCAGTCATGTCATCATTCATCTCTGCCACTCCTTCCTCCTCAGAAGGAGGACTCCTCACACTCTTCCCGTGCTCTAAAACAGAGCTCCTTGCACAGGAAGTTCTCCATGAACTTCTACAACACAAGTCCTTCTCACAGGCTATAGTTCTTCATGAACTGCTCCAGCATTGGTCACTTCCTTGATGTGCAGTATGTCAGGAGTCACAAGTTCTGCTAGTAAACCTACTCCAGCATGGGCTCCTATTTCCACCTGTCCACAGGTCCTGCCAGGAGCCTGCTCCAGCATGACCACAGGGTCACAGCCTTCTTCAGGCATCCACCTGCTCCATTATGGAGTCCTCCTTGGGCTACGGGTGGATATCTGCTCCACCATTAACCTCTATGGGCTGTAAGGTGGGTATTCACTGTGGGCCATAGGGGAATCTATGCTCCAGTGCCTGAATACATAGAATACATAGAATAAACCAGGTTGGAAGAGACCTTCAAGATCATCGCGTCCAACCCATCAACCAATCCAACACCACCCAAACAACTAACCCATGGCACCAAGCACCCCATCAAGTCTTCTCCTGAAAACCTCCAGTGATGGCGACTCCACCACCTCCCCAGGCAGCCCATTCCAATGGGCAATCACTCTCTCTGTATAGAACTTTTTCCTAACATCTAGCCTGAACCTCCCCTGGCACAGCCTGAGACTGTGTCCTCTTGTCCTGGTACTGGCCGCCTGGGAGAAGAGACCAACATCCGTCTGTCTACAACCTCCCTTCAGGTAGTTGTAGAGAGTAATAAGGTCACCCCTGAGTCTCCTCTTCTCCAGGCTAAGCAACCCCAGCTCCCTCAGCCTCTCCTCGTAGGGCTTATGTTCCAAACCCCTCACCAACTTTGTTGCTCTTCTCTGGACTTGTTCCAGCAAGTCAACCTCCTTCCTAAACTGAGGGGCCCAGAACTGGACACAGGACTCCAGGTGCAGCCTAACCAGTGCAGTGTACAGGGGCAGAATGACCTCCCTGCTCCTGCTGGCCACACTGTTCCTGATGCAGGCCAGGATGCCATTGGCCCTCTTGGCTGCCTGGGCACACTGCAGGCTCATGTTCAGTCTACCGTCAACCAGCACCCCCAGGTCCCTCTCTGCCTGGCTGCTCTCCAGCCACTCTGACCCCAGCCTGTAGCTCTGCATGGGGTTGCTGTGGCCAATGTGCAGAACCCGGCACTTGGATGTGTTCAATCTCATGCCGTTGGACTCTGCCCATCTGTCCAGCCTGTCGAGGTTCCTCTGCAGAGGAACCCCTTCTTAAATATGTTATCAGAGATGCACTATTGCCATCATTGATGGAATCAGCCTTGGTCAGTGGCATTGACTCTTATTGAACACAAGGAGAGCTTCTAATGGTTTTCTCACAAAAGCCACCTCTGTAGCCTTCCACTACCAAAGTCATTAACTTTTTTGAAATAATATATTAAGCTATTGAATAGTAAGTTGCAAAAGTCTGAAATACCTCAGAGGGAGCTATAGGTCCCTCAGGCTAATGGCATGCCAAACTAAAATATCCAAGCTTGTGTTTAATCTAATTCTGCTATGTCTCTGAATGCAAATGTACTTTTGAATGCAAGGAGGCTAAACAATGACTGGAAAAGAAACTACATGCGGGGTGGGGCAGGGAAAGAGAAAAGAAGAACTATTGTGACTTCAAAATTGCTCTTTTCTTCAACCAGGACATGCACAGGTTAACTGCTTGTCCTAAAAGGACAAGTTCAGACCAAGTGAAAAAAAGCTACAACTACATTAGTCACTTCTTAACAATTTACTGTGTTTCATAAGGAGTCAGTAGTTTATTTCATAACCTAAATTTAGCTGTCCCCCATGAAGCATAATGGATTCATCACCCTCATAATATTTGAATGACATGAAAGATGCAGAAGTTTGAAAATACAATACTACCAACAACTGCATTTAAAAAAAAAACAATCATCCATGTGAGCCTGAGCTCACATTTTTTTGCTTGTAATACACAAATCCTTGTGGTCTCTAATCCCGTGCATTAAAGCATCATTCCCCTCACACAGAAAGGTTCAATGGCAGTCTATGACCACAAGCATCCACGAGTTACCAATATCACAGTATCACAGTATAACCAAGGTTGGAAGAGACCCCAAGGATCATCAAGTCCAACCTGTCCCAACAGACCTCATGACTAGACCATGGCACCAAGTGCCACGTCCAATCTCCCCTTGAACACCTCCAGGGACGGTGACTCCACCACCTCCCTGGGCAGCCCATTCCAATGACGAATGACTCGCTCAGTGAAGAACTTTTTCCTCACCTCGAGTCTAAACCTCCCCTGGCACAGCTTGAGACTGTGTCCCCTTGTTCTGGTGCTGGTTGCCTGGGAGAAGAGACCAAGCCCTTCCTGTCTACAACCATCTTTCAGGTAGTTGTAGAGGGCAATGAGGTCACCCCTGATTCTTCTCTTCTCCAGGCTAAACAATCCCAGCTCCCTCAGCCTCTCCTCACAGGGCTGTGCTCAAGGCCTCTCCCCAGCCTTGTTGCCCTTCTCTGGACATGTTCAAGTGTCTCGATGTCCTTCTTAAACTGAGGGGCCCAGAACTGGACACAGTACTCAAGGTGTGGCCTACTCCAGTTGTTTGTAGAATAATTCATCAGCCTGCTCATCTTGGTTGGGTGGTCTATAACAGACTCCAACCAGGATGTCAGATTTGTTGGGCTGCCCTCTGATTTTAACCCACAGGCTCTCAATTCCCTCATCTTCCACCTCAAGTTCTGAGGCAGAAAGTGTCTCCCTAATATACAAAGCCACCCCTCCACCTCTTCTCCCTCGCCTATCCCTCCTAAAGAGCCTGTAACCCCCCAGTGTAGCACTCCAATCGTGCCTGTTGTCCCACCATGTTTCTGAGATGGCAACTATATCATAGTTGCTCTGGTGGATTAGGACCTCCAGCTCCTCTTGCTTACTGCCCAGGCTGCATGCATTGGTGTACATGCACTGCAGCTGGGCTCCCGACCTCTCAACTGACCCTACCTTGTGCCCTACTCTTACCTCTGCAGAGGGAATATATTTTGGTCGCTGTCGAAAAAAATCAATTATGTGCCCAATTTCATGTTAGATATAGAGGGAGGAGTCAAAGGCTACCTTGTGAGCCAATCTGAACAGCATCAGCTCTGAGGAAAATATCCCTGCTTTAGGAACTGATGTCAAAGTAACTGCAGCCAAACACCCACACAGGGAGAGGCACAGCCAGGCTTGAGGCACCCTATTGGCTTCACATCACCTGGGACTTCAGCTGACCAGAGAAAACTGCCTGAAATGTGCCTGGCTGTGCCAAAGAGGTAGAGATGGGACACTGGTGTAACAGGGCTTTCCCTTTTCTCATAGGAGGTAGTACGAGAGATGGGCTCTGCAGGGCAGGCAGAGTGTCCTGACCACCATGAGGAGTGGGATGTAAGAGAATGGGAGGTGGGGGAATCTGTGCTTCTCCCAAAATAAAAGCGTATTTGTTTCATGCTACAGTGACATTGTGGTCCAATATGCCTGTGTCAGCTGCCCACTCATTTTCAACTCCTTTTTCTCCTCCTCATTCAATAATTGTGCAAAATGTTTCATTCTGAAGGGAAAAAACGAGTGCCCGGTAACCCAGGGGCTCCAAAGAGATGAAAAAAGCATTCAATGCTGCCAGATTTGGACTGTGAGGTCCTGTCTACCCCACACCAGAGCACCAAGATCTGACATCTTCACTCAGGTCTCCCATCCATTCACTATGCAGGTTGCTCTGTTTGTTTTTTCCTCCCACGCAGGCGGCTGGATCCCATTGTTTGCCCCCTCCCGTTCTCCTCTGCCCTGCCAGAGAAAAGGAAGAGGTGTGAGAAAATGAAGTGGATTTTTCTTTCTTTTCTTCCTGAGCAAGATACCTTGGTAAGAGAAAGCAGGACTGCTGGTCACAGGTGAGCTGTGCCAGGACTCATCTCTCTGCTTTCCCTCTCTAGCCCAAGTAGGAGGGAAGGGAAGAGTTCTGCCTGCTTCTGCTGGGTATTCTGAATGGTTGCTCTTCAGTGGAAGCTAGGTAAATGTGACAGCATCCACTCAGAGAGGATTCTTATCCCTCCTGGGCTCATCTGCAGGAGTTCTGCACATAGCTCATTGTGGGGGACTGTGATGAATCTGTGGACCTTCTAGGAGCTCTGGTGAGGAGTGCAATATTAAAAACATCGCTGTGTTCCCATAAGAATCTGGAAAGTCCCTGGACTGAATGTTCGAGGATGAGAAACCGCAAGGTGAGCTAGAGGAGCCACCTGCGCTAGCTTAAGGAGTAACCACAGCAATGCTATCACTGACCAGTGAGAATCTTGAGAAAAGTCTGTTAACCAATCGCACACAGCCACACTAACAACATACATACAAATATGTGTTGCTTTCCTGGAATAAATGAGGTCTTTTGTCTTTCTCTCTATACTCTGCTTGCATATACTGTTGCTTTGCCTATCACCCTGTCCCTATACAGCCACAGCTCATCATCTAAGAGTTGCACCAACTGCAAGTGAGGCTGCATGACCCTCATGCTGCATGGATTTTCAACCCAGGTAAAGGTACACAGCTGAAGAAAATTAGGCACATCCCAGTACCCTGGCCAGACTCTTTGTACATTTTGTCCTCTTGCATCCACTTTGCTGAAATATATGCTAGGAGTATAGCAAATGAAAGGAAGGTGGGAAAAAAGCAAATGCTGAAACTGGACCAACTGCCCAGGGAGACCTAGGGCCAGGGACATTCTCTGTAAATTATGTTTTGACTGTGCAAACAAGCTCAGGCATGCTCAGGCTTCCTTAAAGCAATGCATCATAACAATTTGGTCTTAAGAATAACAAGACTAAAGTGCCATGACCTACTTTTTAAAGTCATCGTAAAAGTAGGTTTTAATTACTCTTCTAAATTAAAAAGAAATAGAGTGAATGTTGGTGTTAAATATTACAAGCACTAAATTACAAGAGGAATATGGACATGCTAGAACATGTCCAGAGAAGGGCCACGAGGATGATCAGAGGGCTGGAGCACCTCTCCTGTGAGGACAGACTGAAAGAGTTGGGGCTGTTAAGTCTGGAGGAAAGAAGGCTCCAAGGTGACCTCATTGTGGCCTTCCAGTATCTGAAGGGGGCCTACAAGAAGGCTGGGGAGGGACTTAGGACATCAGGTAGTGATAGGACTAGGGGGAATGGAATGAAGCTGGAGGTGGGGAGATTCAGGCTGGATGTGAAGAGGAAGTTCTTCACCATGAGAGTGGTGAAGCCCTGGAATGGGTTGTCCAGGGAGGTGGTTGAGGCCCCGTCCCTGGAGGTGTTCAAGACCAGGCTGGATGAGGCTCTGGCCAGCCTGAGCTAGTGTGGAGTGTCCCTGCCCATGGCAGGGGGGTTGGAACTAGATGATCCTTGTGGTCCCTTCCAACCCTGACTGATACTATGATACTAAATCTAAACTCCCAAGCTGGTGAATGATGTATACACAGTCTCAGACTGTCTCTGCTTAACCAGAATGTGCCATACTGGGAAGACAGTTGATTAAAATCTTGAGTTACTGGTTGAGGGAGGGATGAGAGGATTGCATTTGGTAAATCAATATTCTGCTTTTATAATTAAAGTTGGGGGAGGAAAAAAAAACAACACACCAACAAAATATATACAGGCACTAAGCCTGAAATGTCATCCCATAATCTATAAAGTATTTCTATCAAGCTTCTAGCAGTCATGTTTCATCAGGTGGTTTCTATGTACTAAAGCACTCTTCCAGGGCTGGGAGCTGGATGCCACCACCACTTACCATTACTGCACCCTTTGCTCTTTGTCTCTAGTGACCTGACATTCTTGACCGAGATTTCACTCCTGCTGCTTGCTTAGAGTCTGTGAAATTTTGCAGGCCTTAGATGGGAAGCTCCTGGGACCCATGCTGGGGAAATGTTGCTCCATCAGGGTTTCCAGTGCACAGCCAAGAGTGAATGCCATAGGAGCAGCCATTAAACAGTAAAACAAACAAGTAGAAAGCAACATTCCTGAGACTGAGTGAAAAAGGACAGAGCAGTTTCTAAGGGCCTCCTCCTCTTCTCCATATAATGCAGGCACTTGGTCATGTGAAGACCTAACTCATCTCTTACAACACAGTTTTGTTTAGAGTCTGGATTACTCCCTCCAGTAGGAAAGCCAAAACTCATTAAGGGCTATTTTCTAGGGGCAACTGGCATTTCCTGAAAGAGTTTAAAGCAGATTAAGACTTTGGAGATGTCTACAAAGACACCTCCAGAAATGGTGTTCAGTGTTTAATTCTTTTGATCTTCCAGCCCTTACAAGCTTGAAAGAGCTGTAAATAAAGGGCACTGGGGATTTACTGAGGAAATAGTAATAACACAAAAATTGAACTCTTTGGCATATTTTATCTTCAGTTGTCCAGCCCTCTTTCAATGGACATAAAGAACACGAAGCCAGAGGATGTGAGGCAGCTTTGCAGGAAAACCCCCTGTTGTCACATTTATCAAATCCCTTTCATAGCTGTACCAAGCACCAGGTTAGAAGTTATTTATTTTCCTGGGCAATGCTCCTACTGAGAAGTTCTTTCAGGATCTTATGGCTGGAATCATTATCAGCCAATGCAATTTTGGTTATTCATTTTTCATCCTAGTCTTCTTCATTAGCAAAAATAATTGCATGTCCTTGCTTTTTCACTCTCCCACTGGATATGCTTATGGACAGTTACCATAGCCTGCCTCTCTGCCTTTCCAGGCAGAAGATAAGCTCATACTGCCTGTGCTCACAAGTTCTTAGCTTTCTATGTGTCCTTGCAGCACTCTACAACTCTCCCCACAGGAAGTCCCTCTGTCACTCATCCTTTATATTCTCCCGTGCAATCCGTGTTTCCTAAATGGCACCACATCAGCATGGTAATTAAAAACAAACAAACAAAAAACCCACGATCACGGAATCATAGAACCAATAAGGTTGGAAAAGACCTCGGAGATCATCAAGTCCACCCTATCACCCAGCACCTCATGACTAACTAAACCATGTCTTCAAGTGCCACGTCCAGTCCTCTTTTGAACACGTCCAGGGAGGGTGACCACCACCTCCCTGGGCAGCACATTCCAATGGCCAATTACTCTTTCTGTGAAGAACTTTCCCCTCACCTCGAGCCTAAACTATATGTGCTTTCCTAGCAAGAACCAATGAGTATTATAGCTCTGCTGCTCTTAGATGAAGTGAAGCTCTGATTTTTTCTCTATTGTGCTTCCTCCTGCATAGTACAGGCTTAGATTCAGTAGGTAAACTACCCATCAGCTGTGATCAAAGGCCCTTGCTCTGTTTCTCCTCTGAGCTGATAGCTCTTCTCTACTCCAAAAAAAGGAGGCTCTAGCCTCCAGTATCCATGAGATATCTAGGTCATGATGTGACATGATGTGAGAAGCCACCATGGCTTGCCCACTGTCTCCTCTGGAGAGTTCTCAGATCTGATGAAGACTAGCCATGGTAAGACCCAATCAAAAGGAAAACCTCATTCATATTTATAAACATGTGAGTGCCAAGAGGATGGAGCCAGGCTCTTCTCCGTGATGCCCAGTGACAGCACAAGGGGCAATGAGTGGAAGCTGAGGCATAGGAAGTTCCATGGAAACATGAGGAAACATTTTCTCACTGTGAGGGTGACGGAACACTGGCACAGGCTGCCCAGGGGGCTTGCGGAGTCTCCCTCTCTAGAGATATTCAAAACCTGCCTGGATGAATTCCTATGCAATCTGGTATAGGTGATCCTGCTCTGGCAGAGGGGCTGGCCTGGATGATCTTTTCAGGTCCCTTCCAGTGCCTGGCATTCTGTGATTCTGTGAAACAACCAGCATGGTTTTTAGGGTACATGTAATAATAGTCTTTAATTGCTTAGTTCAGCCATGTCCTCAACTTGAAAACCAAGAGTTAATTGAGAGCTGTGGGGTTTTGAAAGTAAACAAACATCATATCAACTGTTTCCAGTCACAGTCTGGCCTTCCTAGCACTTATGACATAGCATATTTGGGAGCCAAAGCAAACAAACAGGATGATTCATTTATCCTGCAGCTTGGCAGACGGATGAATCCTCTATAACCAAGGCCAAATAGGACCTCTAAGACTTTGCATGAATAGTGCTATTCAAATCCCGCAAGACATAAGATGCTGGTAATGCCTCACTGTTCCCAAATAAATCAATATTTGCATTTCTGTGACATTTAAGTACATTTAAGTGAAGTTCCTATGTCACTATTCAACAGATGACAAATCAGTAAAAATAGTGAGAAAGAGAGAACCTTCACTTCTTGTCAAGGCTGAGAGATCAACTTTCTTAACATGTTACAAATAAATTTGCTGTTTACACCCAAAGCTGTCATCAGATTCTGGGACAATTTGGTGCAAAAACCTAAAACTGGTAGGAGGGACACAAAACTGTAAGAACCAAACTACACTCTGCAGTTAACAATTCATTTCTTAAGTCCTAACAAGTGAGCTTGCCTCTATGCAAGTATTTAGAACTTCCCCTCTTGTTATTAGGGGCCTGTCTCTCCCTCAAAGAACTTCGGGAAGGTGATCACATGTGCTTGAAAATTGGCTGGTGCTATAGTTCATCTGCTTTATTAAGCTCTTTATCTTGTGTATACTACCTACAGTGGGATATAGACTATAATTTCCAGTGCAATGAACACACTGCTGCAGACTAATGAGATATATATTTTTAGTGGTTTTCTTATCAAGAGCCTGTGCTTGTCCAGTAGCAGCAGTCTAATCTTAGGATATTTCATTTGTACATGACAGTATTTTTTCCAGTCTGCGGCTGTTGTGGCAGCTGGCTGCAGCAGGAGCTGAACCGGCTGAGAGCTGTGGAAGACCTGGCAGCCCCCACTGCCCTGTGTATGCCCAAGAACCCTCAGCTTGCACAGGACACTTCCTTCTGGTCCCGTGGAGACTGTGTGTACTTTAGCTGCACACTCATAGCAGCTTTTTCTTTTCTTCCTGTAATAGCTGTGGCGCTTAATGACCACAGGCTCCATGAGCCACGAAAGTTTTTCCAAGGCATCAAGTAAATATTTTCAGCTGGCCTCTTATGTTGGATTCCATTATACATACGTTTGTGCCTGCCTCCTAGCCTCTGACAGTATTTTAACTTAAATGAGCCTGTGTCCTCACTTTGCACGGGAAGCTGCATTTCTCAAGAGAGCCAAGCAGCCTCAACTATGTGAAAGGCTGGCTCTGGGCTTCAGGGCATTCTTTTTTATAACCTCTCAAAAAAAATAAAATCCAGTAGTTTATAACCAATCTTTCCTGTAATCCAGGATGGATTTGTCTCACTTTGTCTTACACTGGTGGAAAAAAGACAGGCACTTCTAGAGGGAAATTTAAGCCATTTATTTTAGGCATTGGAAATAACATTTTCTCCACTGAGTGGAGAGGAAACATCAACGGCTAACTTGGACCAGCTGTATGCCTTCTGGCCAGTTGAAGGTTGGATGAGAGGCACCCCACCCTAACCTATCTTTAGCAGCTCCAGGGTTATGAGCGGACAGGGAGTTCTCAGATGTAAAACACAAGTTCTATTCCTTGCTTTGTTTTGCTCTTCTGGACCTCTTGTGTTGCAGACTTGAGTCAGAATACGCATCAAACACTTCCATCAGCTATTCTCATACTTAAGCATTAATCCTGGAAGTGGTATTTCACATGTTTCTTGTCCTCCTTGCATATGCAGCTTCCCTCCCTATTTACTAGAATTAAAAGAATGTAGTCTTCTTAATTTGCCAAGACAGCTCTGTGTGCAGATCCAATTCTTATTTTCATCTCCTCCTACCCTCCTTCAAGGGTTTTGTTTGGGAACAAAAATTACAAAGTGAAATTACAAGTGTACTTGTTGGTTTTTTTAATGCTACTTTGGTCAAATATTGGTTATGCTGCCTATTTAGATGGATAGCTGACATCAAAATCACATATGCTGAGTAAAAGGAGAAAATCATTGCCAAGATCATTGCCTCTGTCCTGGATGCTAACTCATGCTAAGACCATAGGCATGAGGTCTTCCCCTCTATAGGTGTGCCATTGAAGTTGTTGCAGATCAATGAGCTCTCTGGCACACAGTCACACAAATAAGCAAGCAGTATGCCCAGGTGGCTAGGAAAGCCAACAGCATCCTGGCTTGTATGAAAAATGCTGTGTCCAGCAGGAGGAGGGAGGTGATTTTCCCCCTGTACTCAGCTCTGGTGAGGCCAAACCTTGAGTATTGTGTCCAGTTTTACGCCCCTCAATGCAGGAGAGATGTTGAGGTGCTGGAGCAAGTGCAGAAGAGGGCAATGAAGCTGGTGAAGGGCCTGCAGAATAAATCTTATGAGGATCAACTGAAGGAGCTGGGGCTGTTTAGTTTGGAAAAGAGGAGGCTGAGGGAAGACTTCACTGCTCTCTGCAACTACATGAAAGAACATTGTAGAAAGGCTGGTGCTGGTCTCTTCTCACAGGTAATTGGTGATAGAACAAGAAGGAATGACCTCAAGCTATGACTGGGTAGGCTTAGTCTGGACATTGGGGAAAAAATTTTCACAGAAAGAGTGGTCAGGCATTGGAATGTGCTGCCCAGGGAGGTAGCTGAGTCACCAACCCTGGATGTGTTTAAAGGTCATTTGGATGTGGTGCTTGGGAATATGGTTTAGGGGTGAACTTTGTAGAGTAGGGTTATTGGTTGGACTTGGTGATCCTGAGGTTCTTTTCCAACCTGAATGTTTTTGTGATTCTGTGCATGAGGTATCCTTCTCCTCATTACTTCATCCTTTTTTTAGAGAGAAACACTGTGGTACATGTGATGGGTTATGCCCTTCCTGGAAGTTGGGGGGAGGGCTTGTGAGAGCATTGCCCTCCCCGCAGGGGGTTTTCCCCCTGGGAAACTGAGTTTAGTCTGTTCCATTCCCCCTCCCTGTCCGAAGCCTATAAAAAGGAGGACACTGCGGCCATTAGTTCTCTTGGCCCCTGCCTTTGCTTGGACGAGGACTGCTAGGGGCTCCCTACTTCTCTGCCACGTGGTCAGGCCTGATCCTTCTCCCTGCTCCCTCCACACCTCTTCAAAGAGACTGGTTCTGTATTCTTATTTTTTCTCCCATCCATCCTTGCTCCTTACTCTTGTGAAGCCTACCTGTTATTGTTACACATATATATATTGTTTAAAGAAAAGTCTTTACCTCTCTACTTCCAAGCTGACTCCAAATTATTTCATGGTGGATTTGCTCCTTCCCTTTCTTTTTCCTCTCTATTGGGAAAGAGGAGGGGGGAGTGGGGGAGGGATTCTCACCCTTGCCCCCATCTGAGTTCTTAAGTCCCAGTTAAGGCTCAAACCACCACAGTACAGAACCCTGAATACCTGATGTGGTGCTCCCTGATATTGTATTTCTTTTCAGGTCGGATTATAAACCAGTACAAGTAAGTCTTCAATTTGCCTTCAGAGTCAGGACATTTTCTCTTCAAAGCACATTGAGGCTAATGACTGAGCTTCCTTGGATGGGCCTACCAAACAAACAGTGGCACCTGGAGCTCTAATTTTGATGGGGGGGGGGGGGGGGGGGGGGGGGGCGGGGGAAGAGGAGACAAAAAAATTTGCCTTTGGGAGGTTGCATAAACCAGATCTCTCTGCCTGGGAAGCACATACTAAAGTCACATCCCCACAGTAACAATCTGTGTTAACCTACAGTTCCAGAAGACTCCCCATTGAAGGCAGTGGAGGAACACAACAATTCAATAGCTGGTAGGTAGGGAAACATCACCCAGTACTACCTGCCCAGAGTAAGCCCAGAGCTCTAAGAGCAAGCTACCACCACCTAAAAAGCCATCTCATATCTTCCTTCCCATCCAGCTCACAAACAAGATCATTGTTTTGGTTTTTATTTTTACCATCCTTCACATAACATTTTCAGAAACAACACAGACCTTGTTACCCTGGTTTATAACACCACCAATCAATGCAAAACATTTACATTATGCAGGTTACTTGTTCAAGTCAACCTGTAATGAAAGCCTTTGGAATATTACTATACCAGCAGTCAGAGAAGCAAGCATCACTTATTAAAAGATTGTTTCTTCATGTTCACCCTGCATTGTATGTTTGACTTTTGTCTCACATTCATATTTCTTTCTCCTTCTCTAGTTTGGAAGAGGATCTGAGGTATTTAATTTTCTTGTGACACTGATACTCCATAAACCAAAAGTTTTACTTCTCCACTGCTTAGTGAAATCCAACCCCATACCTACAGCCAGATGTGTTATCACACTACTCTTGGAGGATACAGACGGACATGAAGAGCAAATCACATTTTGAAAGGTTACCCTTATTATCAAACCTACTTTGTTCTCTAGCTACAGACTAGCAATTGCTTCATGAAAATGAGCATTCCTGATGTACCCAAAACCCTCCTCATGTTCCTTCCAGCAATGGTCAGTTCATCTATAGTTTTCTTCCTTTGCAGAACAGATATCCAAGTGGATTGACTGTTTTCCAAACTTGCAGCCATCTTTTTTCCCATCTGGCTATAAAATAAATATATTCTTTATCATCATCTTTAACATTCTGAACTTTTAAACAGGAATTCCTGTGGTTTTCTTTGGTTGTCATTGATGCAGAGTACGTCAGAAATCTAATCTCTGTGCCTGTATCTTCACAGCAAACATTTGAAATACTTAAAGGCAGATTTTGGCTTCAACGTCATAGTTTCTTGATAATAGATTAAAGAGTGTCTGAATTCAAGCCACATCCTAGTCTTCAAAATCCTTCTAAAGATTTATTTGACTAAACTCAGAAACAGCTATAAGTGATGGTGGAAAGGAAGTAGATTATGGCCTCTCCTAGATGGGTGTGAGTCAGTAACTTTCCTTTTTTGTGGGACCCCACACAGTTCTAACATTCTTACTTTATAATTTGTTTCTTCAGAACCAATCTTCCTTCTCCTTTTTCCTACAGAGTTTGAAAAACCTCTCTGCTGATTTACTCAAACAAAAACCTTTATCTTTTGTGTCTGTATGAGATGTCAGTCATGGGTCTGTAACAGCCTAGACCTTAAGGCTGGATCTCTTCCCCTCCCATACAGTTAAAGATAATAGACATTATATATGATGGAACTATTTGTTGACTACCATATGTGTTATGTCTTGAAAGCGGAAGTAACCATGTAATTTTACTCATTCTGATCCTCAAAGTACAGCATGGTCATTGATTATTTATTGCTCCCTTCTGATTCATGTCAAGACTGGAATTCTGATAGATTAACCTAACAGGCAGCATTTTGCATCATGAGAAATCAGTTTTCATATTTCAGTTTAAAGGACAAAAGGTTCCTGAGGTTGCACCAGTTTTAGCCTGGTGAAGACTCATTATTTATGGGAACCTGTGCTAGACCTTTGCTCATATCAGAAAGAAGAATCGGGCCAGTCACGAAAGAGTTAGAGGCACAGAAAAGCAAGACTGTATATTATTGCTGCTAATCTGCCCAACCACTTCCAGGAATAAAACTTTGTATTAGTCAAATGACTCTCACAACACTAAAACACACCTCCATTATTTTTTTTTCCTTTTTTGGCAAAGATAACATGTTACAGCTCTCTATGAATCTCTTGCTATGAGATATTGGTAGTAAACCAGAACCAAATTCTCGAGTGGACAATTATCTGTTACCCAGACCCTTCTGTGGGAGGGATATTCAGAGACAGTCCATTTAAGCTAAGAGTAATCCAAATGGTGGAAAAAATACAGATGTGTTGTGGAAAAGTTCACAGATATGCCATGACAACTGTGTCTAGCTCTGGAAAAGAGAAAAACAGGGCTCTTTTTAGACTTGAGGATCTTTGAGGTCTCTTCCAACCTTGGCGATTCTGTGATTCTGTGAAGTAAAACAAAAGGAGTTTGGCTGCATAAGGAAACTCCATTTTCACTCTTGTGTGGAACAGTCCTTCTGTAGCAACCTTTTTTATTTCTTCTTCTTGTATTTTAGGGGTTTTCTTCTTGTTTTTTTTTTTTTCTATTTTTTTTTAACCATAAGACTACTGGAATTACAGAGGGAAAGAGCACAACCCTTTCCCTACCCTTCCCATATCCACAGCACATTCCTACCATTCTGTGTTCCAAAATTCAATAGATTGCACCCTAGCAGCAAAATAATAGAAGCAGCTTTCCTGCATCTAGACAGCATAAAAATGCAAACTTATATTTGTAACTTCATCAGATTGTAGAGGACTTTGAGAAGAAGAAATTAGCTGATACATATACATCTGCTGGGGAAGCAGAATGCCCAGTCTGAAGAGAAAGATAGGATGGTGTTTTGTTCTGTTGGCAGATCAAGAGTGTAAAGTGGATTTTAAACCCTTGCTGCAGTGTATCCTTTGTTGGCTCTCCTCCTCCAGCACTTGTGTATGTAAATCCCTGCCACGATCATGCAGGCCAATGCAAAGGGAATCACTGCAATGTACCAGGACAGGCCAACAGCTGGAAAAGTGTAAAAAAAAAAAAACAAACCAAAAAATTAAACAAATACAACCATAAACTCCCAGGAACATAGTTCTCTAAGTTCAAGGAGCAAGAAGTGAAATCACAATAAAAAGGATGTCTGCAAGTTAACCTCTCGGCAGGGTTGAGCAGGAAGAGGCCTACTGATTGAGTGCTCTGGGAAATGGGTTTATGAAGATGTGAGGAAGAGCTGATGAACAATAAAGGGTGAGAATTTAAAGTTCACTCCTTCTGCATACACAGAGCCCTTCCCAACCTGTGCTCAGAGCAGCTATGTGATTTCTATCTTAGTTTAGTGAAAGCAAGGACGCTACAAGCAAGAAACAAAAGCACCACAAGGAGAGGGAATATGTAACAGTTAGTCCACCCACAAGCTGTATGAATAGTTTTCCTGTACAGAGCAGCTTATTAATTACTAATGATCAAGCCAACACTCTGAACCTTTTCCCAAAATACAACTTATTTCCGAGACCCAGTTGATTTTGGATTATTCCAACCTATATTGGTTAACAGATTGCTTCCTCTGCAGTAATATCTGTGTAGCTCATGGAATAGAAGGGCAGCACATCATCTAGCAGAGTACAAATCCTTCATCATAGGATGCTGGAGTGAGTCATGAGTTATAACTCATCACAAAGCCTGCAAATGTGCCTTTCTAAGACAGTGTGAGCAAGCGTTGGTGATTCATCGCTGTCATGCAAAGAAACAATTAGCATTGCTTCATGTTGGTTTTATGGCTGCTTCTTGGCCAATGCTCTATCGCACTGCAGCATTAATTGCACTGAGCTTAGGGCTTCTCTTCCCATCACTAGGAGCCAAAATAACAAACCCATCATAATTCATACTTTTTGTTATTTTGGCAGCAGTCTGTGCATGAGAAGGAAGGAACATGCTGATCTTTATTCTGCTATTATCTTTTTCTTTTTTTTATTGAGGAACCAGGGGAGACCTGGCCCTGCTGCACCCAATGGAAATTTGCCAGTAGTCTCACTGGAGCAATCACTTCACAAAGTATATCTGAACTGGACCCCTGTCCAATAAACAGATACACCAGCAGAGATCCTTATCCCTGAAGAAAATGCCAGTGAAAGTGTGTTTTGTGAGCCGGCTACTCCAAAGCCTACAGGTGAAAGAGACATCAATTTTTTCCCCAGGTAATAGTTAATTACAATACTAGCTCTGTCAGTATAAAAGGCTTGGATTATAGTTTAGCATTAGATTAATGATAGCGAATGTCCCAACTAAGCAGTCAAACTAGTTACCTTCCTGCTTCACCCTTGTTGGCAGTACTTGGTATCCATATATGTTCTGCGCCAGACATGTAAAATCGGTGTAAAAGTCCACTTCTTTGACAGAATCAAAAACCAGGGGAACTTCAATAAAGTTTTCACCATTTTCAACAATTTCTCTGTAACAACAACAACAGCAAAATGTTAATTCCTTTCATAATGTGGCTTTTCCTTATTTCATGTGCTCATTCTAACAGCACATTGCAAGAAAATGCATTATTTCTGAGCTCGCTCCTCAGCATTAGAGGACACACGTGTCTCCCAGCCCAGTTGTGCCAGCTATCTGAGTCTCAGCAGCCAGTACCCATCCTGCACTTGTTGAATCTTCCAGGAAAAAAGAATTAGATTTCTCTCTTTAGGAAAAAAAAAAAAAAGAGAGAGAGAGAATAAAGGCAAGCAGAATTGTGTATAAATTGTGTATATCTTTCAGCTCCTCTACACAGCACTGTGGAAGGACTCAATTCCTTCTCTCTGAACAGCTAGTGATTTCTGAGATTCCTATTATCAGCTAGAAGAGGACATATGGAGACCACAAACTAGCAAATGCTCACTAGCCAAAGTGAATCACCACACACCCAAAACCAAGAGCTTAATACCAGAAACTGCCTAGGAATTTTCTTGTTCCCTTCAACCTGATTTGTTCATCAGTCCCAACTACCTATGTGTGGTTTTCTAGTCACAGTCAAACATTCTCTTGATATCTTTCAGTCATTGCTGAAGCAGTTATCCAGGTGCTCTTTAACCATCTGCTATGAGCCTGCGATGCACTGCAGCCATGGAGCTCACTGTGCACAACTCCCAGGACTGCACCACAGGAAGGCAGCAACACAGTGGTGGATGCTTTGCCAGAGATTTCTGTGGTGGTGTTTGAGCTGGTTTGGCTTGCAGCCATTCTGAGGGCTTCCAGCAAAGCTAGAGCATCTCACACACCATGAGCTTTGCACGAGCTGGCATGGTCCCTGTCCTTGTGTGATTGTATAATAAGTAAGACTAATAATGATGGTGATAGTAATAATAAAAACATTTTTAAGGTCCAAGTAAGAAAGTACATAGGCTGCTCTATTCTAAAACCTGCCACACTGCTGCTTATGGCTCCTGACCACAGGTTTAATGCACTGTCAGTTATCCACATGAACAACATTGTAAGTAAATGGTATCAACCAAACTGTGAAAATATGTGTTAACACATCAGGGCTTCATCGGAGTTACCTGGTTACCTCTGGCTGCAGCTGTGCAATGAACTGAACATGGCCAGGTTGTTATCTTGGCACAAATTCCCAAACATCTTTCACTGTTAAACACTCTTTGTCCCACAAAACAAAGATGCCACATCCCTAGACTGGGTTGAGAATGGTCCCTGGCCCAAGTTAAATCCTAACAGATAGCCAGAAGCTCTTCAGGAAGGTGCTAGTGGGTAAGTGGCCAACTTAACCATTAACAGCAGAGGCAATGGCATCCCAGAGCCCAGGAACCTTCACAGCAATGTCCACCAATAGAGACAGAGCCACCATGACTCAAGGGTGAGGGTGATGATCTTTGTGGACACTCTTAGCTTCATCAAATGAGAGATAAAATATAACAGTTTGGACCTCAGCAAAGGGACTTCAGCTGACAGTTTTGCCTCACAGTTGCAAAGCGCTAGAAACAAGCCTGAACATAGTGAGTTATCACCACTCAAGTGACATGTCACATGTAGAGAAAACAGGTATCTTCACCCCTTTCCTAGCAGAAAAAGCCTTGAGGCATATGCAGCTATGAGGCAAGACTGCAAGACTGGGAGAGGCAATGTATCAGGAGGGTAAGGATGTAGGACTTTGGGACAGACTTACTGTCTTTCTCCTTCTCTAACTCTGCTTTCCTTGTAAACCCTCTCAAGGGCAGTGTCGTTTGCTAGCCATTCCACATCAGTATGGGTGTGGCTGCTCAGTCCAATAAACACTTTGCATGGGAGAGTCATCTTGGAGCCTGTCAGTAAAACAAAGATTAAAAAATCACTTGGATGCATACAAAGAACTACTCTTTCACTTGGTAAAAAACAACATCTCCAGTGGGAGATCAAGTCCCTACATACGTCAAACACCACTACATTCAAAACTGAAGTTAATCCCCAACTGAAGTTAATCCCCTTTGGTTTGGCATTCCTTCCTGCTACTAACCAATTACTTTCCCATTGCAACAGTTACTAACTCTTGCACTACACACATTCCTCAGGAGTCAAAGCTGTGTTCCTGTGACTTTACCCCTGATGTACTGTGGCCCAAATGGCATGGCGTGCCTGGAGCAGCTGCTTTAATTGGCAGCGTAGCTTAACTCACACATGCAGTGGGCAAAGGTGTTCAGCTCAAGGCAGGACCTCCAGAGCTAAAGTGATAATGCAAAAAATCAGGAACTTGGCTATAGTTATTGTAACTCACAGACTGGTGCATATCTATACTACATGCAAATCACAGGGCTCAACACTGCATACTTTTGTATTATTATAACTATGCAAATGGTGATAGAAGGGAAATAAATCACTCCATGGAGCTAGACAGGCAAAAAGAATTACTTGGTAGTAATGGAAAGAAAAGTGGCAGTGAAAACTAAGTCATCATAGGACACAACTGTGTGTGTAGTACCCAAATCAAGAAAACAGTGTAAAGTACATCTGGTATTTTCTGGAAAGAGGAAGTGCAACAGAAATTTGTTGTCATAATATCATCTTCAAAGAGAAATTGAGATCCTATCAAGGTACTTTCTACCTAGCAACAACTGCTACTTCAAACAGTAAAAAGAAATGATAAAATGTCTTTTCCCAAAAGAGCTAAGCTCCTAATTCAAAGCCACCAGATAACCTAGACAAATATGAGGGAATACTGAAAATGACTTCAGCAAGGCCTTTGACACCGTCCCCCACAGTAAACTGCTGGCTAAGCTGTCAGCTCGTGGCTTGGACAGCAGCACTCTGTGCTGGGTTAGGAACTGGCTGGAGGGCCGAGCCCAGAGAGTGGTGGTGAATGGTGCCACAGCCAGCTGGCGGCCAGTCACCAGTGGTGTCCCCCAGGGATCAGTGCTGGGCCCCATCCTCTTTAACATCTTCATTGATGATCTGGATGAGGGGGTTGAGTCAGTCATTAGCAAGTTTGCAGATGACACCAAGTTGGGAACAGATGTTGGTCACTTACAGGGTAGAAAGGCTCTGCAGAGGGACCTCGACCGACTGGACAGATGGGCAGAGTCTAATGGGATGGCATTTAACAAGTTCAAGTGCCAGGTGCTGCACTTTGGCCATGGCAACCCCATGCAGAGCTACAGGCTGGGGTCAGAGTGGCTGAGAGCTGCCAAACAGAGAGGGACCTGGGGGTGCTGATTGACACCTGCCTAAACATGAGCCAGCAGTGTGCCCAGGTGGCCAAGAGGGCCAATGGCATCCTGGCCTGTATTAGGAATAGTGTGGCCAGCAGGAGCAGGGAGGTCATTGTGCCCCTGGACTCTGCATTGGTTAGGCCACACCTTGAGTCCTGTGTCCAGTTCTGGGCCCCTCAGTTTAAGAAGGACATTGAGACACTTGAATGTGTCCAGAGAAGGGCAACAAGGCTGGTGAGAGGCCTTGAGCACAGCCCTGTGAGGAGAGGCTGAGGGAACTGGGATTGTTTAGCCTGAAGAGAAGGATCAGAGGCGACCTCATTGCCCTCTACAACTACCTGAAAGGTGGTTGTAGACAGGAAGGGGTTGGTCTCTTCTCCCAGGCAACCAGCACCAGAACAAGGGGACACAGTCTCAAGCTGTGCCAGGGGAGGTTTAGACCCAAAGTGAGGAGAAAGTTCTTCACTGGGCGAGTCATTCGTCATTGGAATGGGCTGCCCAGGGAGGTGGTGGAGTCACCGTCCCTGGAGGTGTTCAAGAGGAGATTGGACGTGGCACTTGGTGCCATGGTCTAGTTGTGGGGTCTGTTGGGACAGGTTGGACTTGATGATCCTTGGGGTCTCTTCCAACCTTGGTTATACTGTGATACTGTGATACTGTGAATAGTTCTTGGGGGGGGGGGGGGGGCCAAACACTCTGAGCAGATGATCTGAGGATGCAAACACATTTTTTCTTGCATTCTTAGTAGCTACAATCTGTAGCACTTCTACAGCTTCTCCTACATGGAAGACAGCATGCAGTTACTGAAAACAAGGTGCAAAACCTACCCAATCACAGAATTAACCAGGCTGGAAAAGACCTTCAAGATCATCAAGTCCAACCTATCACCCAACACCATCTAATCAACTAAACCATGGTACTAAGTGCCTCATCCAGTCTTATTTTAAACACTTCCAGGCACAGTGACTCTACCACCTCCCATTCCAGTGGCAAATCACTCTTTGTGTGAAAAGTTTCTTCCTAACATCCAGCTTAAACTGCAAAATTGGTTTAGAATCATAGAATCTTTGAATTTCTGGGGTTGGAGGGGACCCCAAGGATCATCCATTTCCAACCCCCCCACTGCCATGGGCAGGGACACCTCATACTAGATCAGGTTGCCCAGAGCCACATCCAGCCTGGCCTTAAAAACTCCCAGGGATGGGGCTTCTACCATCTTCCTGGGCAAATCATTCCAGTGACTCACCACCCTCATGGTGAAGAATTTCTTCCTAACATCTAATCTGAATCTAACCATTTTGATTTTTTTTTCCATTCCCCCTGGTCCAATCATTACCTGACACCCTAAAAGTCTCCCACCCACCCTATTTTCCCCCTTTTTACCTCTCAAATCCAGAGTACCTGGGCTGTATTGAAGTCTCCCCCCCTGCCCCCCAAGGTGTGGCCACTTGGCCCTCCCAGCCCACTCCCCTTTTTAATTCCCCCCAGGAAAGGCAGAAGCCCCAAGCTGAGCCCATCTGCACTGAGGGATTCTCTTCTCATTGGTGGAGAGTCCCTGTGGTGCACATGTGGGTGACCGGGGTGGAGACAAAGGCCCCCTGGTTAGGTAGGAAGAGGGTCGATGGCCCCTCCACTATCATCCATGGGTGCTGGCTGGCCTCCTTACTGGGGCTGAGGTCCTCTGTGTGGTATCTTGGCTGGTGAGGGTCTTGCATCCGGCTCTGGGATGGGTGCAAAAACGGTGGTGGTAGAGCAGGAGCTGTTTAGTCATATGATATTATGCTAATTACACTATTTTTACCTGGAGGCCTCTGGAGTCTGCTCTTATCTTTCAATAAATCTCTGATTTTGTGCCTCACAGACCATCTCTCCCCCTCTCACTGCTTCATTTCAAAAATAAGGAAGGAAAGAAGGGAAAAAAGCAATAAAGTATATCTAGAAAACACATTCACTTATCAATCAACTCTGAACAGGAAGCCTTCAGGAAGAGGGGCAGGTTGGAAAGTGATTTTCCTTACTTGGAGAAAAGAACTACAATAATTTATGCCAACAGATTACACCATAAGAGGACCTGATTTAATTTTTGCCTGATTAAATATCGCTGGGAAAAATGTTGGGCCTTACCAAGGGCAGCTGATGTTGTCTTCTGTGTTGGATATACAATTATTGGGGTAATTCTCTTTTCTTGTTCTGGAGGGAGAAAGAATAGAGTCAGTGCTAGCACCACATAAAATGTGGTCATTGCCACAGAGCTGTAGACAGAAATGTGCCACTCTTTCATAACATCTTTCAAGTCTTAGGAAAGTACTTGATTATTGAAACCCCTGGCAAAGGGAGATGTTCCAGATTCGATCCCAGAGATCTGTGTTTGTAGGGATCATCAGAATCAAGCTCACATCTTGATCCTGAAAGCTACACCATGATGAATTTACAGCAGGTAAGTGTTTTTTGGAAGCAACAGTACCATTTGGTATCACGCACCATTCAGTACTACGCACCATTCTCTAGTGGTACAGTGTATGCTGAGATCCTTGCACACTCATCTCAATACTTGAAAAAGCAGAAAAGCCACAGGCTTCAGCAGAGCATGGATGTGTGCACGACCAAAACTGACACCTTCAGCAGCCCCACACCTGCAAGGCATTCATAGAATGGCAGGGGTTGGAAGGGACCTCCAGAGATCAGGAGAGCAACCCCCACTGCCAAAGATGGATCACCTAGGGTAGATCACACAGGAATACATCCTGATGAGTCTTGAAAGTCTCTAGAGAAGGAGAATCCACAACCTCTCTGGGCAGCCCATGCCAGTGCTCTGTCACTCTTAATTAAAGAAGTTCTTCGTGTTGCAATGGAACTTCCTGTGTTCCAGCTTGTATCCATTGCCCCTCGTTCTATCGCAGGACATCATGGAAAATAGACCTGCACCACCTTCTTCACACCCACTCTTCAGATATTTGTAAACATTCATAAGATCTCCTCTTAATCTTCTCTTTTCCAGACTAAACAGTCCCAGGTCTCTAAACCTTTTCTTATAAGACAGATGTTCCACTCCCTTAATCATCCTCTATTGGACATTCTGTCTCCATTGAGCTGGGGAGCTCAGAACTGAACACAAGCCTCCAGGTGTGGCCTCATCAGGGCAGAGTAGAGAGGGAGAAGAACCTCCTTTGACTCTTCCTAATGAACCCCAGGATACCATTAGCTTTCTTGGCCACAAGGGCACAGTGCTGTCCCATGAATAATTTACCGTCCACCAGGACTCCAAAGTCCTTCTCGATTAAGCTGCTTTCCAGCAGGTCAACCCCTGATCTGTACTGGAGCATGGAGTTGTTCCTCCCTAGGTGCAGGACCCTATGCGTATCCTTGTTGAACCTCGTTAGGTTCTCCTTTTCCCAGCTCTCCATTCTGCGCAGGTCTCGCTGAACGGGTGCACAGCGTTCTGGTGTGTCAGCCAACTCGTGTTGCAAAAGCCGCACCCCGAAGCGGGCACCAGCGCCTCAGGGCCGGCGGGGGCGCGCCGAGACGAGCAGCGGGGCGCAGACGGTGTGATGCGGGAGGTGCCTGGTCAAGCCTGCCCCCTGCTGGCCGTTCGGCTCACCGCACCCTGCCCCTCCAGCTTGCTCCCGCCGTGCCGGCGGGCCGGGCCGGGCCGGCCGGTTGCAGCTGTTCCCGAAATAGCGGCATTCCCCCATCCTGAGCGAGTGTGAGGTGGTTTGTTTCCTAAACCCTCTGAAGTGCCAAGACATACATTTTTCTGTTCAACAGCCAGAGGCGCCTTGCAATATTCAGTCCTGCCTCCTGAAAATCTGCTGCAACTGGGGCAAAGGGATGGCCCCATCCCTGAGAGGGGCTCTGGAGAACTATCAGTGCCCAAACCAAACATCCATGGTGTCCCACCTTCCTTGGTAGTCTGAGAGGCCAAGGATAGTCATATAACCGTTTAGGCTGGAAAAGACCTTTAAGATTATCAAGTCCAATTGTTAACCCAGCACTGCCAAGTCCACAGCTAAACCATGTCCCTAAGTACCATATCTTTTAAATACCTCCAGGGATGCTGACTAAACCACTTCTGTGGGCAGCCTGTTCAAGCGCTTGACAACCCTTGCAGTGAAGACATTTTTCCTAATATCCAATATAAACCTCTCATGGCAGTCAGAGAATCACAAAATCACAAAACTATTTTGAGGCTGGAAGAGACCTCTGAGATCAAGTCCAGCCTATGAGCTAACACCACGACATCAGCTAAACCATGCCACCAAGTGCAACATCCAATCTTTTCTTAAAGCCCTCCGGTGATGGCGACTCCACCACCTCCCCAGGCAGTCCATTCCAGTGCCTAATAACTCTTTCCATGAGGAAGTGCTTCCTAATATCCAACCTAAACCTCCCCTGGCACAGCTTCATACCATGCCCTCTTGTCCTGTCACTAGTTGCCTGGGAGAAGAGCCCTACCCTACCTGACTACAACTTCCTTTTAGGTAGTTGTAGAGAGTGATAAGGTGCCCTCTAAGTCTCCTCTCCTCCAGGCTGAACAACCCCAGCTCCTTCAGCCTCTCTTCATAAGACTTTCCCTCCAGTCCCTTCACCAGTCTTGTCACTTTCCTCTGCACTCCCTCCAGCACCTCAGTATCATTCTTGAAGTGAGTGTCCCAGAACTGCACACAGTAGTCAAGGTGAGGCCTCACCAGTGCCAAGCACAGGGACAGAAATACATCCCTAGTCCTGCTGGCCATGCTATTCCTGATGCAGGCCAAGATGCCATTTTTGAGGCCATTTCTTCTTGTGCTACCAAATGTTACTTGGGTGAAGAGCTACTTTCAGGTAGGTGCAGAGAGCAGTAAGATCTCCCCTGAGCCTTCTTTTCTGCAGACTAAACAACTCCAGTGTCCTCAGCCATTCCTCATACTTGTTCTCTAGACCTTGCACCATCTTCATTGCCCTTCTTTGGACATGATCCTGTACCTCAATGTCTTTCTTGCAGTGAGTGGCCTAAACTGAACACAATATTTGAGGTGTGTCCTCACCAGTGCTGTGTACAGTGGGAGAATCACTTCCCTGGTCCTGCTTTCCACACTATTTCTGATACAAGTAAGGATGCTACTGGGCATTGGGGCAGAGGAGTCCCTCTACCAAATGTCATAAACAAAGAAGAGACATTCTAGTGCTACAATGTTTTAAGGGTTTGATATTTACCAACAGTCTCCAGGTGAATTGTTCTGGTAATTTCATACATTACACCTTCAAATGGAAAAGACATCTTGCAGGTATAATAGCCAGCATCTGTTGGTAGTACAGAAGTCATGATCAGAGAAGTCGAACCTTTCAGAACTACGAATTTTTCATTGTCATCTTCCACAGGCACAGCATCCTGGAGAAAGGACAGCAACTGGTGTTATGGCTCAGACAGGTGTGGTTATATGCCATATAAATTCCAGACAAAATCACTTATGCCTGTCTCTCTGTTATTAAGAGTTCACTTATCACTGGGAAAGCTGAAGAGTTCCACTTTCTCCCCAAAGGGCAAGTTCTTCAAATGTGTATCTGTCTCTAAAATGCTCTGAGGCACTACAAAAAGTGTGGGAAAATCACTATTTTAATCTATCTGCAGTGTAAATGTATAGCTTTTTAATGAAGTGCACACTTTAGGATGCAAAGGATAAGAGGGTCTTTCATGAGTCCTCTTAAGAATAATCACCTAAGACATTCTTCTAAGACAAAACCATTTTAGTAACCATGAAGGTTTTCCATACACATCATCATGAAAGCAGTATTCTAAAGCATTCTTTGAAGACAAATACTAGCAATCTTGAAGGTCTCTTCCAACCTGGTCTATTCTATTCTATTCTATTCTATTCTATTCTATTCTATTCTATTCTATTCTATTCTATACTAATTATGCAAGTTATCGCAGAACAGTTGCTTACCCTGTATGATTTCATAAACTGAGAAATTGTTGCCCTTTCACATAAAGGTTCCGTTCACACACAGGCTGGAGCCCTGCTCAGAGCAATGATGTTGCTTCTCCATGAAAGTTGGAGAGCTTTTCCTGACAGTTGTAGCAAGAATTATTTTGAGGGAGGCAGTCTCAATAAGCAATCATAGAATCATAGAATGGACTGGGTTGGAAAGGACCTCTAGTCCAACCCCCACTGCATTCAGCAGGCGCATCCTCAATGATATCAGGTTGCCAAGAGCCCTGTTGAGCCTCAATGAATATCTCCAGGGATGGGGCTCCAACCACCTCGCCAGGCAACCTGTTCCAGTGTGTCACTACCCTTATGATAAAGGACCTATTCCTAACATCCAATCTAAATCTGCTCTTCTCTAGTTTGAAGCCGTTGCCCCTTGTCCTATCACTGCAGGCCTTTGTAAACAGTCTCTCTCCAGCGTTCTTGTAGGCCCCCTTCAGGTACTGGAAGGTCTCTATTAGGCCTCAATAGCAGTCTCAATCAGAAGTAAGTGGGTTATAGCCTGCCTCTGAAGGGAAACTGAGCAGAGACATGTTGCTGATGTGGTACCAATCACGAGATAGGCACTGCTGTATGAAGCCAGCCTAGGTATTTCAACACAGACTGGCAAGTTAGGCAAGAGGCTGCTATAAGATTTGTGTGATGGATTTAGTATTTCCAATTTAGTATCTCCAAATTTAGTATCTCCAACTGATTAAGGAAAACTACCCCATCTGAACAGCTCACACAGGGGAAGCTTCACAGGGGAGTCCTACTTTATGGGTTTCATTAGAGGGACCATGAAAAGAAGCATAGCATCAAAGAGAAGGGCTTAATCGGAAGTAGTAAACCTCTAGAGTCATGGGTAGGTAGTCTAGCCTCAGTAGTTACACTGCCTGTGAGAGCAGATAACATCTGGAGCATTTCGCTCTGTATGGACTCCATGCCAGGCAATGTTTCTTAAAAAATAATATCTGCCCCAAAATTCCCAGTGTATTTTGATGTTCAGGAGAAACAGAAAGTGGAGATGTATGTGCCTTTACAAACAGGATTAGGCTTTGGAGAAAGAGGAAGGTGAAAGTTCTACCTTGTACCACTTGAGCTCCAGGCTTGTCCTGTTTGGTGTAAAATCCCATAGGTCAGGGCAAACGATCTTCCCAGAGGTGAAAGTGAAGAGGACTTGGAGATAAGCAATCTCCTGAGCAGCTGTTTTCTCCACAATGGTGAGGTGGATGGAGACCTCAGCACAGGAGGTGAAGTTCCTGCAGGCAGATCAGGAGATGAGATACTCAAGTGACACCTTTGGTTTCCTCTTGCTTCTATTTCCTCCCTTAGCAGTTTCTAAGAGGTCAAGACTGAGATCATACCAGGAGGGGCACAGGAAAAATCACTGATACTGGAGGTTCTGGCAAAATCTAAACATGTTGCTGTCACATCTGCCTCAGAGCTTTTCTCTTTTTATTTGTACACCAAGTTTGCTGTGCACCCTTAGGCTACAGCACGATTTTAATTTTGTAAGGAGGGAAAACGTGTTCACCTGAACAGTAGCAGGTGTGTGATAAACCTTCCACCTTGAAAGAGGTCTTGACTGTGAACACCCTTATGACTGCAACCTAAGCATGAAATGAAAAGCTTAAACCATGTGTTAAAATACATCTGCAGCTACTATTGCACAACAAGCAGAGATTGCATAGAAAAGAAGGCATTCCTACCTTGAAGATTTTGCAATCTTTAACATTTCTTTCTGGTCTCAAGTGCCAATTGCTCCAGTTCGGGGGAAGACCAAACTATGGGAAATACATGCTTGAACTATGTCCTTTACAATCCCTGTGAAAGCCTGTCTCAAGATAGCTTCGCTGAAGACAATGCCTGGCCCCTGTGGTGGCCAGCAAAACCAGGGAGTCTAGGCTGTAACCTTCTGGAGAGCAACTGGGAGCTGCAAGCAGATGGACTCACACTATTTTTAGGGCACTGTGACCAACTGCCACCTACATGTCAGATTCCTAAATTCAAAATATTTACTCAGCAGAGGCAGAGATCTGTGATATTTTCTACCTTTATTTTACAAAGTGTTGAAAAAACTCTCTCCTGTGGGATGATTTGCAAAGGCAATAAAATTAGTCTGTACTCTACCAATCTTATAGAGTCTTTAATGGTTTGGGTTGGAAAGGACCTTAAAGATCATCTAGTTCCAATCCCCTGCCATGAGCAGGGACACATTTCACTAGACCAGGCTGCTCAAAGCCCCATCCAGTGTGGCCTTGAACATTTCTAGGAATGGGGCATCCCCAACCTCTCTGGGCAACCCATTCCAGTGTCATTACCCCTTGTCCTGTCAGTATCATAGTATCATAGTATCAGCCAGGGTTGGAAGGGACATGCAACTCCTTCATGTTAGCAATAAAGCTCTATACTCAGCTCTTGCATATCTTTTTTTAAAGAGATTTCACAGCATTTTGCTATAGCTGTCAATAACACTGCTGTAGCATTACAGGTTGAAGAACTGAGGCAGAATAGTCCAGGAAGGAAATTACAAAACATCCTTCAAGATCTCAGGCAACTATTCTCTGTTTTAGGACAACATTTGCAATCTTTTGTTGTTCTGGTCTTACCATCCAAGTCTTGTCTTCTGCCCCACCACTGCTTAGCCTTATGGAAAGGCCATGATTTATTAACATGAGTTCTGCCTGTCCATCTCTTCCACTGCTTACACATGTCACTCACAAGGTGTTCCTTGTCAGCAAGGAAACTGCGCTCTGCACAGGCAGCTCCAGGAACTACAGATATATTTTCCACTGTAGACCTGGAGCAAGGTGCCAGTTGCCAGCAGTGTACTAGGAGGATGACTCGATGGAGGAGCTGACAGGAGCAGTCTTCAATCTCCCACAATTCCAGTGCCTGACACCCTTTTCGAAACCATAGCGAGAGATGTCAGATAAACAGAAAAAGATGACCAAGTTTCAACCCTCTGCAGTCTTGCAAGTCTGGCCCCAGCGTAGTAAATACACATTGGGTCATGACAGATATTCCAGCAAAATCAGAGCAACCAAAGTCTGGTTTAAAATGTGAAGCAGAAGAAAAGAGAATAAAAGACCAGGCATAAGGAAAGGGAAAGAATGAAGCCACTCTAGAGCCTTGGTATATGCTTTATAAGGCAATCTGAAGGGCATACAAGGCTCCATCTCTGGAGCTGTAACAGAAGGGTTGTGTTCTGCAGAATCTCCTGCCTGCAGCATGTCCCTGCTTATTGCAGACTTGACTGGTTCATAAATAAGTTAGAACAAACTCTCACGTACACTACCTGTTCATGAGATCATAACCAGAATAGCAATACTGTGCCATAATTTATCCAGATTTCAATATATATGTATAGGAGGCACATAATACATTTAAGGGTTCTGACTTTCCTTTTCTTTTGGTTTGTTTGCTTTTTGTTTTTTTGTTTTGTTTTGGTTTGTTTTTTGTTTGTTTTTGTTTTGCTAATGGAGTAACCAAAGAGATTATCTTGTACAGACACACTCTGAACACAGCTGGCGTTTAGAATTAAGCTAACATATTTTAGACAGTCATTTTATTAGCACACTGGATTTTCTTTTAAATACTCACCTTCTTGTGCAGACATACACTCCTGAGTCTTCTAACATTGCTGGTAAGAACCAGAGTGTATCTCCTTTTGCCCAGATTCTTGAATCTTCATCTCTTCCTGATATCATGGTTTTTGAGCCATTTTTATACCACGTGATATTAGGGGTCAGGGCAGAAACGTCCAAATGTTTGTATCTGGGTGAAGGGCATTTTAGAACCACAGGTTCTCCATGCAGTTCATAGTAGTGTTTGAAAAACACACTGTGATCTGAGCAGTTTTCTATATAAGTAAGAGAGGTATTTATATTATTGTCAACCAAGCATATGAAAAAGAAGGGAGAGAGAGACAAAAGACATTTTAAAAGCATGCCCTTACCTGTGCTTTTGACTTGCTGCAGTCTGAAGGCAAAAGCACCCATCATGCATGTCATCAGGACAAAGAGGAGCCCACACATTTTTCCCAGAGGTAATTGGAAAGAGATGATTGAGGGAAACTGCCTTGAAATATACAGGGAAGTTTATTACAAGACAGACAATACAATGAAAATATTCTATGTTTACTTCAGAGTTAACTGCTCTTTTCCTCAGCCTGGCCCTTATTGAGCAGGAAGGCTAATTCTTCCATAGTTTATGGGGGCTGAGTTGTGGAACAAGAGCATCTGGCTCGGCACAAACGCATCACATCTTTTCCTTGCACTCCAGAGATGCAAGTGATATACCACAAGATGCTGCTGTCCCCACGGCTTTTCAGCTATGAATGAAACAATCTAGCTCCACTTATTTTGCAACAAGATGTAACTGAGTCATGGGTCAGCCACTTCAGGTCATCTGCAATGTAGTAGCTTAGGTGAACACAGGAGCAAAAATGCATCAGAACAGACTACTTGTCTTAAGCATCTACTTCAGGTGTCTCTCAAGGTTATATCTTAGAATCATAGAATGCTTTGGGTTGAAAGGCATCTTTAAGGGTCACCTAATTCAACCCCCCTGCAACAAGCAGGGACATATTCATCATAAAGTCATAGAATTGCCTGGTTGGAAAAGACCTTAAGATCATTGAGTCCAGCCATAACCTAACATCTCCCTGTACACATATGCACCCTATTAAGTCCTGTGTCACTTTATTTTCCCCACTTTGAATGGTGGGGAAAATAAGTCAGCTAACATAGATCAGGCTGCAGGCAAACTTCCTTCTATAACCAGACACAAGCTTTCAAAATCTCCAACAAATGTTTCTCTTGGGACAAACTCTTTGGTTCTCATTGCATGCACACCCACCTTGGTGGTGGTGCACAAGTCCAACATGGACGCTACGACCATCCAAGCTAAAACAAGACAAGCAAAATCTTGCACAACTTGTCCTGAAAATCAGATACAGTGACACCAGGGGAAAACAAAATTGTCTGCTGCCAGTTCATTAATTGTCATCTGCATTGGCTTACTATGGCCAAAGCAATTTCTGTGTACATCATATGAATGCTTTCCGGTCTGTTACAAGGTTTCAGCTTCTGGGACTCAGTTGATTGACCACGTGTTGTCTCATTATACTGCAGGCAAAAGTACACAAAGCATGCTATATGCAAGTATGAGTTTATGCTCTACATAGCACACATATGCACATGATAGATACCATTTCCATTGTATATACAGAAATGTAAATTGGGTGTGCATTTAACATTAACCTAAAACTGTGATTGCCCCATAGGATGAATATTAAATGACTAGAAAACTACTTCAAATTGTATGCAAAAGTAAAAATATATTTCTACCAGTTTAACATGGTCATGTTCATAGGTACTCACCTTCAAGCATCTTTTGTGTACCCCATCCTGCTCACAGTTTTAATCCAAATTTCTCCCTGTTCTAGTAGATAAATTTGTCTGGCTCTGATAGGTATGACTATAATAAACTGTTTCCCACTTATTGTCATCTCTACAACACCACAAAGCCAACCTTTCACTCAATAATATTGTTTCATAACTATGGCTCCTCTCTCCTACCTCTAGATCTGTGAGGGTTTCCAGGTCACTGGCATGGAGTTGTAGTCCCTCTTGGCTGCACCTGGACAAGGTGCTAGTGGTGGCTTTGCTGTGATGTTAACAAGCTCCATGCTTCACACAAAATACCCTGTAACAGGGGAGTGTCTCTCTTGTTAGATCCTGATGAAAATACTTGGTTGCCTTGTTTAGAGCTTTTTAGTCCCTTTGGTTTAGTATATAGCAATCTCCATATGTCCTATGCAATCTGAGGATTTAGTGGAGGTCTTCCTTCCCAAATTTCCATCACATTCTCTTACCTGTGCGTCTTGCACTCTTTCAGCCTTCAGCTTCTCAAGAAAAGACATGACTGAAAGTTGCTAGTGAGGTTCTTAAATAGGATTTAGCTCAACACACAGGAAATTCTTCTCTCATTGCCCAATCAGATTTGTGTCAGAACCAAATGACATTTTAGACCCACCTTTCTTTCCTTCTGTAGCGTGAAGATGAGAGAAACCAAGACACAGAGAGGGAGAAAATATGCATGTGGATTTCCCAAAAAAAAAAAGGGGAAATGACTGCTAAATATATGAGTAAATTTCCCTCTTTCTGACGAATGGTAGTTTACATGCACTCGTGTTTTCACATGACTGGTTCAAGCGCAGGCCCAAATCAAAAACTCTCATGGGTATTAAAAGGTGTCCTGCAGCATAGTCAGCAGCTAATTTAGTTGCAGTCTTCACAAACTATGGTTTAGCAAGTCCTTCATGGACAAAACAAATCTGTGATTTCCCAAATTGCCTGTGAGTCACAAATGGACTGATTCCACTTCCCTTCCATAGTATCCATCTCGGTGTCACAGCTTGCATTAAGGCCTTCTTTGCAATGTAATGGAGCACGAATAATTAACAGCTATAACCAGATTATGACATCAAGGCTCATGGGCAGAAGGGATAAGAAATGGGTTATGCATTGTGGCGATGTTGGCCTCTACCTATTTAAAAGAGGGCAGTCTCACAGAGGACTTCAGTCTAAACTGGACCACAAGCCATTTTTCCTGTGCCTTGCTCTATCATGTGATGCATCCTGCAGGCAACCCTGCAATTTTTACAGCTGATACAGCAGTTCTTGATACCTTAGGGAGCAGTTGTCATGCACTGTCTCATTGCTATCCCAGGAAGTTCTGGGGTCTGTCTGACCTGCTGGACCTGGAGTCAGTACACAGGTCCTATTAGCAGACCTCAGTAAAATACTCTCCACCCCGCTTCCTGGACTTTGTATACCTTAGCTGAGCATCTGTGATCTGAAGCACTGGGGTTGTAGCCTAAGGCTCAGGCTTTGTGGTGCTCTCACTAACCAAACAATGACTAATAAAAACAACATAGATGTTTATCCCAGTAAGCTTTTTAGAACTATTTTCTATACCACCATGACACAGTTCGTGAACTCTTTCAGCCTCTATTACACTGGAGACCTCAGAATGTTAAGTAACAAAAGATCAGCAGGTTTTGAGATCCTGCTGCCATCTACTACAGCAAGATATACAGATGACAACATCTGTTAGCTATACTGCAATAGTAGAGGAAGTGTTGTATGGTTGGGCTGCACATATTCATTTGTGCAGGCAATATCTACCATATTACAGCAGCTTCAGTAAATAGATATAAAGGGAAAAAAATCAGTAAGTCCCACATTTCCATCTGTAATGGTCTTTACAGTTTCTGTATCCTGATCAATGCAGTCTTTGCAAGGTTTTCTAGAGCTATCAGCCCAACACATGGCCATATGGTTTTCCTTAAGCAGTCCTTGAACCTGAAAGGATGATAATGCAACTAAAAATAGTTACTACCCTATGGTAGTAACCCATTGGTGTTAAACTCCCACATCTAGGCTACAAAACCACTGGTCTTGCTTTCTGGAGGTCCTGCACTCCATTCTGAGAATCTGACCTTCTAATTATAAAACTATTTCAGTCCTTCCTTTTCCAGTTCACTGTATGGCAACCAGGCAGAAGGGCTTCCAGATCAGGTGACATGTTATATTAAGTATAAGGTCAGGCTATTACTATATCAGTGAGTTATGCAATAGAAGTGGGAGTCTCTAATGGTAACTGTGGTCACAACAGCCAGGCAAGTTTCCACCAAATAACCCAGAGCTTTTCAGACTCAAAATGAGCTTAACTGTAGGAAATGAGGCTTGATGTCTTTGGAAATATTGTACCTACCAGCTGCTGCAAGCTCATTCGTTGCATTCTCTGAGTAAAACCATCCATGGCAAGCTGTTCAATATGCAGCAGAACTAGCATCACTTGCTTTCCTGGAGTTTTGTTCCCTTTGCCCTTGACACACACAAACCTGCTTTCACTGCAGCCAGTTCAGGTCTCCCTTCATGGCCTTTCCCCACCACACTCCAGCCCTTTTTGTCACCCCACTTCATGTTCTCTTCTCCCACATCATCCATGATTAGTTTGTCTAGGCCTGGTGCAACTCATCTTTAGGGTCACTTGCAACTGTATCAGTGCTAATTGGTCAACTTATCATTGCCCATCAGCATGTGTAAAGACTGGGCCCTGCCTGACTCATCCCGCATGAGACAATGCTTTGGGTTTCCCATCTGTACACACCAGCAGCCCTCAATTTTCCTCATGCTACTGAGTTTATAATGCAATAATATATGCTGAACTGCCTGAGAAAGCTAAAGTAAACCCAAATATCTACAGAGTAGCAGTCAGAATGTTCTTGGATATGGCTGACCAGGATCAACACTTTGAAACAACTTTCTTCAGAAGAGCTCTTTATTTTACCCAGAAAATATTTTGATCACATGCCCCAGTACCAGGACTTCAAGTTAAAATATTATATCTGGAGGTGCAGAAGTCTGGTTTAAAGTAACTCTGGAAGAAATGAAAGATATGACATTTATTTTCCCAGGAGCTGTCTGCTGAGAAGGCCATGTCACTTTGTGGTCAGTTATTACTGAGTATTTATAAACAGAAATATGCAAGTCTAGCAGCTATAGCGAGAGAGACTCTTTTAAGGAAGCTGGTGCCATTCTGTGGTTTTGTTATGCTGATGATGCATTTACACAGCTCAAGATGCTGGAGCACAGCAGTGAAATTCCTGCTATTCCCCTTGTGCCTCACCCATTGCTCATCTCACTAGGTCACTGTTTCCCACACCAGGCCTACACACAGCTGCCTATCCACATTTGGGTGGATTTTGCTCTTCTAGGGCATCCCAATAAAATAACCAAAATCTCAAGTAATATTTAGCATTCTGGCAGTTCCTTGTAACAGGGGTTTTAAAAACACCTCCACAAGTGCTGTCTGTTCTTTATCCCTAGTTCATGGAGGAGGACATAGATGTTCAGGCTTCATGGAGTAGGGCTAGGACCATTTCTATAAGGTGCCAGCTCTTTCTAGTGAATCTCAGGTTCTGTTTGTGCTGAAGGAACTTATCCAAGCAATTCTGTGGCTGATGCTATTTAGCACCCAGGAACTGTACTCACACGGACTTTGCTGTTTATTCTGTTATTCAGTTTGGCTGAGCCAGCTTCACACAACCTAAAACTGGAGAAATTTTCTCTGGCTCACATAAGAATAAGATGACAAGGCATTAAGAAATATGGAATGCTGCAAGCTGACTGGCAAGTAGATGCAAAGCAAACCACAACTATTGCCCCATGTTCTTGGGCTTATTGATTATAGGAAAACCTGGTTTTAGTAATTTATAATTGTGCACAATTCCTAGGTGAGCTCTTGGGGAGGCCAGAAATGGAGACTCTGAGAATCACCAAATAGATAGGATAGACAGAAAAAGACTAAACAGAGGAACTGAGCCAATGCACAACAGATGTCAAGAACATCCAGAGAAATAAGTGCTGTCATACACCAGTTCTGTATGACTGACTGGGACAAACAGGAGGCGATGGGCCAAGAGACAGAGAATTTTTCATTAGGGAGTGCTCATTTGGCCAGGGCAGCAACAGATTGGTTACAGATTGCCTCCCTGCTGTGAGCTTCTGGGATGTCCACAGAGCCTTTCACTGCAAAAGAAACAAGGCAAGCTATGGAGAGTAGCTACACTGTCGAGAGCTGGAAGGAGCAGGGAGAAGACCTTCACTGTAGAAGTCAATAAGCTGCAAGAGAGAAAATAATGACTACAAAGGCTCAGAGCCAGCAACAACAAAGCCAGGAGTACCTCAAGCAACAAAAAGTGCCTTCACTGCAAATGAAGTGTCCAAGAGAACTCTCCCTGCATCAGGCATCCTCATCATACCACATATCACACTGATGTTTGCAATACCTGCCTGGGGCACTGGGAGGTCTTTATTTTGCCCAGTAGATCTGCACACAAACTGCCAGCAGCAGATTAGATTGTCTGTGCAGAGACACACAGCCATAGACTGATGAAATAAAGAAATAAGTTCTAAAAACCTAGGATCTGATGGCTTTTTGTTTAAGGGAGAGAACCATCCTTGGGTGCAGTCTACATGACATGATGCAATGTGGACAAGTACTGAAGGACAATTATTGCAAAGCTGAGTTTGTTGAAAGTTGTGAAGTGCTATCTCTACCCCTACACACTGAACTGGAGAGAGCAATGTGAATTGCTGAATAGTGACAATCTCACCGTCACCACATCTGAATGCCTCTCTAAAAGTACAATAAAAATAACATCTTTTACTGCCCTTCCTTCTCCCATGGATAAAACTACATAGTTATGCTGAATTTTGTTCATGGCATGTCAAACAGTGGCTTTGCTGGTGCAAAGCCTTGCGTTCTGATAACTGCATGCTGCAAGTGATGAAATCCATTGAATCACTATTGAAATGCCAGCACTGTTGTTTTGCAGCTGATGACTGGCAAGGCAGGTGGACCACAACTTGCAGCTCAGCCTGAGGACTTTCCCAGGCTACCAGCTGTCTCAACTGTTTGAATGGAGTAAGTCTACAGCATAAGTTATCTGCCACAACTCAGTGCTTTAGGCAAAATTGCAACACATCGTCACTCACGGTGTAAGGGCTGACCTGTGAGGTCGACTGGGAACTAACAATGCCAAAAAGAACAGTACATAGACATTTCCCACAGCTATGGCATATTCCCAGACCACAAACAGTGAGTCAGTAGGGGCACTAGGGACATGCTAGAAAAAAGCAAACCTGAGATTGCTGAGTATTTTTTTTCCCTTCACTTCTGAAATCAGAGTTTGCATGTAATCATGATCAGACTTTTTATATGTGAAGCAATATAATGTGCTCTGTGGCCTTGCATGTGAAAAGTGTAGAAGGATTTAAAAGCACAGCAGTGCTTACACAAAGCCCATGGTAACAGTAGACAGTAGGAACTGTGCCCTGTTGAGGAGCATGAAGTCATATAGAGTTACACAAGCCAGAACAATAGGAACAACATAAGCTTTCTAAATCAGTTACGGTGCTTGGTTTAAGCAGCCAGCCCAGGAAACAGGGAATTCCAGAAGCAAAGAGAAAAACAGATGACAAAGATTTCTGCCCATGATTGCCTTTTTGTTAGCTAAACGTAAATCTCATTGGGAAAAAGTAACTACACAGATATGAAAAAGTGTGATAAATATATGTCCTATGATGAGGCAAAACCTGAGCCAGTATGGATTGTACATTACTGTAGGTGTACTGGGAGAGTAATATTAACCTTTTTTATTATTATTATGTGTTCCTGAATGAAATCTTTGTCTCACCAAGATGAAGTAATTTATTTAATGCAGGCAGTAAATCTCATTTATCTTAGTTTTACTATTTTTCCACCACACAAGTATAGTTTCACTCGCTTGTTTTAAGAAGCATGAGTATGAAATCACAGTGGATACAGTTACTGAAGGTATTGCTTTCCTAATTCACTACCTTGATGTATAATTCATTATCACAGGAGTTGGGGGGCTGAGGTAAAGGACAGAATGCAAAACATATGAAAGTGCATACTGTATGGAAATAAAGGCACCAAAGTTTCAGGTGTACTTGGTGTTCTTACTTAGCTCTTGTCCTGTGTTTGGCATCACAACAGTCAGCAGTTCTGACTGGCATCAATAGCTGCTTGAGATAAAATAAGACAAAGCAGACTTGTTCTGAACAGTGGTATAATGGAAGAGGGGATTACAAATAAGTGAATAACAACTAAATAGATCCCACAGATACTGCCTCTCAATTGGGGAAAAACATAACAAAACCAAAACAAACACAATAATATTTGAAAACAGCAACTAGGATATATCAAGTCAGTTGAGAAGAAAAAGAGTCTATCCCAACATCACCATTGTCTTCCCAGTGATGAAAAACAAGAGTCACCTAAAGTGATGCTGCAAGGTCACATTTGTTTGCAATAAAGACGAGGTAAGCTTAGTCTTTCCATTGTCTATTTATCTGTTCAGTTGGTGCATATGCACTGTGAAGAACTGAAGAAGACTTTACACCATTCATTCACGCTAGTGAACACCTTTGTTTTAACAAAAACAGTTATCATCAACTGAGCTTGGAGGGGTTTGTGATATTCATAATGGCTGCATAAACTCATGACAACGTCAGCCTTCAAATGCACCGAGTTAAGCCCTTCACCAGCTGAAAAGGGAACTCATCATTTCAGTAATTGGTTGATAAAGACTTCGGGAGGACTTTATACATGATTGGAAGTCAAGACAATATTTAATGCTATTTGTCTAAACTATTGTGGTGGTTTGAAAGGAAAGGCTCTGCTTTCCCTCCCCCACTGAGAAAGAGACCATGGCTAAAACTCAGTCAGAGAAATGAGAGTATATTTTACAAGGAAACAGATTCTATGTAACACAACAAATACAGGTATTTCACAATATATACAGAAATATACAGCAAGTAAACTCAACCAGAAACCAGACCCCCCACAGAGGGGGCTTCCCCCTGTGCCCCCTTCACCCCCCTACCTCCCTTCTCCCCCAGAGAGGTAGAAGAAGAGAAAAAAGGGGAGTTAGTACAGCAGAGGCCTAAGCACAGGGAGTTAGTTAGTTCTTATCTCTTGGCAAGAAGCCCAGAAGCAGTCCAGTGTGGAAGGGACAGCGAAGAAAGGAAGACTGAGAGAAAGTCCCAGCTCCCCTGGGTCTAACAATCTCACCTCCCACCTTACTTGGCCAATGAAATTCGTTTAGAATACCAAAATATTTTATAAACATTTAGCCAGTGTGCCCCTTTCTTAAAGGCACAGTGTCAAACGGCCACAACTATTGTTATCGATTCTATTTTGTAAATAAAAAGAAGGAATTTTAACAACAATATCATTTTTCTGTATAAGTTTTCCTTAATCACAGGTTGGTCAAGCATTTATTCAGACTTAGTCAATTGAAAGTAGAGAGAATCCAACATAAGGGCTTACCACTTACAGAAAAATGGGGTAAAATAAATTGGTGGTGGGGTTTTCCTTCCAAACATCCCTGGCTTGAGAGCTTCCTTCCCAACAAAAGTTAAATCCCTGATGGTCCTTCTGGCTGTAGCTTCCAGGATCCATTGTCTCAAGGGCATTTATTTCACTGGGAACTCAGCAGAGCCCAGCACTTTGTTTAAGGACAACTCATTAAACCTGATCTTCTCATAAATGCCAAACCATTCCCCTTATTTTCATGGAAAGTTGTAAGATCTCAGGACCTTTACACATTACTATTTTGATTAACGTACAGGTTCTTGTGAACAGGCTTCCCAAGGAGAGTAATTTTGGCAGGAGGTATGAAGGCTCTCATCTTGATGCCATAATTACAGGAACAAGAACAAAAAGGGGAACTGAATTTAACCACTTACTATAATGATATGGCAGCACTGTTTGGAACCCTTAACTATCAATGTCAACTTCGAAGCTGCGACTGGCCAGACATGCATGGTAAGGACATGGCACTCAACAATAGGGTGGTTCAGAGCTGCTGCTGGTTTCATGATGTGTTTACAAAACACATCATGAAAAAGTTGTAATTACACATGCCATGCATAAATCACAGGTTCCTTGGCTGGATTTTAAAATAGTCAAGAGAAATTCTGGAGAGAAGGGTTAAGCAGGAAGGCACATACTCCTTGGTACTCCAGTGGTAATTTTTAGACTCATTAGAAACTCACTTTAAATTGACAATTGAGAAAAAGAGAAACAAAGGAAAAATAATAGAGACATATACATATCTACACATGGAGAAATACAGAGGCTGCCACCTGCTGAGAGGAAAGGGTTGCATTCCCATTGCAAAAGTCACCAAAAGAAGAGTGGAAGAGAAAGCCCTCCTTTCTTGGTGAGAACAAGGCAAATTGCCTACCATCTTGGCTGGTTTTAATACTGTCCAAAGACAATTTAATACCTGTTGGTAACAGAGAAACATGCTAGCTGAACCTAGAGAATGGGGCATATCCAAAGATGGACAGGGGCACATACAGTTCACAGGTGTGTTACACAATTAATCACACATGCAACACATTTACCTGGACCATCTGGACCCCAGGAAACGTCCAGTTTTGCACATTCACAGGTGTTTAGCGCATTGTCTGGGTCAGGGCATGTTTTGGGGTTTGTCCCTTCAGGACAGGTATTTCTCTTTTATTCTCTGCTGCTTCATTGCCCCATGCAAAGTGGCTGTGCTTGCCAGGGAACACCCAAATAATCTGGCCAAAACTGCTTTAGCACAAAATGGTAAATGTTTACAAAAAAATCAAGACTATTTTACAGCAAAAGAGCAGACAAAAAGAAGGTTACTTATTGGTAACACAGTTAATAGCATTTTAGTGATTTTTACATGCAAAGTGAGAACCAAAGGACTACATTAAAAGTATTTGCTTTATATAGTCCTAGAACATTAAAACAACCAGCAGCAGCAGTGCTGTGTCATCTAGGTCAAAATCCATTGATTTTGCTAGTAATACTGTGCCCAGGCAGCCAGGAGGGCCAATGGCGTCCTGGCCTGCATCAGGAACAGTGTGGCCAGCAGGAGCAGGGAGGTCATTCTGCCCCTGTACACTGCACTGGTTAGGCCGCACCTCGAGTACTGTGTCCAGTTCTGGGCCCCTCAGTTTAGGAAGGAGGTTGACTTGCTGGAACGAGTCCAGAGAAGAGCAACAAAGTTGGTGAGGGGTTTGGAACACAGCCCTGTAAGGAGAGGCTGAGGGAGCTGGGGTTGCTTAGCCTGGAGAAGAGGAGACTCAGGGGTGACCTTATTGCTGTCTACAACTACCTGAAGGGAGGTTGTAGACAGGCAGAGGTTGGTCTCTTCTCCCAGGCAACCAGTACCAGAACAAGAGGACACAGTCTCAGGCTGTGCCAGGGGAGGTTTAGGCTGGAGATTAGGAGGAAGTGCTACACAGAGAGAGTGATTGCCCATTGGAATGGGCTGCCTGGGGAGGTGGTGGAGTCACCATCACTGGAGGTGTTCAGGAGGAGACTTGATGGGGTGCTTGGTGCCATGGGTTAGTTGGTTGGATGGTGTTGGATGATAGGTTGGACGCGATGATCTTGAAAGTCTTTCCAACCTGGTCTATTCTATTCTATTCTATTCTATCCTATTAGAGGCTGACATCCTCTTGCAGGGCCTCTGCAGCTAGGCATTCACAGAACCTTCAGACCTACCATGCCACCCTCCAGAGTTTATTCAGACCACTTTTCACTTCTTAAGATAAATTTACTTCTTCACTTTCCAGAATCACTGCTGTAATAGAAGAGAATGATTTCTCTAGTAGATCCTCAAATAATCAAATTATTCTTATTTCTGAAGACTTAGCAGAACAGAGGAGAGGTTTGACATTTTCTGGTGCTGCAGTCTGCTGAAGGAAGAGATGCAGTGTTTTGTTAACAATGTAAGCAGCCACTGCTTTTAACACTCTACTTCAAGGAGCATTTCAAAACCTTGCAATGTTCAAAAGAAGGAAAGTGCCTGGCAAAATGGTTCCTTGAGGTTGCACCTTCTGAGAAGATGAAGAAAGAGTACCTCGAGGAAAGGATTCTATTAATGTGCCAACTTGGATGATTTTGTAAGAGGGGGTTTCCTCAGAAGTTAGCGCACAGAAGGAATAATGAACTAAAGAGGCTGTGCTTTCAACAGGGCTTATGCTTGGCTCAGGATCTGTCATGGGTAAGTCCAAACTCCACTGGGTTCAGCAGTTTCATACTCAACAAACAAAATGCAGGGCTTGCAAACCCTGTAGCATTTTATGCACATTACCAAGCCCCTTTCAGAAACAGATCTTTCTAGACAGGAGACAAGTTTACCTGCAGTAAAAGGGATACAAATTCATCTGCACCATGAGCTAAGCTCTGCTGCGCCTCTGATGCATGCTCTTGTCCATCTCTTAACCTGCTTTCCTCCATAAACCTCATCTTTCTGAAGAACTCTGTCATCCCACCACCGTTATCACTCATGCCTAGGCTGCTATAACCCGGTGACATACTTAGATGGGGGACTTTATTACCCTTTGCTATTAAAAGAAGCCCCATGGGTTAGCAAATGACAGACAGCAAATTTGCAGTCTACATGCAGGAGTTCTGCCCTTGTCAGATTGCTGAAGTAATCTTTTCCCATAGCTCAAGGCAAGTGGATTGGTTTAGTAGAGGTCATTCCCTGCCATCCTATCTCTCTGACACCCCCCCACACACACACCCCCGCACCTGCTTTTGGTTGACCCATTTCTAGAGGTAGTACTAGTTGATTGCTTACATCTTTCTCATTACTATCAGATTCAGCTACTCAGCAGTTTCCTGTTCATAAGCCTGCCTGCCAAGATTACACAGAACATTAATGTTTTCCCTACGCAAGGAGGCCGAATTCTAAAAATGCACCCACTTGCAGGAGTGGTGGAGTCACAGGAATGGCCCCAGCGGGCCCAGGGTGTCCTGTGCTTTCTAGGGCACTGAGTGGAACATGCACAGGTTTCCTGAAAACATCTGAGACGGTGCTGGAGCAATGTTTGATAGAACAGTTGACCAGAACACACAGCACTTATCAGCAATCTGTGTTCCTGAAGGACATAACGAAACAAAACCTATGGGCACTGATTGCAGAACAGAATGTACTGTACGTACACTACTCACGCAATCATATGGAGCTTCAGGACAAATGGGAAGCTGGAAATGTAGATATACCCCAGAGTGCAACCTTAGAACTGAGAAAAATTCAGTGCTTGCATCCATTTCATGCTGAACTTCATGTTTTGCACTCTGACTCGGGAAGTTGTAGATCGCAGGTACTCTGGGTGAATGAGGTAGCCCTGAGGTACCCAGAGTTCACTGTACGAAGAGCATCCTATTACTACTCAAGTAATAGGAAGACATGCTTGTGAAATATGACCCTATGACTGTGTTTACTTAGGCAACATCTCCATGCAAGTATTCATTGATCTATTGTCCCTAGGGGCCATCCCGTATTGCGTGTCTGTTCCGGAAGAATTGCCACACAGAAGAGGCTTCAGCTTTCTTCCTCTTTACAAATCTGGTTTTGTAAGTTTGCTGCTCACTTGATAACAAAAAGCTCAATGTGGCTGAGGTGGTCTGGCTTACAATGGGAGCAAGCCAGCAGTGCTGGGGAACAAGGTGAGATGAATGCTCAGGAGAACAATTAGAATTTGTTTCTGGAAATATGTCCTGGAAGACAGCAAGCCAAGGGGCCATTACAGTCACTCCTGTCCTAAAATTTAATGCTTATTTTCAAAACTTTCTGCAGTCCCTAGGATGTAGTTGTTGAGGAATCTTAGCTCCTAAAATTATGAAATTCTGTTGGACATCTATTACAATTAACATTATCTGCATGGTTTTCTCACAACAAATATGACAAGCAATTTGTTTTACATTGTGGGATATTTCCAAGCTACATTCCTCCAGTTCTGCTCTCCAGCATTTCCTTTTCATAGATTCAGTCATCATTGCCCTCCACACCAAAGTACTGAAAGCCACAACGAGGTGGTTAATGCAAATGCAGTCACATCAGTTATTGATGCAAGTATGACTCAAAGCTCTTGTAAGCTAGGTGGGGTGGTAGCATGACCTGCTCAACACAGCAAGGCATAAAACCAGAATGTTGTGGGGTTTTACAGAAATTGTATGCTGTTTCCTATACAGCATTTCCTTCCAGAATCTGGAGCTGAAGGAATGCACTCTTCTACAATGATTCCTGCTGGTAATATCATGAATTTTGAATCAGTGGCTGCACATTCATCTAACTCTAACTGTGTTTTGAACACCAGCACAGCAGGGAAGACAGCTGCAGAAGTGGACACGCAGTGCAATTTGTCACATCAGTATTTCACTTGCCTTTCCTTTCAGCACTGGATCTTCACTCTTCTGTTTCTTTGGTTTTGGTTTGGTGTTATTTCTTTTTTTTTTTAATGGACTGCTCTCTCCACTTTGTTGGGTTTGAATATGTGATGCAAAATGTATGTTTTCTAATGGGTGGTCTTGTACCTTTTTTTGATCCAGTACCAGTTTTCGTTCTGTAAAAGATTTAATCAGCCTTTCAACAAAACAGAGCCATGTATCAGTTTTTTCCCGGCTCCAAAAGTAACAGCTCCCTTCCCCGTCTGTGAAACACAATAAATTTTCACTTTGTCATGTACCCAGGGGTTTTCAGCAGCACTAGAGACTGAAATAACTTGAAATATTTTTCTCAGTTGAATATTAAAGAAAAACACACAGTTGACACTAAATACAGACCTACTTATTTCAGAAAAAAAATGATCTAGGTTTCATGAAGGTTGTTACAGACCTGTTTTATTCTACAAGGTTAGCAGTTCCTCAGTTCATATGGTATACCTTAGTATCTACTGAAAAGGCAGCTGGTACCCATCTGTCCGTGCACCGTGACACACTGCCAGCTTAACTCTGGTTTTAGCTGCTTGTTCCCACCTCTCCTTTCACACATCACACACAGTTCCACACTGTGGAATCACACAACAATTCCATATTTTGTTTAAATATGTCTCAATTGTATAATTAAAAAAAATGAATTCCCAGCAGTGATTAAATAAATACATTTCAGTCCATCCATTCAAACAGGTCCCAACAGACTAGCACAGATGTGAGGGGGAAAGTAAGTCCATTTGCGTATTCACATACTCACGTGGCTGTATGCAAAAAGGTTAAATAGAGATGACCCAAACTAAGGCACCTGAGCTAAACAAACTCAGACCTGAGAAATTACAAAATGTGAATCTGACCCTACCTCAGGACTACCTGTCCTAACACTGCAACAGTCAAAGGGAGAAGCCTCACTCAAACATGGCCAAACAGGTTTGCTCCAGCCTAGCTCTTCTTGTACAGCCTAAACAGTTCAGACATATTCTCTCAATGAACAACAGGGTTTCTTTAGGCAATATTTTCCTTTCCCTGCAACATTGTTTAAATATAACAAGCGACCTTAATCTCAATGTCCTTGTTAAAACAAAACACAACACACCCCCCCCAATATCAAACTAGTGATATAAAAAGTGCAATGTACCTATGTGAAAAGCTACTGACATTTACACTTCTGCTATATTAAGATTAACTTGTGAAATTATACACTCACATGTTTACAGTACTTGGGATATAACAGACATGCTAGTTACTGCACCTGGAGATCAGAGGCTTAGCAGAGAATAAAATACAAGATCATTGTAGCTCAAGGGGACCCCTCTGCTAAGTGACAGCAAAATGGACTACAAATCACCTTTTTCAAATCAGGAAAAATTTTAACTAGCAATGCACTCTGCTGAAAACAGAAAGGTTCCCCAGGGTTTGGGTGCCATAGTATGTTCAGTTTAGAACAGAATAGAATAAACCAGGTTGGAAGAGACCTTCGAGATCATCATGTCCAACCTATCATCCAACACCACCTAATCAACTAAACCATGGAACCAAGCATCCTGTCAAGCCTCGCCCTGAACACCCCCAGCTACGGTGACCCCACCACCTCCTCAGGCAGCCCATTCCAGTGGGCAATCACTCTCTCTGTGTAAAACTTCCTCCTAACCTCCAGCCTAAACCTCCCCTGACGCAGCCTGAGACTGTGTCCTCTTGTTCTGGTACTGGCTGCCTGGGAGAAGAGACCAACCTCTGCCTCACTACAACCCCCCTTCAGGTAGTTGTAGAGAGCAATAAGGTCACCCCTGAGTCTCCTCTTCTCCAGGCTAAGCAACCCCAGCTCCCTCAATCTCTTCTCACAGGGCTGTGCTCCAAGCCCCTCACCAACCTTGCTGCCCTTCTCTGGACACGCTCCAGCAAGTCAACCTCCTTCCTAAACTGAGGGGCCCAGAACTGGACACAGGACTCAAGGTGCGGCCTAACCAGTGCAGTGTACAGGGGCAGAATGACCTCCCTGCTCCTGCTGGCCACACTGTTCCTGATGCAGGCCAGGATGCCATTGGCCCTCCTGGCTGCCTGGGCACACTGCAGGCTCATGTTCAGCCTACCATCAACCAGCACCCCCAGGTCCCTTTCCACCTGACTGCTCTCCAGCCACTCTGACCCCAGCCTGTAGCTCTGCATGGGGTTGTAGTGGCCAATGTTGTGAACAGTACACAGAGTCAAGACCTTGCCTGTTCTCAGCAAAATTGGGCACAATGACAGTCCAGACTGTATTGATCTGACAGTCACATCATACTCAGTTGGAGTAGGTTGAAGCTTTTAAGTGTAGTAAAGTGATAATTTTAATCTCTTAACTGGAATGGGTTCCTAACATTAAATGGTAGTACTTGGACAAAACCTTCGGGGGTTTTTAGTGGTTTGGGTTTTCTGAAGGGTTAGGAAGAAGAATCTAACTGAGAAATTAAGAGGATGCCTCCAGTCTTACCCAATGACTTCTTCCGAGGCTGTTCCCTATCAGCTTCTGCAGGCAGTGTTGTCCTATTAATCTCAGACAAGAAGGAAAGAGAAAATAACGAACCCCAAGAAAGTTTGTATAGGTAATAGCTCACTATCTTGAAATTTTCTGCCATGATACATCTTTAAAACATATAGTAAGGAGATTACTACATTCCACCTAAGGGACTAAGACATTTAAAATGTATTGTGTCCACTGGAGAAGGATTGTTCCCTGGTATCCATTACTAGGAGTTTATCTGAACCATCAAAGCAGCAGTACAGCAGTGACCTCAAAGTTCCTTCCAGGAAAAGCCTCCTTAGTTTAGGTAAACCAAGTGCTACAATTCATTTAACTGCTTTTTAACTGTGGGTAAAATAAATGTTCTTTGTCTTATATGGCCTTTTAGAGCAGGATTAAATGTCAAAATCTTATGAATGTAAGAATAAATACAGTCACTATTAAAACTGTCCAAGATGAGATTTACAGCCTCTTCACATCTGCATGCTATAAACACCACACAGACTGATGACAGAAACACCAAGTCTGAGCAACAATCAAGTCTTCATGGCCTGTATAAAAATCCTTACTGTGACACAGAAATGAAACCTTGGTTACCTGAGATGTGAATCTCTCTAGACTGTGGCTTAATGTGTTCACCAAAGGAAACCAAAAAAAGGGATGCAAAATATTTGCAACATGTGGAGTAGTCGAGATACTACAAGACGCAGAATTTGTGCATCGTGATTAGAAGTACTGACATGCACAGCATCACTGTTATTCATCTGGCAAAGTCACTTTGGTTTTTTATCTGTCCCATTACAATCTCAAAACCCTATTTACTCCCACTGGCTCAGAAAACTCTGTAATCTTGTGTGCCTCCTAATCCAGTCTTGTTTCACAAAACTCCCACGAAATTCTATCCTGCGTGCCAGCAAGCACTCAGCATCTGTGCTGAAAGATGCAATCCTAGCCCAGATCTTATGGGTAGGAAACTGGATGCAGTTTTCTAAGGGTCACCTCTTCACAACAGTGGTGTTTCCTGGAGAGATCAGAATTTGCAAGATTGGCTTGCTTAATAGTGTTGTATTTCAAATCCAAAAGGAACTTCTAGGCCTTTGTTTTCGGTGTTTGAGAAATGTCAGCACGGCCAACACTTTCCAGAGTAAGTAGCAAAGACAACTATTACAAAACTTCATTAGTCAACCCTCCAAGTTACCACAGCCTGCTTGAAACCAAGTCACGTATGTGAAATCATAACATTTGCTGCTATACCCTTAGCAAACAGATGGCCAATTTAGAAGCAAGACTTGTATTTGGCCTGTTCAAAACCTCTTCTGCAGCTTCATCCCTTCATGCAAATACTCTATTATTTGCACAAATCTCCATATTAGCCCAAAGCTTTTTGATTAAAAGCTATGGTGTCTGCACATCTTGGGACAGTTTGCACTGGGTACATGCAGTTACACACTGCAGGGCAGAAATACAATGCCAGTACAACCCAGTCACATCTTTACTAGCAAAGCAGCAATAACTCCACCCACTGAAAAGCATTTTTTCATCCCATGGCACTGCACGACAGACATTGCTTTGGGCAGAAACTGAAGTCTGATAGGAAGGAAGAAGAGACAGCAGAAAAAAAGGAGTAGAGAAAAGGAGGGAATAGAGCACGTCTCTCAAACTTCTGAGAAGTTAATGAGTCCTTCAGGCCCTGAAGGCATGGTTGCCTACGGGAAGAAAGCAACTTCCCCTGCAGCAGATGCAGCCTGGTATAGGATGATCCTAAATGATAGAACTCACCAAGCAGTGGTGTCTGCTGGAGGGAGCTTCTTTCAGCTGGTGGCATCCAGCCCGGCAAGTTGTACCACAGGGCTCTTCAACCCCCACTTCTCCCCTCCTCCTCCTGTTATTGCAAAGCAATGGGAAGAGACCTTAAGAGATATTTTTGCCCTTTCAGCAACATCAATGAGAACATGATGCTTTTATGACTAGAAATAAAACTGAAACCAAAAGGCTTGGTTCTATGTATAGAAGTGAGGCAAAAGTAGATTGACGACTTCACTTTATCCATTTCCATGACCTTTCAACTCTTCTTCCTACTCTCCGAGGCAGAGCTGCCAGATGGAACAAGCATGGACATGGCTCACTACAGCAGGCCTTGGAGTCCCTGGGGCACTGATTAACACAAACAGATCACTCATCCCAGCCTAGATCACCCACTGTGGCAGTCCCATGTAAGACCACTGCAACACACAGGTCTAAGAGTGCTTTAACCACCTTCCATGAAGACGAATGGTGAGTAAGGCCCAGGTGGGGTTTCTGGTGTCACTCTGTGACCAGGAGCTGACCAGTTCCCCCATCAGCAGTGACTCCAAAGGGTCCAGTGAAGATTTGTCTGTCCTGCAGGAGCAGGAATCAGCAGATCCTAGGCACAGGGATGTTTTGGGGGGGGGTCATCTGCTCCCTTGCCCTAGTGTGTACAGGAACTCAGAGACAAATTTGGAAGTAAATGCTGTGTGATCTCTAGCTCTAATGTCATAATGGGGTGCTTAAAAATCAGAGAGCAGAAGATGGAGCTCACCACCACCTACCGGTAGAAGGCAGCTCTCCACTGGCCATCTCTTCACAGTTCACTTGAATTAACTTTTTTTGTCCTGAAGAACCTGGAGTGCAGCTGACTTTAGAAAAGAGCTGAAATTCCCAGGTTTCTTCTTATTTGCAGTCTATCCAAGTTCCTGCAGAATTCAGATTAACCAATTTCACTTCCAGTCAACGTTTCTGACTGGGGAAAACCTAAAAGGGAACATTTTAGCTGCTAGCGACTTTCTAGACTCTTCATTCTGACTGGTCTTTAGGAAAAAATATTCTGCTGCAATTAATCCCTGCTGCCAAACTGATCCCAGGGGATCAATATAATGGATTGATACCAGTTGAGAAACACAATTGTGAAACATTCTCTGTGAAAACATGAACAACAATGAGGAGTTATACTCTGATTTGTGGACACAAGCGCAACAAAGTAGTACAAGGGGATCTGCTGTGATGTGAGGGTTTATGCTCACCTCCCATGTCATCAGTGATGCAACAAATCATTCTTTAAAAGCCCCCAAGTGGAATTTGTGGAAAAATGTATTTTTATAATGTCTTCACAAAACAAAGATTAAGGTATACACTTTTCACTTTTAGGCAGAAGACACAAGCTCAAAGGCAATGAATAAATAATCTCCTAAAGACAAGCTTGAGAAACAGGCACCACAACCTGGGGGCCCATTGTAGACACTGGGTTTATAGCACAATCACCCTTTGCCCCTCATTCGGCCTCAATTTCCCTTTGGTTGGCTGAATGCAAAGGACTTGTTCTCCACTTGTGTTTAGCACACCTGAGGAAGGGCTTGTGCACTTGGCAGGATTTCTGAATTTCCCCCTCCACATCTCAGTTGTTCTATCAAAACCCATCACTCTGAGGCACCCACATATGACTGGCACTTGTTTGAATCTGCAGATGAGACCTGTGAGTGACATGGCTTGAAGGCAATGAGGAACTTGTCACCAAAGAGTGATTAGCCATTGGAATGGGCTGCCCAGGGAGGTGCTGGATGATGCACTTAGTGCCATGGTTTAGTTGATTAGATGGTGTTGGGTGATAGGTTGGACTTGATGATCTAGAAGGTCTTTTCCAACCTGGTTAATTCTGTATCTGGGGCAAGATAGTGAGACATGGGGCAGCTCATGAATGAAAACTTTGGCCAACAGGACCAAATATCTCATCAGTACTTCATATATAAAATCACAGGGGGCTATGAATTTTCCATCTCAACCCTTTTCTTTTTAATTAGAAAATTAATTTGCCATTTAACTGACATTACCTTGGGAAAAAGAAATCCTTGTTTTGTGAAACACATGCAGTCTCATCAAGGAAGGTGAGATGTAAATTATGTCTGAGCTCAGTTTGGCACAGACTACATATGTTGTTTAACCAATACACTCTAAAACAATCAATTCAGTAAAATTCATAAAGCATTTACTTGTCAGAACCTTCTCTTAGCCAGCTCACTGTTTTTTGTAGGTATATCTAGCACCTCAAAAATCTAAGTGTAACCTGAAATAACACACTTCTTTTAGAGACAAACTTTGAGAGCTGGACCATGAGAGAAGCTGTCCATTCAAATAGCAGCAAGTACAGGGATGATGGATACAGGGAGCAACAGGAAAATACCATGAACATTCAAATTATAGTTGACATGAAGACATCTTGGTGGTTATTGCAGAAAGCAAAATATATCAGTTATTAGAAGGAAAGAAATCAGTGTGAACCAAATATGGCAATGTTTCACTTTTGTTTTTCTGAAACAAAATGCTTCTAAAAATCTTCCTCCATAAAAATATGCAACCTTTTTATTCCCTATTTTAAGTTAGGGTAATGGAGGGGTGTGGGGTGTGTGTAAGATTTAAAATGCTTCAAATGACAAGCCTCCCTCGCTTTACACAGATGCAGAGTACTTCATTAGTATTTGTGAACCATACTAAGTTGATAAAACTCATGAGAAAATGAGCACTTTGGATGCCACCAAGTAGGATATACATAAGGCTCCAAAACCAATTAACAAGGATAAAGAGATTTTTTTGAACACTTATCCCTCCCATGAGGACCATCTGTTGCAGAGTGAGTACAGCACTTCAAGAAAAGTCTATAAATGTAATTAAATGTTGAGCAGTAGTCAGAGGTGTGTGGCTTAAATTTAAGTGAGGAACAGTAAACCCTGTCGTTTTCCTTTTCATCAGCCTTTTGGGGTGTTTTTTAATCATTTTTCTAAGGGTTTGTGTTATGGCATCAACTGTGTAAGTCATGCAAGGCAGTACATGAACACATACGATGGATGACAAGCCTACACTGAGGAGTTTGTCATGACAAACGTCTTACAATCTCTGATGGACCTAAACCCAAGCATGCAGATCCCTTCTGGATGTAGAAGGTACCTGAGACACACTCATCACCCTGAGAACCCCAACGCTTCTGCAGCCACAGCTGGAAGCCAGCTAGGATACTAAAGAGCATCCAGGTTTTAAGGACTCAGAGTAATCCTTTTGCAAATACCTGTAACTATCTTGGATCATCCAGAGAGAGAGAGTGCTAGGAGCAAAGCTAGAATTCATTTCCATCCTCCTTTGTGCAGGCTACCACGCAATACAGGCAAAGTTAACCTTTGTCCGAAACTTCTGCTGTCACATCTAACATCTGAATTTATACATTGGTACCCAGGAGAAGTTACTCTCTGGCTGCAGTCTTCAGTGCCTTAACACGGAGAGAAGGTGGCCCGTTGGCTCATCTTTTGTAATGCCACTGCCATCTCAAGTCGCTGATTTCATGCCTCAAACTACTGGTCCTTCACACACCACACCTGCTCATGGATCAGCAGCTCACTTTGACACATTTCACAAGGCCTCTTTTAAGGCAAGGTGACATGAATGACCATTGTCTCAAGACTGTAAACTGGAACTTTTCAACAGCTGATTTCCAGGTTAAGCCATCTCAGTGCTGTGCACTAAACCAAGAACGCTGTTGGCTGCTCAAAGATGTGCCATCCTCGCTCTGATCAGAGCCCTGGATTACCAACTCACCAAATCACTTCATCTTAAATGTGTGAAGAACAACATTGACCCCGATTGCTGGCTGAAACGATTGGCACTAGGCATGAGTTTACACATTTCATTAAGTGTGAGCTGAAATGATGCCGCTCAGCAGCTGTGTGCTGTGAAATAAACCACATCATAAAAATCCCTGGTGTTATCACTAGTGCAAAACTGAGATCTTGAGAAGCTCTACAATAGTTTATTATTTTTTTCTGAATGGCAGATAATAGTTGAATTCATTCTTAACTTGCATTATTACATTTGACAAAAAATAGTTAAAAAAACCCGTTATCACAGCAGCAGAGTAATGATAATTGCAGCTTAATTATCCATAACTGATTCTTTATGCCCTGAAATAATTTATTCTCTTTTTATACTTGTCTCTGATATCCATTAGAGTCATTACAACTGTGAGTCTATAATTACATGCTTTGCATTTTAACATTCTATGCCAGTTTCTGCTCTCTTCTTATCTTTCAGTTAATTTCATTACTGAAACATTGAGGAAATTTCCATATGAATTTTCCAGAAGTTTTTGTGATTCAGCTGGGATAGGTTTAGGACTTAATGTATCTCAGCAAGCCAGCGCTTAGGACAGAGCTTCTGTGTGTGCACATCAATCTGGTCCTGCTAGCTGCTCTATGTAGGCTGCACCATGGTAGGCTCCATTTCCATGAAGTCTGTCTTCAGGTTTGGGACTACATTTAAGCATTAGGTGGAGGATAGGTACACAATTAAGCGCTAGAGAGCATGGAGTTTAGATTAACACAGAATCACAGAATGTTAGGGGTTGGAAGGAACCTCAAAAGATCTTCTAGTCTGTCCCGCCCTGCCAAAGCAGGATCACCTAGAGGAGGTCACACAGGAATGCATCTATGCAGGTCCAATGGCTTCCTGGCCTGCATCAGGAACAGTGTGGCCAGCAGAAGCAGGGAGGTCATTCTGCCCCTGTACACTGCACTGGTTAGGCTGCACCTCGAGTACTGTGTCCAGTTCTGGGCCCCTCAATTTAGGAAGGATGTTTTGAATGTCTCTGGTGAAGGAGACTCCACAACCTCTCTGGGCAGCCTGCTCCAGTGTTCTGTCACCTTGACAGTGAAAAAGTTTTTCCTTATGTTTACATGGAACCTCCTATGCTCCAGCTTGCACCCACGGCCCTTTGTCCTGTCACTGGACATCACTGAGAAGAGCCTGGCTCCATGCTCCTGACACTCACCCTTCACATATTTATAAACATTAATGAGGTCACCTCACACTCTCTTCTCTAAGCTCCAGCTCCAGCTCCCTCAGCCTTTCCTCATAAGGGAAATGTTCCACTCCCTTAATCATCTGGACTTTCTCAATCAGTTCCCTGTCCTTCTTGAACTGAGGGCCCCACAATAGGACACAATTATAGCTGTGTTGTATTTGAAGTTAAACAAATGCTTAAGGCTGCAGTTGACAGGGGTCTCCTAGGAGGTCCACTTTCTCCTTTGTGACACCACCAATAGGAAACAAAAAGGTTGCCTAAAGTCAGGACCCCTCACTGTTGCAAGTAAGTATGCTCTATGCCCTCTGCATGCACATGTATGCTTAGCATGGTGGAAAGTTTCACAAAAACCATTGTAAGAAAACAGAAGAGCAAAATATGAATTCCCTCTTTGCTTTGCTTCCTCACAGGTCTAGCCTTGCTAACAACTTTCTGTTGGCATTTCCTGAAGGTAGTATCAGTGTCTGTCCCAGGAAAGCAACCATGTTGGTTACACTCCATCAGCTCCATCATAGAATACATAGAATACATAGAATAAACCAGGTTGGAAGAGACCTTCAAGATCATTGTGTCCAACCCATCAACCAATCCAACACCACCTAAACAACTAACCCACGGCACCAAGCACCCCATCAAGTCTTCTCCTGAACATCTCCAATGACGGCGACTCCACCACCTCCCCAGGCAGCCCATTCCAATGTGCAATCACTCTCTCTGTATAGAACTTCTTCCTAACATCCAGCCTAAACCTCCCCTGGCACAGCCTGAGACTGTGTCCTCTTGTTCTGGTACTGGTTGCCTGGGAGAAGAGACCAACATCCGTCTGTCTACAACCTCCCTTCAGGTAATTGTAGAGAGTAATAAGGTCACCCCTGAGTCTCCTCTTCTCCAGGCTAAGCAACCCCAGCTCCCTCAGCCTCTCCTCGTAGGGCTGTGTTCCAAACCCCTCACCAACTTTGTTGCTCTTCTCTGGACTCGTTCCAGCAAGTCAACCTCCTTCCTAAACTGAGGGGCCCAGAACTGGACACAGGACTCAAGGTGCGGCCTAACCAGTGCAGTGTACAGGGGCAGAATGACCTCCCTGCTCCTGCTGGCCACACTGTTCCTGATGCAGGCCAGGATGCCATTGGCCCTCTTGGCTGCCTGGGCACACTGCATGTTCAGTCTACCGTCGACCAGCACCCCCAGGTCCCTCTCTGCCTGGCTGTTCTCCAGCCACTCTGACCCCAGCCTGTAGCTCTGCATGGGGTTGCTGTGGCCAATGTGCAGAACCCGGCACTTGGATGTGTTCAATCTCATGCCCTTGGACTCTGCCCATCTGTCCAGCCTGTCGAGGTCCCTCTGCAGAGCCTCTCTACCCTCCAGCAGATCAACTCCTGCCCCCAGCTTGGTGTCGTAACATGGGAGACAGCAGTAGCCAAAGGGGCTAAGATGGTTTCATGGTTGAGGTGAAAGACCTCAAACTACACTCTGTTTTCTGACTACCTCTGTGACTCACTAAAAGCTCCCAAACACATTAGTTACTCTCTTCCGTCTTTCAGCTTTGCCCCTTTGTAAAACTCGAGTCTTACTAACTATATCAGCAGGACTCTACCAAAAAGTGTCTGTAATCTCCCCATGAAAAGAGCCAAGGCAAAAAGTATTTTACAATCCCTTCACTCCAACAGCTGCTTGACAGCCAGCAAAGCATTTTTCCATGGCTAACACGGTCTGAGCAAAAATTGCTTAGGAGATACAAATACTGAAATAAAGGTGTGGCAATGCCTTTTAATGGACAACTTACAAATACAAGGTTGTGCAATAAGAATTTCACACAGAGGCTAAGTAAAATTTGAGCTGCGTACGGCAGTTGGAACAACTTCATCTGACTTTCCCATGCCACATTCTTACCACAGACAACCACAAAAGCTTGAGAATGAAACACTGAAGTGAATTTCCTGTTACAATTTAACAAAGGAAAAACCCCTCTCATTTCCTGAGCTGGAATGAGCATACTTTAATTGAGTCAGGAAATTATTTTATTAACAAAAAACCCAAACAACCGCCTTGCCCCCTCCTTCTCTCCCTAGTTTATCTGTTTAGAACAAGAATGGGGTAATACAGACAGCTGAAGAGGAGCATGATGGTCAGTGTCTCTACAGCTTTTGCTTTCTATAGGAGCGTATGCCACATGGAGCCACATAATCATAGAATGAAAATTAAGAGACTGCAATTACCTGATGTTATCCTTGAACTCCTCCACCCAGTAACCTTCACAGCAGTGCCTGACTCTGTGTTTCCACCCACCCCGAGAGGCATCAACACTGCAATACATTGAAAAAAACCCAAAAACTCTTCAAAAAGGAGGTTAAGTCAAAAGGCGACAGGTGTTACCAGCCTTCCTTCCATGAATGGGTTAGAGAAAGGCCAAAAGCTGGGTGCTGGAGTTCAACAGTGTATTTGCATGTGCTGGAGGAAAGCTGCAGGCAGGGTTTTTACTGCTGCTGAGCACACGGCTCTTTGAACTTGTGTCCATTACATGCAACAAAACAGCCCAGCAGGCAAGGCTGTGTGCAGCTGAAATCCTCGTCATAAAGCGCGTTCCTCATGTGCAAAAGAAGTCTTCTCACAGTTAAGTTCCCAGGATTGCTTCCTTCTGGACTCCTTGGGATTTACAAGCAAAGAGTGGGCCAGCAGCAAGTAAACCAGGCTGGCTATGGTAACTGCTTACACAAGAACCGTGGCTGGTCATGCTCCTGTGATGTTGGAAGAAGAGAGAAACGGCTTTGGGTCATTTAGTCCAACCTCATTGCAGTGAGCAGGGATATCTTCAGCTAGAACAGGTTGCTTAGAGCCCTCTCCAACCTGACCTTGAATGTTTCCAGGGATGTGGCCTCTAACACCTCTTGGAGCAACCTGTTTGTTCCAGTGTTACACCACCCTTACAGTGAAAAATGTCTTCCTTCTATTTAGTCTAAATGTACCTTCTCTTTCTGTTTAAAACCATTACCCCTTGTGTCCTGTTGAAACAGGCCCTGCTAAACAGATTGTCCCCATCTTTCCTGTAGGTCTCCTCTAAGTACTGAAAGGCTGCAGTCAGATCCCCCCAGAGCCATTTCTTCTCCAGGGTGAACAACCCCAACTTCCCTAAACCTTCTTCATAGGAGGGGTGTTCCTAATGCTCTAGCAAGAGCCTTTCAGCAAAGCAGCCTCTGAAAAGGACTGCCTCTTGCACCTTTTCTATTTTGCAGGTTTTTACCTCGTGTAAGGGTTCTGCATTTTTCACTACTATGTTTAAGTATTTTAAAGCTTTGTAAAAACATTGTTTCAAGCATTCCTTTTGATGTTTGATCATTTCTTTCTCTGTTTGACTACTGCAGCTGTTTATTTTGAAGATGCCTATGTTCTTCTGCTGCACTATTTGTTCTCTTCTGTCCTGCACAGAGCCCGTCTGCCCTCAAATGGTACAAATTTGGGCCCCTCTCACCACTGCTGCCTACAAAAGTCCTGTACAGGAATGAGATCTCCTCCAGCACTCTCATCTTTTTTTCATGTCATCTTTTACTGCAGTTGTGTTTTTCTTCACAGGACCATGATCTACTGCCTCTGGTGGTGCCCACCATGAAGCTCAGACCTGGGCTTGCTGCATGCTCTTCTTAAACGCACATCGTAACGAGCAATAGCTTGTTATCTGTCTTCATGACCAGCTACAGTGCTCAACTATGCTAATTAACTGGGGAAAGTCTTCAACAGGTCAAGAATGACTGCAGAAAACCAGCGGCTTTGGGGCAACAAATGGAACTAAGCCCATAGAAGCCTGACTGGCTCTTGGCTAGTCCTACCGGTTTTTTAAGCTCTATCAGTATCTACACTTGCAGAAGCGGAAATGCTGTGGGGCTTGAGGATTTCAGATACCTTTGTCCATAGGAAGCAAGTGAAATCCTGAAACATTTTTCAACTTACACCACATCCCATGCCTTCTGCGGATGAAAGTGCAAATAAAGGCAAGGGGTACAGGGACTTCCTCTTCCTCTCACAGAGACCAGCCCAGTCAGAAGGAAATGTCTACTGCTTATCTCCACTTCAGAAAACACACACAGCCCGTGGTGGAAAAACACAGGCAAGGGCCAACAAAACTCCAGAAGGTGCAAATGGCAGCTTTGCATCAAACCTGCTCAGTATGCATGGCTTATGCCTTGGAGCTGTGGGAAAATGTGGCTCAGGACTCCTGCTCATTGCACCCTCAGCAGCAAGTAATGCCAGCTCACAAAAACCACATGCCTGAGAGCAGTGTGGCAGGAGGGCACGTTCATAACGTGCCCCAGCTCTCCTTTGTGCAACTTCTTCTTTCCAAACCACCAGGCACTCACTAATGTTTCTAAGCTTTTAACTTTTTTTTTCCCTTTAAAAGGAAAACTGTAATTCTCCAAAGAGCAACTGCACCAGGAGATAGCGCTTGAAGGAAACGAACAGAACAACAAAAAAGCCCTCAAAAGCCCACATTTATTGTCAAAGTCTCTAAAATGATGAGCTTTGACAATAAGGCTTTTATTCTTATGATACATCCAACTAGGCAACGTGCAGTTTGATTTCTGCAGCCAGTAGATATTCAAGATACTTTCCACATACAATAGGTGTCAATTTGACTTTATTTAAGGAAAAACGGGGAAAAAACAGTAATTTCCATAATACACAGAAGACAAGTTAGATAGCACTGCAAAAAAAAGGCTGAGTGTTTTACTTGTCACCAGTCTGCTTTGCAGCTCTACGATTAGTAATTTTAATGCAGTTTGTCATTTTGTATTATTGTTTAGCATCTTTATAATCAGCAGAATTTGGGGTTATAAATCACAAAAAGTGTACTACTACTGCTATGAAAAACTAAAAAACCCACAAAAATCACTTTCAAATAAACCATAAATATGTGATGCACATTAGTGTAACAAAACCATTTTTTGTAAACATTTTCTCCAACGTAACATGTGCATAAGATAAAAAATAAAAACACTGCAGTCATACAAGTTAGGGTTACTTTGACTTAAAGATACAGAAAATTATTACTTATTAAAGCTTAAAACTAAACCTAGGAGTTTTTCTTTTCTTGTTTGCTTACAAAAGCACTGTTTGAAGAGTTCGGTGTTGGTGTAACGTAGTGGTTTTGTAATACTGTTTTTGCCTCGCCACGTTGGCACTTCTGCGGAGGCAGAAGCCGCCAGGCGGGCAAGCCTCACCGAAGGAAGGAGAGAGTCTCCCCCTGCTTGGTGCCTCAAAACTTCAACAGCACATATCCGTGACTTGGGCGTCCCTACAGTACTGGAGCTTCTTCCTCTAGGTGAATAGCATCAGCTTTCAAGGACTAGATTGATTTGTGACCACATGGCGCTGGAAAATTTAAATTAGCAGACTGACATTCGCTCGAATCAGTTTTGGTAAACCACACTACAGGGCAGCTGTGTGATTACACCCATGTCTACCACCACGTTGCGTTTCCAAGTCCCCTTTAGTTCATTATAGTACAAAAGGTTGATCGTTCTTCTGGCTGACCACACTGGGCCTGAAAAGAACATATCCTTCACCTTCAACACTATCCAAAAGTCATACAATTAAAAAAAAAAATTAGTTCTAGGTATTCCTCTGCCAGCAAATGTAAGGCTTTCTTGAGTTTTGATTCCTCTTTTGGGGGAGGGTGGGGGCGGGGTGGTGGGGGAGTGGGATGTGTGTGCACACGTGTGTGCCGGCGGTATGTGTTTACTGCTCACTTTTCAACCGTCTGTGATGTTCAAAGCAGAGTCCTCAGCAGCAATGCTGACTGGGGTTGAAGGATTTACAACAGTCAGATTTGACACCAAAAGAAGGGTCTGTCGAGTCTGAGCTTTGCATACTCGGCGCTCTTGGCTCTTAATTGATTGTGTGACCAGTCGCTCGAGCCATCAGCTTGACGGAACTGAAGAATACGTGTTCAAAAAGCCCTACCTCTCATGCCACGAAGGAAAGTTTAACTGCAGCAGAAGACAAAGCCCATGAAACACTGAGAGCCTGTTCACTGAATGAACAGCTTAAGGCAGCTGTCAACAAAGTACCCCACCAAAGGAATTTAAAAAACAAAAGTGAAAACAAAGAAGGAAAACGGCTGAATCGTGACACTGTGCATTATTACGCAACACCAACAGATTATTATACACTCAAGGTTTCTCAAGTAATGAACATGTAGCCATTAAACAAATTATTACTCTCAAGACATTTATTACAAATGTCAGAACTTAATTCATAAAATAAAACTGACTTTAAAAACAAACAAAACAGAACAAAACAAAGCCAAAAAAAAAAAGAAAAAGAAAGAAAAAGAAAAAGAAAAAAAAAAAGAAAGAAAAGCCAGAGCTGGGATCTTAAATCTAAACACAGGTATACGCTGTTCTTATGAATAAGCAGTATCAACTACATTCTTAAAAGAGTTTTAGTGCATTGCATTCTTAAAAAAGAAAAACATCACCGCCCCAAAATGTTTCCTACAACATTTAACAGTTTATAGAAGAGCTAGCCTAGTTATTTTTACCTGCTTGTCACTAAGCCCACGTGTTAGAAGAGGGAAACCCCTGGTTTTAGGCTAAATTCAGACTTCTATCAAGGATGAAACTGGTTTTTCAAAAATGCCTGCTTCACCAAATTTTGTAAGCAAATTACATCAATCAGTGTCTCACTGCCATACCGCTGTGACTATTGCCCGAAAGGACCACTCTCTCCTCCTGCTGAAACTCGCTATGCAATAACAGTCAGAAACCTCTCAATCTGGTAGTTTTGGTATTAGGATTAAATTAGACATTAATGATTTTCATCTAAAATGTATAAACTAAACCACCTCTTTTTTTTTTTTATGCATTAAAAACAATGAGGTAGGCACAAAAAATAAACATATGTAGTTTGGATTTTCTTTTTTTTTTCTTTTTTTTTTTTTCTTTTTATCTTTTTTATTTTTTTTCTAGTTCTGCAAGTGCAGACTGTGGTAAAACTGTTGTTGCACTTCTAGGTTTAAACAAAAATTAAACCTTTAACCGAGGCAGTGCTAATACTGTGACATAACCAAGTTCTGGCCTAACACAGAATCATTATAGAAAATTAAAATTTTTTTTCCCTTTTTTTTTTTTTTTGCCTTTTTTTTTTCTTTCTTTTTTTTTTTTTGCCTTTTTTCTTTATTTTTTTTCTCCTTTTTTCTTTTTTTTTTAAATCATCTGCACGTTTCAGGCAATACCTGGTACACAGAAAATGACTGAAGTTATTGGCCAGGCCAAAATAAAACTGCAGAAACAAACAAAGAAAAAAAAAAAACCAACCAAAAAACCCCAAACCCAAGAATTCCACCCCAAGCCCCTTCCCACCCTCCCTGTCCCCAAGAAGTTATCCTAGTCACTGTGTCTTTCACATTTTATAAATATTAACTTCTTAAAACCTGCACCTTCCTCTTTGTCCACACATCGTCACATTACAAAAAAGAAATGTCAATTAAATACATTGTTAACATTACTAGACTAGATCTGCCCTGTTTCAGCCAGTCTGACTCTCTACGCCACTTCTCACCTTCCCTTGCCTACCTCCTTGTCCACTCAATAGCATGTTCACGGTAAGTCTGGTTTTGTTGTTTTGTTTTTTGTTTTGTTTTTGTTTTTTCCTTTTTCCCCCTCTCTGTTTTAACACTAACAACAGAGTCCTTCAAAGCCTAGGAATCCTGGAGCTGAAGGGAAAAGAAGACCTGTAGCTTTCTAGCATGATCCCAAACCTCAAAGACATTGTAGCACCTGATGGCAATATCTTTACAGCACCAGCTGCATCGCAGCCTCGTTTGAAAAACAAAAAGAAACCTAACACCAGTGATGCCTGCACACACATTTACACAGAGTGCTGCATTAGTGCAGGTCTGTACTCCAGTTGAAAATAATTCCATGTTATGAAGATCTCAGGCTCTGGATGTCAGCAATTCCTCGCCAAATCCCATTGCTTCTACCAGCTCAGAAGAGAAGTCCTGCCAAGGGTCATGAAATAGACTTGACTGCTTCCACCTGACCGTACGGAGGCAAAGAAAACCTGTGAAGAAAAGAGATTGGTAAACCTAACAAATAGGACAGCAGTGGCTCTAATCTGCCTTCACCATCCCACATCTTTACAGTGCAACTGCAGTGCTGTGCTGGGTCTGGTGTTGGTGGAGTTGACATTCTTCATAGCAGCCTCTAAGGTGCTGGGCTTTGTATTTGTGACTAAACAGCATTGTCAACATACCAATGTTTTGGCTAACGCTGAACAACAATTCACTTGAAGAGCATGAAGGCTTTCTCTCACAGAATCACAGAATTGTTTTGGTTGGAAAAGACCTCTAAGATTGAGTCCAATTTTGACCTAACACCACCATGGCCACATGACCATGTGCCAAAGTACCATATCTACTCTTTTTTTTTTAACACCTCCAGGGATGGTGACTCCACCACTGACTTGGGCAGACCCATTCCAATGCCTGACCACTCTTTCAGTAAAGAGTTTTTTTCCTAATATTTAATCTAAATGTGCCCTGGTTCAATCTGAGGCCATTTTCTCTTCTTCTATCACATGATATTAGGGAGAAGAGACCGACCCCCACCTCACTACAACAACCCTTCAGATAGCTGTAGACACCAATGGGGTCTTCCCTCAAGACAATGCTAGGACAGCCAACCCAAACTGAACAAAATGATGTCACAGAACATATTAACATCATGCTCAACAATAAATACACTGGGAAAGGGAGAGCAGAGGGGAAACATTGTGGGGATGACATTCATCTTCCCAAGCAAGCACTGTGCATGTTGGAAGTGTCTGGACATCCACCTGCTAATAGAACGTTGTGAATTAATTCCTTATTTTGCCCGTCTTGTGTTCACAGCTTTTGCTGTTCTTATTTATCTTGACCTACTGAGTCTTTTTACCTTCATTTATTTTCTCCCCATCCCATGGGGGATGGGAGTGAGGTGAGTGGCTGGGTGAGAGTTTAGCTTGGTCTGGGTCAATCCAACACAAATACCTAGTTAAAGCACAGGTCTATCATCGTGGTAACAAGCAGGGTGAGGGGGCATTATACCTTGTCATTGCGTTCACATAAGAACTTGAGCCTCTGTGCCCTTTTGTGCATGAACACGCCATCCAAGTGTCCAGTCTCCACCGACCGTATTTCAATAGCTTTTTCTCCCCAGCCCATGATCTGGTTGGATCGTATGTACGCTTTGGAGAGAAAACACAGCACACAGCCCATTAGGACGACCAGAGAGCAACAAACACAGAGAAGCCAAAAAACCCCAGATGAATGCACTGTCTAGTTCAAAATCACCTGCATGTGCTTGTGGTAACTACACAAATACTCAGAATGCTGTTTCCATTCTCAGCAGCTTCATGCCCCCAAATACCTCTTTTTTTCCTTTTTTTTTATTTCCCTGTGTTTTTTTCCCTGTTAGTTTTACATTATTCCCTGAGCATTCGTGACACAAAGGGAACTGTAGAACCTCCTATTAATGGAAGGAACATGGAATTTCACACAGGATTTTTATCCCAAGTTTGGCAAATGGACAGACAAGGGAGAAAGCAGACAAAGGAGAAAGCATAACCTGAGGTTTAAAAAGACTAAATGCAGCCACTCCAATATGTCCCTAGCACCAGCTAGTCTGATGATATTATTTCCCCAGCTTCAAGGAGTCTGTCAGCAAAAACAGAGGAAGAGGAGAATGGAAAACCAGAAGAAAAGATGAGCTAGCCTCCTGTAATAGGTGCAGTACTTCAAAAACCTGATCTTGTCAAGAAAGCAGATTGATTTGGAAAGCATTCCAAATATCTCAAAAGAGGTTCAAATGAAGCTTTCCAAGTGAAAATACTATTCTTTGCCACATTGCTTTCCTTTGTGGACAAACACAGCAAAACAACCCAAGCATTTTTCGTCAGAATGTGATTTGAGGGAAAACAGACTAGCAGCAGCATGAAGAAAAAAAAGACCTGCCCCTGACAACAGTAAATCAATAAAACAAAGCAGAAAGTCACCACCATTACCTAAAGGTATATTCAAAAAGCAATTTTATGGATAGTCTTGGGAATACTGCCAAAGATAACATATGGGAACTTAATGAAGAATAAGCTGTTTCCTCTATTTGCATGCATACTGAACAGAAGAATAAAAAGAACAGTTCTTAGCCAGCAAAAGTAAAAAGTATTCAATTTTGCAGCACTTCTCCTTCATACAATTTTTTTGCAGTCGTTTTCAGTGAAAATAAATCAATATATCTACTGCAGTATAATGTATACCTGTAACACTAAACATACTGCTATCTTGGAAATTTATTTTATTTTTAAATATGTCACTAGTGGTAACTGGGCCAAAAAGCCTCTAAAAATTGTCAAATGAGATGTTTAGGTGGTGTCACCTGCCTCCATGCCACTTCTTTCACAGGGACTCCAGTCCCCAAAGGCTCTGCAATTTGCCAACTGAGAATTCTGCTTGGTTTTTAGATCTAGCCATGAGTTAAGCCACAGGAGTGAACATGATGAGCATGAAACTTCTTTACATTTCCTTCTACCATTATTGTTTAGCTTGGACAGCTACCAACAGTCATCTCCCAATATATGCATCCATTCCAAAGCAGGTAACACACAAACTGCTTGCCTAACAAAAGGAAGGTGTGTGACCACAGCCCATGGTCACAGCTCAGCATTCAAATGCAGCAGCACAGGCAGTCAGAAGGATCCTGGTGTGTACTGGTGATATAACAAATGTACTAGTGTCCATAAAAATCTGTACCTTTTTTACTATGCTCATTGCTCCCACTCTCAAATATACCTTATTTTCAGCTGGAGAGATGTGGGAGAATTATTCTAGCACAAAGAAGCAATCTGCAGGTGAATTAAAATAAACACACCAAATCAGATGTACAGACTCTTATTTATGAACCTTTACCCATAGTAATACCTTATACACCTGCCACCTTACATGTCTTTGTACTGAAATGTTTCCCTAACTTTGTGACTGTCCAGCAAAACTTCTGCAGCAGCCTACAGAGGTCCTGGTGGATTTTTCAAGCCTGAACTCCACGGCTTGCTTGTTTGGGATTTTCTCCTTTAAAAATTCAGCACAAAACAGATCCATATGATTATTCTCCACTTTGCGCATGCTCTCCTGGAACACTACAGCACAACTGCTTCTGAATCTGAAGTCAAACCCAGTATACCTTCCTTCTCCATGAGCACACACTCATGCTCCCTTAATAGAATGATTTGTCACAGCATCACAGAATATATCTGGCTGGAAAAGACCTCGAAGATCATCCAATGCAGCCTTTGACCTAGCACTGAAGGGTCGTCACTAAACCATGCCAGAGGCACCTACCAACTGAAGTTGGCATTTCTCCCCACTGCAGAACCACATCCTTGGTTATCCTTCCATATGTGTTGACATAAACTCCTTCATCCTCATAGCAGACAAGTAGCTCCATCCCATCCGTGTTTGGGAGAATGATGATTGCGTGAGGCTGGATACTACTCTGGATCTACAGGGACAGAAGAGAAGAGGAAGCCTTTTGTTTTATTACTGCAGAGCCTGTGCTGGGAGAAAGGGCTGGGTGATTTTTGATTTTGGCTGATGGTAGATCACTGATCCACTCACTTTGGGGGTGCTAGCTCTGCTCCTGCTGAGCAAGACACCCTACAAAGTGACAAAAAGGACCCATAAACCCTTGGGGCACTAATCCACTCATTTTAAGGCAGAGGACATCTGCAAACAGGAACAGACAACTTCTCTGTCAGAGTCTCCATTTCTCTCCATGAAAGGCAGCCTGGGGCAAGCAGCCCAGAGGCAGACTTCAGACCTCTCCACTGTAGTGAATTGTGCTGGGGAGGTGCATCACACACTGCAGGCCCATCTGATGCCTCTGTGTACAGCAAAGACCAGGAACCTTGGTAGCTAAGGCCATCTGGCCTTTGCTAAGCTTTTGAATCTCATTAGTGGGCTGCTATATCATTTCTACTGCCACCTTTCCTGCAGCCTCTGCAAGCGCTTGCAATGCACTCAGCTAAATAGCAGCTAAATAGCTGCTACCCTAGAAGCAGTCACATTGGCCCACATCAGATCTGAGAGGACAGAGACTGAAGCACAAAACCCCTAAGCACAAGTGGCTGTATCTTCTTGGACTCCTTCACTCAATTTACTGCTGCCAGCATCTGGCAGTGATCCACAGGGACAGCCTGACATGTTCATCATCTGAAAAAAGCAAGGGGTGCAAACTAGAAAAGAAGGAAAAAACCCCAACCCCAGCAGCAGCTCTTACATGTGTTGGTAGATAAATATCATAGACCGATCCTGAATCCACATCAACAGCATGGAAGCCGGCACAGGAGCCATAGATCACTTTTAGTCTCTGACCCTCTTCTACAGTTAGATCCACCAGCAATGGCTTATGTACCAATTCTCCAAATGACTGCAAGACAATCATCAGTGAGATTCACTTCAATGCTTAGGACCACAACAGGTTTCATAAACACATGTTCTAATGCACACATTACAGGTTTATTCCTCCCACGGGCTCCTGGGCACCATCCACCAGACCAGTTAGGCTTACACGTCCCTCATGGACAAGGACAGATTACTCTGCAACCTGTTGCATTCCAATCACATGATAATGTAAGCTGTTTTGTGTGGGGTTTACTTTGGTTGGTGTGTTTGTTTTTTATTAAGAATTGTTTTCCCCAAAGTTCAGGGCAATCTGAGACTCCCATAGTGTTTACTTTAATCTCCAAAATGCATCTCTGATTGTCTGTTAATCAATCTGCTCATTATACCAAGCCAGCTAACTTCTTTCTTGTGTGTTGAAAAGGAAAAACACAAAACAACAATGCTGAGTAACACATAATGGCTTGTTTTGCTCAGATGAAGAGGTTTAGACTCAGTTCACTTCTCTCTGCTGCATGTTTTATTTATATAGAAATGAAACAGTTGAGACAGTGTCACTTTTGTTTGTGCTCAGTACACTAAGTGTACTGTATCAGAGCTAAAAAAAATTCCTAAATTAATATATAACATGAAGTTTGTGTCAGATTTACTGAAGAACCTGTAATACAGCCACGATAAAATATCTGCAAGTGGCTATGAGAAAATCCTAAACATGGTTGAAATATACTCTTACCTTAAAGGCCATAAATTTATGGTATGGCTTTGGTGCCCATGCATAGACTTCCACAGAACTCTTCAATGCAATTACCAAGAACTTGATTCTTTCATATTTTACTGAAATGAAACAAAACAACAAAGAATTCAGCAGTCCAGTTAGAACAGACCAGACCAGACCAGACCAGACCAGGTTGGAAAAGACCTTTGAGATCAAGTCCACCCAACACCATCCAATCAACTAAACCATGGCACTAAGTGCACCATCCAGTCTTTTCCTAAACACTTCCAGTAATGGTGACTCCACCACCTCCCTGGGCAGCACATTCCAATGGTCAATCACTCCTTCTGTGAAGAATTTCTTTCTAACATCCAGCCTAAACCTACCCCGGTGCAGCTTGAGACTGTGTCCTCTTGTTCTGGTGCTGGTTGCCTGGGAGAAGAGACCAACCCCCTCCTGGCTACAACCTCCATTCAGGTAGTTGTACACAGCAATAAGGTCTCCTCTGAGCCTCCTCTTCTCCAGGCTAAGCAACCCCAGCTCCCTCAGCCTTTCCTCATAGGCCTTGTGCTCCAGATCCCTCACCAGCTTTGTTGCCCTTCTCTGGACATGTTCCAGCAACTCAACATCTTTCTATGACAGTTTTAGGCTGTGCCTTTAAGAAAGATAGCTGCAAATTCTCTAGCTGAATAGTTGAGTGTAAAAAGGAAAACAAGAAAGATAATTCTAAACTAATTTCATTGGTCAGATGAGTGGGATGTAGTTTCACATCTTACATTCTGCTCTCATTCCGTTCTCTTCTGTCTTTCTGCTGGCATGCTGGCTGCTTCACTGAAGGACTCTTAATCAGCAAACTAGAGATAAGCATTACTAGCTTTTCTAACGAAGCTTTTGAACTAAATGAATTTCCCCTAACATCTCTCCTCTTCTCTTTTTCTTCTAATTAACAAGAGGATAAAGGAAGGGGAGAGGTTGGTGGGGAGCAGGGCAGTGTCTTCCTGCCCAAGGAGGATTTCTGTACTGTTTTCTTTTTGTAAATACCTGTACAATAGTGTAAATACTGTATAGTCTGTACATATTCATTGCATTCCATTATTGCTTGTAAAATACAGCTTCATTTGCTTCCCAGACTGCATTCAGCCAAGCTTTTATTGATGTGTGTGGGTTAAGCCATCACATTACACAAAATAAATTGGCGCCCAACGTGGGGCTAAAAACGATTGGATTCCAAACATGGGGCATGATTTGCTTGATTTATTTCTGCTCTGTTTAGGGAAGCAACATGAAGGTGTTTTGGATTCTTCGGCATCTGATCTTTTCTGCTTTAAGTGTTGTTGTGTATAAGTATGCTGTCGGATTTTTATGTGATATGTTGGGGAGATATCTGACGTATAAGTTATATCTGTGGTTTAAGTATAAAATTCAGCTTCTCTATGATTGATTTTTGGGGTTCTTTTGGCTTAAGAGATACAGGAATGTGACTGCCACAACATTGCCTATCGAAATCCGTGAGTTCAAAATCCCAGTAGGTGAGAGAGTAATTCTGAGTTATGGCTGGGATCCAAAAGTAATTTATTTGCTGTGTGTGAATCTGCTGTTGGTGATAGTAGTGGGGTACTTGTTGATTGCACTGTACTGGGAGAAGAGAGTATCTACATCCTGTTTAATTTTTAAACACAGACCGAGGCGTAGGAGGAGTAGTTCTAACTTGAATCCAGAGATTTCTAGTGATGAGGAGATAGGGGAAACAGAGCTAAACAGGCAATTGGTAAAGCAGCTTTGAATGGGGCTATTGGTGATTCTGGCAATCAGCCAGGAGCAGCAGCAGCTTCTAAGATAGCAGCAGCTTCTTAGATAGCAGCCGCAATGTCCTCGGCAGCTATTAGAGAGGTAAAATCATTTCCTTCTTCATCGGCAGGACCAGAAGTGTCCTCTGCAGCAACTGTTTTGTCTCAAAACCTGTCAGCTTCTGTTAAGCCTGCTGTAAATTCAAACACAGCTCCAATTAAGCAAGTAGCGATTTTAGGTAAGAGAGGCAGAAGAAAGGCTGATGCAGGAGCTGATGGGGGAGAGCAGCAAGATTCCTCTGCTGGTGAGGGACCTTCTGTTAAAGAGGATCCTGCTGAGGAGGAAGAGAAGGTTTGTCTTAAAGATATAGCTGAGTTATTGAGACCATCAATGGATATTGGAGATGCAGACAGGATAGACGTTCTCGTAAGACAGCAGCTAATGGAGGTGCTTCTGAGCTTAAAGAGATCCTTAGGAGAGTAGCAGCAGGATTATGGGGACAACATCTTCAGGAGGATGAGATGGATGATGAACAAGATCTAGATGATATTCCGACCATGAAGGCACCCAGGCAAGAAACAAGGCATGTGAGGAAGGATTACACCAGAGCAGAGAATGAGCCAATTCTAACTTGGCTTGGCAGGTGTTTCGATACAGGTGCACCAGCTGTAATAGTGGAAGACAAATCAGCATCTCAAATAGGAACTCTCTCCAAGGATAGTGGAATAGATAGACATCTAGGCAGGTGTCTTGGTAAGGTTTCTCTGTGGACATGCCTTTTATTGGCAGCTCTTATGAGATACCCATCCTGAGACGACCTTCCATGGAATCCTAAACCCTGGAACACCATGGATGAGGGAATTAAGCATTTGAGAGAGTTTGCTGTGAGAGAAGTGATGTATGGTGATCATGGTACTCTGAATCCTGATGAAATTCCTGTGGGAACAGGTCTTGCTAAAAAGCTCATCAAACTTGCTCCTCCTAATTATGCTACTATTTTGGCAAGCAGAATTGTGGCAAGAAATTATGGTGGAGCTCTTCCTATGGTTGGTCATTTCACTGACCAAATGAGATAACTGGAGATGTGTTTCCTTGGTTTCAGCCATTGAAACTCTGGAGAGATAAAGAATTGCATGGAAGAGCTGAAGGAGGAATTTAAACATTCCATATCCAAATTGGCACAAGGAGATAATTCCAATTCTTCCTCCAGATGGATAAAATTTTCAGCTGTTAGAAACAGACATCCTCCAAGGAGGTTATTCCAAAACAGGCCAAACCAAAACAGGTAACAGAGGCAATCACGTAGGACTATTTGGATAACTCTGTGTGATCAGTTTGGTGAGAACATGAACAGATGGGATGGTCAACCAACTTCCAATCTTTTCAGGAGACTAAGGGAACTCCAGAGTGGCAGAACCCGAGGTAGCAATACCAGAAGGGTAGCTGTTACTTCCACAGTTTCCCAGGACAACTCTAATAGCTCCAACAGTGGCTCCAGCTCTAACACTGGGCTGTGTGCTCACTGCACATGTGGGCATATTCCTCATAGTTAGGGGTGCCCTGCCTCCCGCCAAGGGGACGAGAGGGATAATGGAGATAACAGAATCTATTGGGATGTGTACATCCAGTGGCCTGGCACTTCACAATCTCAGAAGTACAGGGCCTTGGTTGACACAGGAGCTCAGTGCACCATAAGCCATCAAATTATCAGGGATCAGAGCCAGTAACTATTTTGGGAGTCACTGGTGGATCTCAAGAGTTAACTAAGGTAGGAGTTGATATAAGTTTAACTGGTAAACAGTGGAAGAAGCATACTGTTGTGACAGGGCCTGACACATCTTGTATTTTGGGAATTGATTTTCTGAGAGAAGGGCATTTCAAAGACCCTAAGGGTTACAAATGGGCTTTTGGAGTAGCATCTGTAAAAACCAATGGACAAAATTTGAAGCTGTCTATTAGGCCTGAGCTTTCTGATGAGTCTGCAGTTGTGGGATAACATGAGATAGAGGACATAAAGTTGCTGGTTGCTTCTCAGACTGTGCATCACAGACAATGCAGAACCAACCGTGACTCTTTGTTGCCCATTCAAAATCTGATTCATCAGTTGGAAAGTCAGAAAGTTGTGGCCTCTGTGAAAGCAGAATGGAGACTGGCATCTGACAGTTGACTTCTGTGCCCTGAATGAAGTAATTCCACTTATGAGTGCAGCAGTACCAGACATGATGGAACTCCAGTATGAGCTGGAATCCAAAGAGGCCAAATGGTATGCTACCATAGACATTGCTAATGCTTTCTTCTCTATTCCCATAGCAGAGGAATGCAGGCCTCAGTTTGCTTTAACCTGGAGAGGAATCCAGTACACTTTCAACAGATTGCCAATGGGCTGGATCCACAGCTCAAGCATCTGTCATGCAGTGGTCCATGATGCTCTGGAGGAAGGTGGTGCTCCAGAACACATCCAGTTCATTGATGATATCATTGTCTGGGGTAAAAATGCTGAAGAAGTCTTCAAGAAAGGTAACAAAATCATTGACATTCTTCTGAATGCAGGTTTCGCCATCAAGAGAGACAAGGTGAAAGGACCTACCACAGAGATCCAGTTTCTGGAAGTGCAGTGGCAGGATGGACGCCGACACATTCCAGTGGATGTGGTAAATAGAGTCTCTACCATGGCCAATCCCACGAACAAGCAAGAAACTCTACGTTTCTTGGGGACAGTGGGATTTGGGAGACTGCACATTCCTGGATACAGTCAAATTGTGAAACCTCTGTATGATGTGACTCGAAAGAGGAACAGTTTCCACTGCGGACCTGAACAACAAGCAGCCTTTGAGCAGATAAAGCAAGAGGTAGTTCAAGCAGTGGGACTGGGACCTGTCCGAGATGGTTCCCCAGAGGGGATAACAAGGTAGCCTGAAGGTACCAACTGTACTAAACCTCCAGAGGAGAGAGTAACTCGTGCTGAGGAAGCTCCTCCTTACAATGACCTTTCTGATGATGAGAAGAAATATGCTTTGTTCACAGACGGTTCCTGTCGTCTCGTCGGGAACAAGCGAAGGTGGAAGTCTGCAGTGTGGAGTCCAACACGCCGAGTTGCAGAGGCGAAGGATGGAGAAGGAGAATCCAGTCAGTTTGCAGAGGTAAAAGCTGTCCAGCTAGCTCTTGACGTAGCTGAACGTGAGAGATGGCCAAAGCTTTATCTCTACACCGACTCATGGATGGTAGCCAATGCTCTATGGGGTTGGCTAAAGAACTGGAAAAAGAATGGCTGGCAGAGGAAAGGAAAACCCATCTGGGCAGCTGAACTGTGGCAAGACATTGCTGATTGAATCGAGAGAATTCCAGCGAAGGTGAGACACATTGATGCTCACATTCCCAAGAGCAAAGCTACTGAGGAACAGCAGCACAACCATCAGGCAGATCTAGCTGCAAGAGTTTCTCAAGTAGACACAGACTCTGATCTTGACTGGAAACACCGAGGTGAGATGTTCTTAGCTCGGTGGGCTCACGATTCGTCAGGTCATCAAGGCAGAGATGCAACCTACCAGTGGGCTCGTGACAGATCCATAGACATTTCCATGGATGCCATCACACAAGTCATCCATGACTGTGACATTTGTGCTGCTATTAAGCAGGCAAAACGAATTAAGCCCTTGTGGTATGGTGACAGATGGTCCAAGTACAGGTATGGTGAAGCCTGGCAGATTGACTACATCACCCTACCACGTTCTTGCTCTGGTAAGCAATACATGCTTACTATGGTAGAGGCAAACACTGGATGGCTGGAAACTTATGCAGTCCCACATGCAACTGCACGCAACACCATTCTGGGTCTGGAGAGACAGATCCTGTGGAGACACGGAACTCCAGAGAGGATTGAGTCAGACAACGGAACTCATTTCAAGAACAACCTTGTAAAGAACTGGGCCAAAGAGCACAGCATTGAGTGGATATTCCACATCCCCTACTATGCACCAGCTGCAGGGAAGACCGAACGCTACAATGGTTTGCTGAAGACCACTCTCAAAGCCATGGGGAGTGGATCTTTGAAAAACTGGGAGAAACACATAGCACAAGCAACCTGCCTGGTAAATAGTAGAGGCTCAGTGCTGGACCTGCACACTCAGATTTGCTACAAAACGTAGAAGGTGATAGAGTTCCTGTTGTTAGAGAAAAGAATCTGTTAGGCAAAACTGTTTGTGTATTTTCTCTTTCAGGAGAGGCTAAACCTGTCCGAGGGGTGGTCTCTGCTGAAGATCCTGGTCACACTTACTGGGTGATGCAAGAGAATGGTGAAATTCAGTGTATTCCGCAAAGAAATCTAACTTTAGCTGAGAGGGTTTAGTTTCAGAGTGTTGTACAGATACAACATCGTGCCAAAGGAAGAATCTATGACAAGTCTACGGCGCACGAACCCCGAGAACCGCTAATTCTTTGTAATTAAGTATTTTGAGACATTTATGCCACAACAGCCATTACTCTTATGAATAACTGAACCTGTCATCATGTTTCAAACTACCTAGTTGGTACACATTGTATACACTTTTTTTTCCCTTTTGGATGCTGCTTACTCATCAAGACAAAACCATGAGTTTTCAGACAGGAACATTTCCAATAGGAGAAGGCTATGACTGTGACAGAGTGTATTGGCCATTCCAGTCATGGCACTGGCAGTGGTATTTTGAACAGATAGCAAAATTTCCCAGAGGAAAGGGGGGAAAAGGGAACTGAAATAAAAAGATAAGAAACAGGTCCATTTCAAAAGCAAAAGGAAAATTGGAAAGCAGAGCACTGTCTTTTATCCCTAAAGCCCAAGACAACTCAGGTGAAAAAAAAAAAAAGGGGGGGAAAAATAGAAAAAGGCATTTTATTTCTGAGAAATTCTGTGGATGTTACATAGCTGATCAAAAAATGCTCTATTGCTGCAAACAGCATGCTAAATTAACCATCAGAAAAAAGCTCTGTTTGTTACTACTGTTCTCAGATGAGGCTTCATAAAGTCTAGAAATAGCCACTCCAGAAATGTTGCCAGATTTGCATTTCCAGCTGCCATTTGGGTTTGGAAGGACACAGATCATAGGAGTTTCAAATGTTGAGGTTGGTTAACCTGTAACCTGTTTCCAGCACTCTTTTTAGGGGAAGGTAATAAAGAAAAAATCATTATTTGGATGATGTTGAGAAACCTCTAGAAGATCCTACAACCTCTCTACCCCAAGTTTTAGGGGAATATGACACTTTTCCAAAACAGAGTAAGGCCACGCACCTTCACTTTCTGCCACTGCATCTCCCAACCAAAACTGATTTTGAAACATGGCAGGAGTGAAAATCTTAGACTTGTGAGAAGAACACTTATTTGATAAATATTATTTTAATGTGTTTTAGCTACTTTACTAATGTACAAACCAACAGTTGTCTCGTTTGTCAACAAGGAGACAAAGCTACTACTTGCTCTCATTTTACTCTGCAGAAAAGCAAAGAGTACCAAACTGTAAGTGTTAAAGGACTTAAACCTTTTTCAACACACAAAAAAAGCGTCTCAAGTCTCCACAGCTGTAGCAACTAAAATACAAAACTTTTGTTCAGTCTTGTCTAGCTTACAAGACTTCTTCGAATTTATTATAGGGGAAAAGGGGAATGCTGAAAAAAGAACCACCTTATTTGTGAAAGGGGACCTTTGATAATCCTCATTCCTTGCTCTGGGTACTATCTGGGAATCCACCCAAATCTTAAGTTTCAAAGGACCAATTTATCATTTAGAGGAGCCAAAAGTTGCCTGAAGCAAGTGAGATCCATAAATACCACTTCACCCTGACATCCAAGACCCTTGTTGCATCAAAGAGACAAGGAAATGATCCATGCCAGCTGCCACAGTGGCAGTCTTCAGACTGCGAGCCCAATATTTGGCAGAGCTCATCCTTGTTGGGAACTGAAGCCATACAAGAGGCCTCTCACTACCTGAAGGAGTCTACTGTACACCTCTGTCTCAGAAGGAGGTTCAGCGCCAGGCTGCAGCCTAGGATAACAAACCCCTCTTCATAAGGAAGAGAATGCTCTTTGTTTTAGATACTTCCCTACTGGAAAGCCTCCTTTCAATAGCTGTTAGTGTACTGTAAACAGGCCTCTTCATTATGCTGCTGACACCCTGGGGTATGATCCAGGGAAGTACATTATTAATTGTTTTGGGGGGTCAGGCTCCTGCTTCAGCAGTCACTTACTGCCATTGTTATTGATTATGCCCCACTAGAAGATTTTTCCAAGAGCACACACACAACAGGAGGAGACTGAGCTCAGACCTGCTGCTGCTGCTCCACACTGACTGACACAGCTGGAAAGGAACTGAGCCTGCTCTTGGGAGAAAACCAAATCAAAGGCAACATGCAGTGCTCATTAATATGCATCATGAAGCTGAAGAAGGAGAAAGAGCTCTTGGTTCATATTCCCACCTGCAGGGCAGCAGGCTAGCTGCGTGCTCTGCTGTCAGAATGCTATGTGCTGTTCACTAGTACTGATGAGAGTTTCTACAGCCAAATACATTTAATTTACTTAAAAGCTCTCAAAAGGCACCAGCTTAGTGAAACCACGCTTCATACCATAACTGTACTGTGGTGGACAGCACATTAGAAAATGTGAGCTAAGAGGAATCAATGAATCATCTTGAAGTTAACCATATGCTTCTGTTCCTAGATGCCTCCCCAAAGCTCGTATACTAGCTGGCCTTGCTTTCTCTTCCCACTCTCCTTCTTTTTTTACCTTGTCTTTAAAATCTACACTAAAGAGAGAAACATTTTTCACTCCATTTCAGCATGTGATTTCATTATGGCAAAGATTAGGGAAATCTGCTGGTTGGAAAGAGTCCTTTAGTTACCTAAAGGGCCTAAAGGAGGTGGTGACACGTTACCAGCCTTCACTGTCCATATTAGCACTCTCCTGCAAGTTGCATCCACTACAGGAAGGAGACAGATGGGAATTTGTGCCTGCTCTAGTTCACAGCCCAGCATCTCACCTCAAAACCTGTCCCACATTCAGTTAAACCCAGTAACTAGCCACCCATTCTGGTGCTTTTCCAGAAAAGCACACCTCGAGAGAGAGATGACAGCTAGAAATACACCCAAACCTCAAACCTAGGGGCTACACACCGTGCACACCCCTTTCTCAGCCAGCTTGTATCTCGATGATTTGATTGCTGCCTTTGCTACTCACCAACTTTATAGTGCACGCAGCCTTCCAAGTCGCCCACTGTTGTCCAGCCCTGTTTCTTCTCAACCTCAGGGTCGTTGTGAAGGATTTTATTTCTTAACCAGGACAAATAGTAAACTCGCAACTTGTTCTTCTTACCTGGCCACAAAATGAGAAAGACTGGTTTATCTCCATAGAAAGGTAAGTGCAAAAAACCCTGCCCAAGCAAATAGCAAGCCCTGCAGAGCAAACCAAAGTAACAATGTATGAGAAACTGCTGCAACCACAGAGATCTCCCTCAGTTTTTACATCCAGACTCCACCCAAACACATGCTTTCCTGATACTTAATGATATTGGCACATAGTAAAACCACATGAATACGAAACAACAAACTCTTTGGTTGTCTGGTTCATAGGATGCGAACTTCTATTAGGAAAGGGTCATACTCGCACAACAAAAGCACCAGAGAGTCATGCACCATGATAAAAGAAACACATACAAGCTGAGTCAGAACACCTCTTTTTTGCAAAAACCTGTAGGAGAGCAGCAGGATGGAATTTGAGGCCCAAAATTATCTATACAGCTATCAGAAGAGAACAGGACTGGTTTGAAAGGCAGAAGTGAAAATGAAGAAGAATATGGTGATTAAATGCATTATACAAATTCTTCCCAGTCAGTGACGAGGACATTTCCAACCCTTATATCATCATCAGAGACAGGTTTTACTAAGATTGTTCATTATTTCCCTAGTTGAAAAGCACACCAAGCAACAGCACTGAACAATTTCATTGCTGAACTACTTTACCCCAGTTCTGTTTTAAAGAAAAATGCACAGTATCTGAAACTGCAGTGAGAGAATTTCATATGGCCCATGAAAACTGGGCCATGAAATCTGCTTGCTGAAAGCTGATGACTGGCTTGGATGGTGGATGCTTCACTGGGTAACAACCTGCCTGGCTGGTGGGGCTCAAAGAATGGTGGTGAATGGAGTTAAATCCAGTTGGTGGCCAACAAAAGCGGTGTTCCTAGAGCTCAATTTTGGGGCCAGTCTTGATAGGTATTTATTTAGTATCTTTATCAGTGATCTGGATGAGGGAATTGAGTGCATCCTCAGTAAGTTTGCAGATTCCACCAAATTGGGTGGGAGTGCTGATCAGTTCGAGGGTAGAAAGGCTCCACAGAGAGAACTGTATGTGATGAATTGATGAGCCAAAGTCAATCGCATGAGGTCTAACAAAGCCAAAAGCCAGGTCATGCATGTGGGTCACACCAACCCCATGCAATGCTACAGGCTTGGGGCAGAGTGGCTAGGAAGCTGCCTGGCAGAAAAGGAACTGTGGGTGCTGTTTGACAGCTGGCTGAACATGAGCCAGCAGTGCGGCCAAGAAGCCAAACAACATCCTGGCCTGTATCAGAAATAGTGTGGCTGGCAGGAGTGGGGAAGTGACCATGCCCCTGTACTTGACACTGGTGAGGCCACACCTTGTGTACTATATTCAGTTTGGGGTTCCTGACTACAAGAAGGACATTGAGTTGCTGGAGTGTGTGCAGAGAAGGGCAACAAAGCTGGTAATGGGTCTGGAGAGCAGGTCTTGTGAGGAGCAGCTGAGGGAACTGGGAGGAGTCTGAGGGCAAACTTTATTGCTCTCTCCAACTACCTGAAAGGAAGTTGTAGTGAGGTGGGGGTCAGTCTCTTCTCCCTAGTATCAAGTGATAGAATGAGAGAAAATGGTCTCAAAGTGCACCAGGGGAGGTTTAGATTGGATTTTAGGAGAAATTTTTTTCCTGAATGAGTGGTCAGACATTGGAATAGGTTACCCAGGAAGATGGTGGAGACACCGTCCCTGGAGGTGCTCAGAAAACATGTAGACATGGCACTTCAGGACAGCCATGGTGGTCTTAGGTTGATGGTTGAACTCAACCATCTTAGAGGTCTTTTCTAACAGAAACAACTCTATGATTCTATGACACTACTCTGTTAGTAGCCTTTCCTTGTGTTTCAAGGGGTATAATACTTAAAAGGCTGCACATAGAAACTACAAGAGGAGTTTCTCCTCCACTTGCTCAGTCTGTTCTGTCTTAAACTGACAATGCATCTGCCACAGTCATCAAAATACAGCTCAGACTCTGAATATGAGAAGGTGTCTCTGAATCTATAGCAAAGTTCATTATAAATTTTATCAGTGGTTCTTTAACAACTAATGGGCTACAAAGCATTTGCTGGACTAGAGAGAAGGTGGTCCTAAAAGCACACATTCAAAGCTTGCATATTCCTTCCTCCAACTGCTTTGCTGGCCAAAGCCATTACAGTCCCACAGATAAAGCTGGAGGCAAGGAAGAGAGCTCATCCCTGCTTTAACTAGGAGTCATTTAATAAACGTCCAAGAGCTCTCTGTGCAAGGAAAGGAAATAGGAGATGCTCTCATTGACCCAACTTGCCAGTGGAATAGCTCTATGCTAGTGCTTCACTAGCTGTGATAAGGAAGCTGGGTGACTGTGGACAGTGTTCCATAGACTTTGGAACTCATAGGAAGACAGCTGACCTCTGCTGCAGTCAGTGCTGGGTTGGCCAAGTGACACAGCACTGGTCTGCACTGCAGAAAGCCATGACCTGTCAGGATAGTCCACTTGGCAGCCTGCCAGCTAGGTCCAGCTGTAGAGTTTCGATAATGCCTTTAATTTGTCTTTAAGTTTTCACATGATGTCTACTGATGGATCAGTTCACGGCCAGCTGCTCATTTCAGAGATGGATGGATGTACAGCATTGGGAGATAATGGTTGGATCAAGACATGAAGCCTGAGCCTGCTGTGCCCAACCAGCTGCACACTGGTGTCCTGGAACTGTCACAGAACCCCTACCCAGATGGCAGAGTCTGTCTCCTCAGAAAAAAGCAGCTGCAGAGGCTGGGGCAGCACATGGGGAAGCACAGCTTGCAAACAGGCTGCTCCATGGACTCCAGCACCACAAGCCGTTCTGTTACAAACACAGACAGCCTAGAAGACTTTTTGGATGGAGGAGGGCAGGAGAAGAGGAGGAAGTTTCAAAGTAAAAAGCTTGTCCATTGAGCTTAAATTTAAAGTGGAATTGGAGACTTGTTTTCAAATACTGGATCTACTATTTAGTTTTAAAAGCTCCTCTGATGTGATGGCACCAAATGAAATGTGAAGTAACTGCACTGTCCTTTGTTTAGCCCCACTGCAAATGGGACAGCAGATTTGGCAGTAAAGGAGCACCCTGACTTAATGCTTGACTTCGTATTTATTAAGCTATGTTTCATAAAGGGATAAAGCTCCACCACTTCCATAGCTTTCTAAAGATTTGGAAAAGGGATTAGAGCAGGAAACAATATTCCCCTAAGTCTCACATCTGACCAAGTAAAGATCCTCCCATGAAAATATTGCAAACCGCAGCCGTAAGGGCCCTTTTAAAAACATTGAGAAGTAGGGAACACACTCCACACCAGAAGGCACTGCAGTTCTGGGTAAGGAAGAGTTCAGAAAACTCAAGGTCAGGACAATGAACGGAATGTTTTTAAAACAATCACAAGTCCCTGTCCATCGGGAGACAAATTATTTCTCAGATATTTCCATGGCTTTAGCTTCCCCAGTAGCGTAGTCAAACTTGAAGATTCAAAACAAACAGTACACAGGGGAATTTCCCAGCATGTGCACAAGTTGTTTTCTTGGTTTTTTGGTTCACATGATGTTCACCAGGGTATTCCTCTCCAACCAGAAACCTTTTACAAAACAACAGAGAAATCTCTCAAGTATGCTACCATTGTGTTTGAGTGTCTAGACCACAAGGAAAGTCACAAGACAGGAAATTCCTCTGCCTTTCAGCAGCCAGACAGGAAAAGAGCAGAATCCATTCATGATATAAACAAGGCTATACCTCTACTTCAACAAGTTATTCTGCTCTCAATGATTGTGTTGGGAGTGGGGGTATTAGATCCTTCTGCCTGTAAAGGTAAGTTTAAACAGCTCTCAAAACTCTGGCCTGTTCTTTATTTCTTGTGTGTCTAATTGTTATGGTCATGAAATAAGAAAGAAAACTCTGCACTAGACAAAAAAACTATTTGATCAGTCAGTGACTTCTGTGAGAACTCCTGGCTCTGATTCTCCCACAAACCTTGTTTTGAATGCAAGTCCCTTTTCCTATATTGAGTTTTTGTTTGTATTGTTGCTGTGGCTTTTAATTATTAAGCAGGCAGATTCCAACCAGTTCTTCTACTCTGTCATCCCTTCCTACCTTCCTGAGTGCCACCATCAGCCAGTTGGACTGGTAAACCCTCAGGGAGCCACAAGTGGAGTGTGTTCTGTGTGCATGTTGCTGCTCTTCCCTCCAGCACTTTTTTGACTCTCAGCACTACCTGAGTAGTCGAAGCTGGTTTTGCCTCTCAACAGGATGAGCTGAAGAACCAATTACCTGTTTTGACCTGCAAAATATTCTTGTACCAGCTCTAGCAGCTCAGTGTATCAGGATCAGAAGCTTTGCTGTCAATTTTTTTTTATTATTTCAGATCTACATTAGGGGAAGAATTGATTTCAACTTTTTCAGATTCAACGATATATATTAAAAGCAATCTTAGGTGACAGTCTCCTGAAAATCCTAATGTACTGCAACTTTTTTCACACAATGTGGTGATACTTTTCTAAGCTCACCACTGTCAGCACATCACTTCCCCAAAAATTCAAGGGAACATATGGCTGAGTGCACCACAGGGGACTGAACAATGCTCCCAGCAAAGAAGCAGCAGCAGTCCTCGGACAAAGCAGCTCCATAATCAATGTGCCAAAACCCACAGAAACATGGCATAAAATGCAGGAGATGGGGCAGAGATGAAGGCATAAACGAGCCAAAGATCAGCTGGCTTCATAAAGGGTTAATGTAGCGTGTCTCCACAGAGGAAGCAGTGTTTTTGAAGGAAACAAAGAAAAATGGATGTGTCAGGGTACTCTGATCCTGACTGACGCAAACGTAAATAAACCTCAAACAATTACACACAAGATTGAATCACAGACACTTGTTGTCTTCCTAGGGTATGCTTCAAACCAACAGATTTTGAACAAGCTGGATTGTATCATATTTTTGCTTGCAAACTCTGTTATAAAAATGGTGCTTTTCAAACAGCTTGCATTTTAATGTACAGCATTAGACAGCAAAAGGACACACAGGAGGTTCTAGATTTTTTTAAGCCCTCCTTGATTCATCTCTTCAAGGATTTCACAGCATAGCTGTAGCTGAGAACACAGCAGGCAACAAGCTAACAAAATATGGTTCTTCTAAACAGAAACGAAGTCTTGTGTTGACAATAGCACTGCAGTTCTTTGGACCTGTAGCAGCGTAACACTGCTAATGCATTAAATTCCACTAAATTGCATAGGTGTGTCTCCTGTTGCACAAGCGTTAGGAGAGCCACAGAGCTCCTCCAGTGGAGTCAGAGGGGTTCTGGAGCCTCAACAAAATTCTGAGTTGCTCTGAACAATGACAGAGGGGCTACTGTGAGTAATCTCATGTAACATCCTCTCCATCACACACGTGCAGCATAGTGAAGTCCAATTTCACAAACAAGCTAAAAGGAAATGAAGGTAAATGGGTGAAATGATACCTGTGAAGAAAGATTAACAGGGCACCACCTCATGTTGCTTAAAAGCAGGGCAACTTTACACAATAGCTCTCTGGAGCCAAAGAGTCTGGAACCTCAAGCTTTATAAAACATAGTTTTCCTCAGCACACACACAACAAACACAACAATCGCTACCACAACTTCACCTCCTGCTGTTTTGCCATCTGCATTTGCACGCAGTGAGAGACAAGGCCAAAAGCTACACTGACCCTGCCTTCTCATTCTCTTCTCAGTGCATTGTCCTCCCCTCTCCCAAACACACACATGCTCATTACACATCACACTTATTTCCCTATTTCGCAGGAGCATTTCCCATTCTATAGATTTTAATATACGCAAGAAGTGTTTAAACCCAAGCAGCAAATCATGTTGTAGTAAGAAAGAGGCCAGGCTGAAGGTAATCACGGCAGACAGAAAGAATGCCATTTTTACAAACTTCACAAAGCGTTAACTTACAACTCCCAAACACTGAACAAACAAAGCCAGACACTTCCCCCAAATCTGAGCAGCCACCCCACAGGAGGAAGGACAGGACAGGCAGGCACAGGGTGTTGTGTGGAAAATGATTCACTTGCAGAAACAAACTGCAGACTCAGAGAGGTGAAGAGATGGAAAATCCAATGACTTCAGTCAAGTCAGGACTTCCCCCTCAACACACAGGCTGCCAAGAGAAGTTTTCTGCCGTGCCAAATGTGGGAAAATATCATATTGAACAGTTAACTTTACCAGAAATTGTCACCAAGACATTCAGCCCTTCAAGTACATCCATTTGCTGGAATCGTCTTCGATTGATGAGTGGATAAACCTTCCCCTGACCACTTCTGTCTAGCAGCATCAGGCCACTTTCAGTGCCCACTAATAAGTTCACTCCTAGAAGAAACACAACCAAAGATCCAAGTTAGTAGGGAGATCTTCCACATATTCTGATGAACTGGTGCTTGTTACAGTCTTGTTTCAAACAGGTCTAACTACTGCTGGCTGGGTCTCAGCTGCCTGCTGAGATGGCATGATGAAGAGGCTCTCTATATTACCTACCCACTGTGACTACTGACACCAAATTGCAGTATTCAGGAGAGACAGGTAGATCATGGAGAGTTTTTTAAAGCACCAATCTGCAAACAAAAGGGCATGCTAATGTTGTAGGAGGAGTGAGGGACAAGGTAGAACCCAAGCTTATATTCTGAAGATGCATTAGTTGCTGGTAGGGGGGGGGGTTGGTAACAGGATGCTTTTGACAAGGTCCAAACATCCACTGGAACACCCTCCAGGAGTCCCACAAAACCTTAGCATTTGAAATAAATTAGTCTGAGGGATTTTTTAGCAATAAATGTATGTGTGTATATCTGAGACTAGGTTTAAAATACATTATCACTCTTAAATTTCTTAACTATTTATTTGCAATAGTGTTTCAATCCAGGAGTCACAAATTGTAATCAGATAAAGTACAGGGGATGGAAATCAAACTAATTGCATGACACTTCTATGGTGCAACCCCAGTGTAAAACTCAGCATCCTCAAGCATAATAAAATAATGAAATAAGAAAAGTGAACCTCACACACTATGATAGTTACACTGCCTTAATGCAGCAGACAATTAATGCCCAGATATAACTATACTGGTGTCAATGGATGTAGCCTTTGGGATGATCCTATAATGAATCATCCCTAATAAGGAATGCAGGCCCAGCACACAGGAGTCTGTATCTTGGTCTGGTCTCCATCTACAGTAGTGATACAACTTCTCACAGTACTGAAAAAGAGCATTGCTCACAAGGATGAGGAACACTATCTGAAAAATACCCCTGGCTACCAGGCATGGGAATGGTTTGCAAAAAGGAGTGCACGTTCAACCTGACCCAAGGGCACAAGGTGTCTGCCATGGGGGACAGGGTGTTAAAGGGGAGTGGAGCAGCATCCAGGGGGAGGTAATGACAGTGAAGGGGCCTGTAGATGCTGGTGCTTGAGGCTCTTGCATTTTGGAAAGTCGCTGGCTGTATGAGAATGACTGGACATAGTCCATGTTGAGGTTGGAAACCAGTACACATCTCTGCTTTCCCCCCTCTTGCTTTTCCAGTAAGGAAGTTTCAGCAGTCTTCAGAAACCATTACATCTCTTTGCTCAGATTTGGTCCTCCACTACTCATCTGCCTTCTCCAGACAGAAGAGCCCAAGGATTCCAGCAGGCACAAAGCCTGTTTTGGAAGAGGGTCTACTCCCAGGCTCTCCTTTAGCTGCTGACACCTCCTCCATTACCATCCTGCTCTCCTCCTGCCTCTGCATCCCCCAACATGGGTCTGCACTCATTGGATACCAGCCCACAGTCCCCAAGGGCATTTCCCCGCAGGGGGAGACATGCTCAAACTGGGAAGCAGCAGAAGGATGCAGGGAAAGCAAGGCATGCACTGAGTCAAGGCTCAGAACAGGCTGCAGTAGCACCAAACCAGCCAAGGAAGTGCCCAGCAATCAGTCTCCCTCCTGTAGCTCCAGGAACCACTGACTAAAGCTGTACATGATTTAGCTTCAACACATTTTTGTATTTTTTCCAGCATGGATCGCAAGCCATGTGCAATCTGCTCCCCCCAGAGGCCCTTCCCCTCTCTGCTCATCAGGGCTCAATAACTCCCTCCTGTGTTCTCATCTCTTCCTCTGCTGTCTTTCTGGTCCAGCTGTTTCTGCTTCAAGTTCACACACTTGTCTGTCCCTGATCCCTTCCCTTTGCTATAAGCATTTTGAGATGAAACCAATGAGGTACTATGCTGGTGGTAAGCAGTTGCTCTATTTTAAAATGCAGGCTCTGTCTTTATTCACAGCCAGCAGAGCTCTTCTACCTCCACCCTACAATTAAGTAGCGATGGTTTTTCAAACAAATGAAAATGCTTCCTGAGAAAAGGGCAAGTTCTCTGTGGAGGCTGGGCGCAAAAGTCTATCCTACTAGATCCATGTTATTAGCACTACACAGAGCGAGAAGAAACAGCATCACAGACCTCAGGAAGTCTGCAACCTTCCAGATACTATGGCATTACCACTGGTAAAGGCAAAGCAAGTCTTTCTCTTTCTGAGTAAAAAACATCACCATGAAACAGCTTAATTAGCTTAAGCATAAAGGAAGCTAAATCTTCTCAGTAACAAATATGTGTACCAGCTTGCATCACCATCAGCTCTTTGTTACAGCTGTAAAACACCTCTAGGATTTTACACCTATACTTCAAATCACCGTAACAGTCAGACACATAAATCAAAGACCTACAAAACCATTAACACAAATTGCTACAGGCAAAAAAAAAAGGCAGATCAGAGAAATTATGAGTCATCTTTACTGATCACATGCAATTTCTTTCTGCCTTCGCCCTCTCACAGCCTGAAAGTTTACATTTGCACAAGTCTCTTTTTATCAGAAAAATTATTCATATGAATACATGCAGAAATAGCACTGGGGTAAGAAACTCCTACTGGTGAATTCTGGAAATAAAGCAAGCAGCAGATAGGCAAATAAGGTGTCGGAAGAGCTATTTAATTGACAACAGTGCAGTTCCGAGAAACAAGAAATACTGGACATAACCCCAAAAGATAATTAAAGCCTTGGAAAGAGCTGTGAAAGTTTTGGCAAGGGCACTGTGTTACCTATACAATTACCGTGTGACTTGGGAACAGCTAACCATCCTTTTTGCAGTTTTTAAAATGACAGGTCTGTGCATGTAAGGTCTGTAAAGTTCAGGGACACTAGATAAAACATGCCTGTAATGTACACAAGCATCACCTATTGACATCTACATAATGAAGTATTTCAGGTGGCCCCATCAATTCTGGCCAAGAAAGAACACAGCAGAAAACAGCTTTTTCAGGGTGTTGCAGCAGCGAGTCCACATTGTAGCAGGCCACAAGTACTGCTCCAAGGCTTTTAACAGTGTAGGACTCTGACTAACTGACACCAACATCAATTATCCCTTGTGACAAGAAGGTCAGATGCACTCGGTCAGCTGACATCCCATACCCAGTCCCTGTCTGCACTAACCACTCTTAATAAAACCAAGCCATAGTCTCACACTGGAAAATGTCACTCCTATCCTTCTCTTTTTGCTCTTCCTTCCTACATAAACTGATGACTGAAAGTCATCTTACAAAACACAACTTAATCAAGCTCTGCAACAATACATTAGTAAGAGGCTCAAAAAGATGATTGTTTTTCAAAAGAAATGCCCTGTGTGTACCGGATATACAATGCAAAGATGAGTGCAAGATCCCAAAAACTGCAGGAGATGTACTAGCAAGGGCTAGAGAGCCGAAAAGGGCATTCTGATTAGCTGAATGAAGTATGAACTGTGCCAACAGAAGCACAGGTGGGAAATTATACCAAAGCAGAAGCAACATACTGTAAAAAGCATAATAATAACAATAAAATCAGCTCTTGCAACAAAACCATGTAAATAAGCATTGGATAAATGCAGAGAACAGCTAAGGTTTCAGAGGTACGTTCTTGAAGACTGTTAAGCTCACACTGGCACGTCTGCACCTCAGAAGTGCAGGAGGCAAGGGAGGAAGAGGCTTGCATTACCCCATAAGGCAGCACACAGTATCTCAGAATTGAATCTCTTCTTGTATTTGCGAATCTCCGGGGTATCGCTCTGTGGCCGCGTGTTTGTGGGATTCACATTGACAACTGATCCTTTCCGTGTAGGGTCTTGCCTTATTGCCTCTGATCTCATTGCTTCACTAGAAAATCCTACTGGAAAAAAAAAAAAAAAGAAAGAAAAAGACAGTGCATGTAATATCTCTCAAGTGCTAAATTCAGGACATATATTCTTTACACCATGCAAGCTAAATCTGTAACTGAGAATATTGAGCAAATCTTTCTATTTGTAAGAAATGTAAGTGGAAAAAGAAATAAACTATGCAGTCCATTGCAAATCAAATAAAAAGCATGATGGTAACATTCCTAAAGTGCTTTAAAGAGCCACTCAAGTCACTGAACTCTCTTGCAATTGCTATCTTCAGCTACTTACCCACAGAAGTCACAGTTGTCCCACTAGATGGAGAAATCTGAAGTAATCTGGGGTCTATAAAAGGTGTAAAGGAGGAGGAAGATTTGTGTTTCTGGAGTGTGTTACTAGCGGACTGAGTCTGTAATGTAAATTTCAACTTCATTAATATTAATGACAATAAAAAGCACCGATAACAACAACCAACATTTTTAAATCACTACAGAATTATGCTATAAAGCCTCCCCAAGCTTTTATACTTCCTTTCTAGATACACAATGCACTACAGGAACCACAGCTAAACTAGATACATACACAAACTACACACGTTACAGCAAAATCTAATTAGCTAAAGTGTTGTCCCTGTCACCTCAGCTACTAATGAAGACTAAATGCATGTATGCATACTACCTTCTCTGCAAGCTGTCTATTGCCTACAACTTCTGAACTTATGACCCATGTCCTAAAGTGAGCTAGTTTAATGAATGATGACATTTGATCTCTTGGCTTGTGCAACAAATTCAGAACCATCTGAGTTTGAGCGCTCACTTCTACAATGGATCATGCTTCAATGTCCACTACTGTTCATTTTCCCTATTTTGTTTGACCTGAGCCTCTTGCCAGAAAGCTGCAGGAGGTTCTTCCACCTTTATTTGACAAGGTAACATATTAAACCTGTATTGAACAAAGCGGCTCATTAGTGTGGAAGGTGCAGCAAACAGTGATATGAAGCTATGAATTTGTAGTGAATAAAATCACTGGTGCTTGCCAAGTTATGTGGTCTAAACATGAAAGAACAAAACCAAAACAAAACATGAAGAAAGGAAGAAGACAGAATGAACAGTTAAAAGTGGAAATGGAAGAACTTATAAACCCTTGCCAGTTTAGTATTAGAGTGACAACATTGCATACTCAAGCAGAATGGGACAAGTGAAAGGACAAAAATGATACAACGTAAGGGTGTGCATGTGGGTAAGTTATATACCAAGCATTACTGAGTTTTTGCTCAGCTTTAAGCAAATGTAATTAGAGACACTTTTTCATCATCAACTAATCTTCAATCTCTGATCTTTCTAAGCCTATACTGTCTGCAGAAAAAATAGCAACCAGTCTTAGGTATGTATCACTTCCCTGTACAACTCAATACTGAAGGGCTCCTTTGCCACCAGCCACTGCCACAGTCTCCACTTCCCAAGCTGAGTTAACTGAACCCTGCTTATTTATTGCTTAGATCAAAGTAATGAGCAAGCATATCTCTGGATCAATCAACTGATCTTAATAACCTACAAGTGTGTGCTTTTAGAAAGATCAAAGCCCAATGAAGCATAGCTGAAAATTAAGTATTATGCTAATCAAACTTCCAGGAGGAAACTCACCCACCCTCCTGCTATGTGGTTCAGAAGCATTTTTGATCCTGTGGTAAACATGTGCACTGCCATCAGCCTACCCAGCTCACTGCAACCTCTCCTCACCACGTGGCAGGATGGCTCTACTCTGAGAAGCAGCAGCTTCTTTTCATCAAGTTTTGCTGCCCCCTTCACCACTCCTGCTTTCATACAGAAAATGGCTCTCCCCAAAAGCCAGGCTAGCCACCCAACTGGCAGTGGAGCCACCATGCTGCACTGCTCACTTACTGGTAGGGTTGATAAAGGGAAAATGATGCCTTTTGTTCACATGTGTGCATCTCCTCAGCTGCAAGGGGTTACACACCAGCAGTTGGTGAGTTAAGAGAAAGCACCATGCTGGGATCAGCCCAGGACATCAAGAGGGAGCTTCCACTGAAGCAAAGTCATGCTTTTCCACTTGGACACTACCATTGGTGGTAGAGAAAAGTCATCTTTATGCAGTTGCTTTTCAGAGTACACTCAATAACTGGAAAAAACCCAAAGATTTCCCCCCAGTTCCAAAACACCACCACCCTAGGCTTTTACAGCTCTCCTGGGATACACCTGATTTTTTTCACCCAGCTCATGTTTCAAGCTTTGAAGAGTCAAATCCCTCCACAGCCACTTCCTCTCCCAAAGGGTGAGTTTCCACAAGCAGCTCCTCATAGGTTTGGAGTTACTAGCCCAGCCTTTACTGACAAAGCCAGAAGTAACCTCTAATTTTAAGAGGCACACTGCTTGCAGGTAGCCTGCTCCCAGAATAAGCCAGACTTCTTAAAAAGAGTATTGGCTTGAAAACGCAATAGTCAAGTTTAGTTTAAAACGAACGCCATGCAATTAATGACTCACTAAGAGGAAGCAAAAATAGTAAACTGGCAAGTTTGGCATGGGGCTGCTCTAGAGTTAAGTAAGGACTTCTCGCACAGAACTGAAACGTGTTATTTGGGGGATGGGAACAAAGGTGACAGGAAAAATAAGCAGGGCAGATTGGCTGGAGTTCCTTTGCAAACTAGCTACTAGGCAATGCTGCTATAACCCTACAAAAGCAGCCAGCTGTGGTGTAAGACATACCTCATTAGTAGTTAGCTTGTCCTGGGGTGTCTGTGGGGACATGGTGGGTGTCGGCTGGCTGGAAGATGGGGAGGAGGAGGTGGAGGAAGTGGAGGAGGAATGGCTTTGCTGTAAGAGATCTGGCAAGAGGTGAATGCGACCGGCAAAGCCATTGCTCTCATGATGGCTGGCACGCTTTTTGTCAACTGTACTCTGCAGAAAAAACAGGCACACTTGTCTTGCTCAAGTGCTGCTTAAAGTTCTAAATCCCTAACAACCTCTCTCCTTTTCTCCTCACTCTCTTCCTACCTTTTAACATTTACTTGTCTATATATTTTTAAAAATAAGCTGAGAATCCATGCCTTGATGCATGGATGGAAATGGGAAGTGGGCAGAGCTACCAAAATTCCCACCTCTGCCAGGACATAAAAGCTTGTGGTTGACTTGTACAGCCAGTTTCACTAATTAACAGAACACTAAATACACCATTAAGTCTTCCACCACAACATGGACAAGCACATTTTGGGGGGCTAGGGGAGGATTTCTTGCCCTATTGTTTTGTTTAGAACTATACAGATATAAGCCTGGAATGTTTGGCAAATGCCTTCAACTAACTATTTAAAACAATAAGCATGAAATTTTAATTTTCAAACCATAGGGCTCAGTTAAGAAATTGGCATCCAGTTGTGAAATTCAGAAATGCTATTACCAAGGAAACTCCAATAAGCTGGCACAGTCATTAACACAAGAGCTCATTTAAAAGCAGGGCATCATTATCTTTCAGAGGCACAAGAATGCAGTATTTTCAGAATCAAAGGCAACACAGTGCTCTAGCTCTGTCCATATTCTCTGCCTCACCACCTATTTTGCTTCTCCATTTCCCCACACTAACTCTTCCATGAATTTGTATGTGTATGTGTGTTATCTGGGTGGTCTGTATGCCCTCAACTGCAGGTTCAAAACAACAACAAAAAAATAATGCCTCCCCCCAGCCTCCCTCCCAAGTCCCATTCCTGAGAGCCATGTTTGGTTCTATGGTAAACCTAAACTAAGTTCTTGCTCCAAGTACTTGCTCCATACAACTGTAGCTTTTCTACCCTTCTCTCCTACAGACTTTGATGTACTCTGCATGGTGCTGCCATGGGTGTCATTGGAAAGCATGCAAAACAGAAGCAAGGGGTGAAGGGCTACTCTCTTCTTTGCATGCATCAAACATCTTGCTCATCTGAAATTCACTACAGCTGCGTCTTGATCATACAAACAACAAATATAATGTAGGAACAGCATGGGTGAATGAGCGAGTGGGTTAATGAGCACAGAAAAGGTGCAGCACTGCACAGGGAAGGAAAAGCAATACCTGTCGGACAATTAAGGTGCCTTCCTTAGAAGGAGTCAAGGCAGGTTCGCTCTCCACATCGTCATGGACAATCATGGTTTTTACTGACTCTGTTTCACCATTGCTCAAGTTCAGTGTTGACCTATTTGCCAGACAAGAAATAACTGGAGTGAGATAACAGCATTTGTGCCCTAGCTTTTGCTGCCCTGCATGAAAGCACACTCAAAATTAATTTATATTGTGATCAGAGTGGAACATAATTTATAGGAGTCTACTTTTTGAGAAGATTCCCCTCAGTGTTCTATAATGTGAGTACACAGTGGCTGCTGCATCTTCTCATAGACTGTTGTAAGCTAAAAGAACCAATGTGCAAGCCAAAATACCCGAGGTCCTTTGCCTTCAAGTCCCTAACAGGGTGAAAAAAATCAAAACGCTGTTGGAACTAACACTGCTCGGACATCATCTGGTCCAGAAGTAGATTCATCTGCTCCTTCTTGCTCCATGTCATCATCTTCCTCATCTGTTGTCCCTGACTCCTCACTTGAGGACGAATAATCTGTGACTTTATGTGGAGGTCGCACATCCTCTACTGCTCGCAACTCCTTTGCCAATGCAGTTAAATCCTGATGGGAGAGGGAAGAAAGAAGTTATATTGCAATGAACAGAGTGAAGAGTTTGCAAGACAAAACCACTGGACTAGTGCCCAAGTTTGCTCACTTGTCCACTGCTGTGTTTCCATAGCTACAGCAGTGTTGCTTCCTTTGATTAATTCATTCCTGATAGTTATCAGAAGAGTCAACCTAGGATGGCCTTGGCCTACCACAGAGCTGTGCATACTCTGAATCCAAACTATCCTGATTATGACATTACATTATACCATCTGAAGGACATATGCAAGCACCTGGACCCAGCCTCACACAGTGGTTGATTGTCACAGTTCTTTCCTACATTTTGAAGGTTAATTAATTGTGTTGCTCTGCTTTATTCAGCTGAATCCAGTTTACAGCAAATACCTCACACATTAACTGACAGATTGGGGTGCTAGTGCAGTATCAAAATAGCAAGAGAAAAAAAGGTCTTGAGGAAAGTTGAAAGTACTGTGAAAACACATTGTGATCCCCCAGATACAACTGGACATAGAAATGTAAGCAACTGTAACAGGAGCCAAATCAAGAAAATGTCAGAAACCTTTCATGGAAAGCAGCAAAAAATAAAGGTCTTACCACTTCTCCCTGCACCATTCAGCCCAGTATTGGTACATTCAGGTCAAATGCATGATCATTGGTCCAGCCCCAGGAAGGAAGCACAAGATTGAAAGAGAGAAATTAAAAGTTAGGAAGGAAGAAGACCAGAAAGCAGAAATCAATTCCAGAAGCAGAGGAAATTCTAATGTTTGAAGTCCTGTGATGTGTGCAGGCAATTGGAGAGCCCAGAACATGCTGCAAAGCCCAGAGGTACAAACTCCAACTCAAGCTGAAGTCAAGTCCCAATGGTACCATGAATGGAAACTCACATCATACTTTATGTGGGCCTAACTGAAAGACAGGGACATAGGAAAGTGGATGCAGCTTACAGCAGGCTTGACAGGTCTGAAGACTTCTTTCTTCTCCTCAGGCTTTTTAGGTGCACTTTCATGACGCTGAGATGGTGAACCCTCTGATTTGGATGATGCTGTATGTGTCAAGACCCAGAAAGGAACACAGTTACAAAACAGATCAAGCGCAGAGCTAAAACACATTTTCTTACTTGACTTTGCAGTGCAGAAGAAAGGTGAGAAGGCTATCAGAGGGTGTCTAACAGCAAGATCTAAGTTTCACTGGTTCACTGTTATATCATCACTGAAGGATTATGAAAAAACCCATAATGAGCTGTATAGGTGCAGCTGACCTATGACTGAAGCTCTAAATCAAAAAAAGCTAAGTCACCAGTTGGAACACCTGCATCAGCATCCAATGCAGCCCAACTGAGACCTATCTGTATCAGTCTGAACAGGATCAGCAAGCACTAAGGTGATGAGCAAAAAGCATCAAAATGTGTCCTTACATGAGGATGGGAGCTATAAAAGCACAGAGGCTGTTTGCACACAGGAAAATGCTGCAGTGACTGGATGTGAATCGATGGATCAGTAACACATTGTCACAACTTAGATGCCTACCATCCTTCCCATGCAAGGAGATACAGCCATGGGAGGAGCCAGAATCTAACTCATCTTTGATACTTCATGGCCAAAGGTCTTTCCTAGTGATGGTTATTATCATTACTGAGCATTCCACAACTTAATAAATTTAGAAATGCAACACTATGAAGGGTGGGGGAAGGACTTACATCTCATCCGGAACCGCTCTCCAGACCCACTCTGAGAGCCAGGATGGGAGCCAGGCTGCGAGCCAGAGTTGCTTGAACCCGAAGAACTGCCACTACCTGGCCTTGGTACGAGCTTCTCCACCCTTTCCCACAGTAGACGAGGCTCTATATTGCTGTATCAGGGGAGGGAAGAAAGTCTTTGTTAGAAACTTCAGCATCATATTCCCATTTCCCATTTCTAAATTCAAATATCACTCTTCCTCAGTGTTTTGCTTGCAACTTATCTGAAACAGCACTTAACACTGAGCTGAGGACACCAGTGATGCTTCACAACCAAGGCAGTGGCTCCATTTGAAATCACAGAATCACATAAAATCACAGAACATTAGAGGCTGGAAGTGACCTTGAAAGATCATGTAGTCCAACCCCTCTGCCAGGGCAGGATCACCTAGAGTAGGTAAACACATGAACATGTCCAGGCAGGTTTTGAATGTCTCCAGTGAAGGAGACTCCACAACCTCTGTTCCAGTCTTTTGTCACCCTCACAGTGAGAAAGTTTTTCCTTATGTTCACATGGAACCTTCCATGCTCCAGCTTGCACCCACTGTCTCTTGTCCTGTCTTTGGGTATCTCTGAGAAGAGCCTGGCTCTGTCCTCCTGACACTCACCCTTCACATATTTATAAACATTAATGAGGTCACCTCTCACTCTCCTCCAAGCTAAAGAAACCCAGCTCCCTCAGCCTTTTCTCATAAGGAAGATGTTCCACTCCCTTAATCATCTTTGTGGCTCTGCACTGGACTCTTTCAAGCAGTTCCCTGTCCTTCTTGAACTGAGGGACCCAGAACTGGACACAATATTCCAGATGCAGCCTCACCAGGGCAGAGCAGAGGGCAAGGACAACCTCTCTCAACCTATTAATCACTCCTCATTATACTTTATTTAGTATGGTAAGAAAAAACCCGAAGTTTAGGTGGGTGTAAGCTATTTATTTGAAACTGGCTGCCTTCAGCTCTTACATATCTAAACTAAAGTGGAAAGCTCTCTCAGCCTGCATGCAGCAGGTTTGAAATTGGCTCCGAAGTGTCCTGGCCACACAAGCACAACCTGAAAAGACATCACTGCCTATCCCTCTTAGAATGCCCTCTCCCCTGTCCAGTCAGCCAGTTCCAGGCTGCCTTGTCCATTCTGCTCTGCTGAGCTCTGGAGACAGTCCCTTCCTGACTTCAGATACTTTGTGTCACAGCTTATGGATGCTTCTCCACCTCTTAAAGCCTGGTTCTGGATGGTTCACCAGGAAGTTTCTAAGATCTCTTCACTTTAGACATTACATATGCTTCTGATGCCCACAGTATGTCTCAGATGATCTGTTGCACCAAAAGACATGAATGGCCACATTTTTTTCAGAAATCTTAAGGATATTTTGAAATTATTGCTGAAGTTACAGGGCAGGCAGCTCACGGAGGAAGAAATTTTGCCAGTGTTGCACATTGACTACACCAGGGAAATCAATATTCATCACTACTGAAAAGGAATTAAAATTCACCTCTCTTTCAAGTCCAACATCCAGTGCCAGAAGCTTTCTAGAAATGTCTAGCTTCCCAAGGGCCCTTCCCTTTCAATTAAAGAAAGGTAAGGACGCCTAAGGCTTACAAACCTCGTGGAGTTTCTTTGACCTGCTTGGTTATTTTGCTGCCCGCTGCCCTGCAGTGGAGAATCACGGCGGGACAGGACTGGTGAGCGAGATGTTGTTCTCACAGGTACCTTAGGAGAGAAAAACTTGTGTTAAAACCACAAAGAAGAGAGAGCTTAGAAAAATAATAAACCTCTTCTGCTAATGAACATATTCTTATGATTTTGAAAGCACATAATTCTAAGTCCAAGCTAGCATCGATGACCAAAAGCAATAAACAAACATCCACAAACCCAAGAGCCTTAACTGGGGATGCTGTTCAGATTTTTAAGAGAACTAAAAGTCCAGTCTTAACAACATTAAGTACTGTTTAAATAGTTACCAGACAAACACATACACACCCTGCCACCCTCCAGCTACTGAAACATTTAAAAAGAATATGGCATTTTGACTGAAGCAGGGGAGGCACAAAGCAGTTTGCTGAAACAGCATGAGAATTAGGAGAATAAGCTCAGGGGAACCAAACAAATGCCTGGGAATGGAACAGCAGAAGGCAAAGACTGGTGGGGGAGCAAGAATATACTCAGAAGAAGCAAATCCCAGTGGATGGGAGGGGGGAGGGGCTGGGAAGGGGAAAGGAGGAGGAAATATATTGAATGTTTCTTTTTTGTTCAGTTACATCTCAATTTTAAATATGTGTATGATTCATAGTTTGGGTTGCTAACAGATGAAGAGGAAAATTAAACTCTGAGCAATAACTTCAGGGATATTTTAAATTCTTTCCTGAATATGCTAATGGTTTGTTAACTTTGCATAACAAATTGTCTCTCTGAAATAGATGCATTCTATAAATAATTGTGAGTTTCATATGAAGATTCAGTATTGTGCTTGAGGTTGATTATCATTAACCCATTGACTGAAGAGCACCTACATTATCATCTGCCTTCCATAATACTGTTACCAATGCTGGCACAAGGGCACAGTCTTCCTAGTGCCCACAGTATCACATCTTCAAAAAAAAAAGGAGAAAAAAAAAAAAAGAAAAAGAAAAAGAGCACACATCTGTCTTTCTACTCCTTACCCTTGGAGGCACCTCGTCACTGTCTGATCTAGCCCAAGCCTTTTGGGTGGGGTCAGGTACCTCCGACTTAGAGTCAGAACTCTGATTTAGCACTTCACTGCGTGAAGGTGGATATGGGTCCTGGGAACGAAGATGATGATGAGCAAATTTGGGAGAAGGGTCACTGAAGGAATGGGATCGCGAGACAGGGGAAACATTGTTCTTGAGAGATGCCAGATGGGACCACTGTACCTTACAAGAAAACAAAACATAAAACATTCAATGCGCTCAGCATAACTGGCTTTCCAATTAACACAGAATAAAGGCAGGTGGGGTGGGCAAAGACAAATTGGTTATGGCATTAGATAAGCGTGGGGTGAAATCAATGCATTTCAAAGCAAGGCAAGCGCCCAGAGAACGTAAGACTTCAAATACAGCACATATGCACTCTTTTGTGAGATGCGCTCTCCACATACATATATACTGGTGCTCAGAACAAAAGGAGACCCTAATCTCTGCACAGCCCAAAGACCACTCAAGACGTAAGTCAGTCTCCACTACCCAGTCTTCAGTGGGCATTGGTCAGGTCTCATGGCAGCACTGGTAGGCTGGGAAATTTGAAGGAGATACCCAATTGAAGGAAAGTACCACATTAAAGAATGCTGCAAAATGTTCAAACCAACAGACGTTTACATTGCCTAATAAATTCAGGAACCAGATACACTTCCAAACTTTTGGAGGAAGACCGTAACGAAGAAGCCTTTATTCCTTCACAGTTATTGCAATATATATATCAAAAAGCCATAATATATATTGTCCATAGTATACATATGTACGATGCATATTACACTTACGCCATATATGTACCGTACACTGTACATATATACATATTTACGCACAAACTAAGCACACGTGTACACAAACACATACTCAATTACACATACTAAGAAGGCACAACAGGGACTCCAGAATTAAAAGTCCATTGGGATTTCCACTGAAATCCATATTGACCCTTCATCTTATTCCCTCCTTGCATACAAATTTGTGTTTCAGAGTTCATTTCTGAAGCTAAGGAGAAGGAAAGGTCGCATCTGAGGAACTCGCTGTTTTCACACCAGTAGTTAAGCAGAGCCTTGCTTCCAATCCTAGTTTCAGTAGACTGGTTGTATTTGTTTTTATATCATTATTATTTCCTCAATTTTAATACACACAGCTGTTGAAGAGTCTGATTATCCCTAATAGGAGTGGAAGACCCAGACTTTAAAAGCAACTGGCACAGAGAGCATGAAGATACAAGTCCAATATTTTGAAATAGTCATAGAGGTTTGAACAAAAGCCAGGAATTAATGAGTAAGAGATGAAGTCCTGTCCTGGTTTCTCCCACTCTCCCGTCTGTTCAAATTCTCCTGATACCCAAAAGAGCTGCAATACCTAGTCACAATCAGGGATGGTTTTAGCTTGCACTGTCATCAACAGACTTAATTTGGGAGAAGAGAATTCTGCATGGAAACAGATGAACTGAATGTAGAACTACACTGTTTAATTTAGTCTATCTAAATTGCTCAGAATTTATGAGCTATGTCTAAGTTTTAGACAAAAGTTACTTTTTAAATTCAAGCTGTAATTTGTATGACATACAGATAATAAGATCTGGAGGCTCTTCATTAGAAAAACAACAGAACAGTGGCAGCCATGCAGCTCAGTGATTTCTGCTTTTTTTTTCAGAGGTGGTGTAGAGCTCTATTTAGCAACTGCAGGCCTACTGACAACAAACTTGCTTTTCTTAGTCATGTTTTGTAAATCTCTTTGAAGCAGTGCTCATACTATTAAAACCACATGTTTAGTTAGCTTTTTCTGCAGGAATTAAAAAACTCTAGCAAGCTCATTTCTTTCCTGAACATCCTTTTTGGCAGTATCCTACACCAATCAAATTCAGAATTGTAAAAGTGTACCACAACTGTCACCAGTGTTTAGCCTACCATTTCACTATTGCACAGATAATAACAGAATGTGACAGTTCTAATCTATTACTTAAAAACCCCAAAAAACTCAAAACCCAACAAAAAGTCCCAAAACTAAAAACCCATCAGTTTATCAATAAAAAGTAAAAATAGGGAAAAAAGAGCATATCTACTGAGTAAGCTGCTCTGTGTTAACAGTGCTACCTTTTACATAAGGCCTTCTAAGTGTCAAGATCTGCAAATCTGAAGAAAATGTGTTAGGACTTCTGCATTTCCTCCAGGCTCACCAAAACTTTTCTGAGCACTTACCTGGGGCTCCATTGGCCTCTGCAGGGCAGGTTGAGCAGGTTCCGAGTTTCCATTGGAAAAAGACTCTGATCTTGAAGGCACTGGTGGCTCCAACACTTTGCCCATCTGTTTAGACTGTGCTTCAGGGGACCCCTGATTAGTTTTTCTAAATCTCTCCTCCACCTAAGCCAAAATACATGGAGGTTAAGCCTGGGAGTCTATAAAACCAAGTGACAGTAGAAATATGATGGTGAGTGCTACCCCTTTGGTTTCTTTACCATAAAGAAACCAAATACATTTGGGGCTTGGAAGGAATTTTTTTCTCTACCACTTCCACCAGCATTGTTAAACACAGAATGAACTACACTGAAGTGGCAAGTATGCCAATATGGAAAACCTATACTAGGAAGAGGGGATACAGCAGGCAGTAAGATGTGAAGTGACATCTACATAAATATGATGAAAGACATAATGGGGCTTCTTTCTGCCTAGACTAGTTATTATCCATCAGTAGTTCCCTCACAGACAATAAAAAGGACATATAAACCCAGAAAAAAATTCACTATCTAGAAGTACATTTCCCATTGCTGTTCTCTTACTATGGTTACCCACCTTTACTCACCCAACAGTACCTCATTATCTGCTTCCCTGTGCTCATCTCTTTAGCAATGCAGAAAAACACAGGATATGCTTCTATACCTGGCAATGTTGAGGCTCTTTAGGTATGAAACTGTGGGACTACTCATCCTCTCTCTTATCAGATCCAGCAGCTTGTTTCTTGTTCTCAGGGAGATGTAGAAGTGATCATACACTAACCTTGAGAGCTTGTTATCTGAAAGCACTCAGTCCTCAAAAGAACATCAAGTGAGCTTCCATGCAGAAACATAACCATTTTCAAGGCCACAAAGCATTACAAACAAATTAAGAGGAATGAAGGCCAAGAGATAGAGAGAGGTTCCAAGCAGAACCTAATTTCTTAAGATGGTCTGCTGCTGGAACCAAGGCAGACTGTGCATTTCTGGCAGAGAAGCTGCCTCTGAGGAAGGCTAAACTCCCAGTATTTCATCAAAACATCAAAGAAAGATCTAACTGGCACCCTGTGTTGATTACATTTGTTGAGATCTTGCTCACAAGATTTTAACTCTTGTGCCTGGAGCACACACCCCAGTATTGGGCAGTTTCCTAATCGTTCCCTAGCAGTGATGGTTTGGAGAGACTGTTCATATAACCATGTCAGAAGACAGGCGTAGCTTTCCAGGACTCCTCAGCTGGACTGCTTTACAAATCTGACTTGCCTCTGCTTTCCAAAATTTGAGGACAGTAACAGTTTGCCTATGGGAACAAGCAGACGAGCTTCTGCCACTTCTACACAAAATATACCCTGTCTTGGGAAGTACAATAATGGAAGCAAGCATCTTCAACCTACAATCATTCTCACCACCACGGTCAACTTCAGAGCCATCTTTTAAAGTTTAAAAACCAGGCCAGACTCCTTGTTTTAATTAGACCAAACAAAAGCCCTAAGTCCTTCTGTCTGAAAATGCAGGCTTTCATGTCTCTAGTAGCTGATAGGAGGTTTCTTCCACAAAGCACATAAACTGCATGAGCCACATATCCTTAAATCCAGGCAAGAAGTGCATCCCTGTACAGAAACAGGCCCTGTTCTAGTCATCTGACTGTCTGGACCAGAAAATTACATAAGTCTCATTTCTTGCTCTAAGCTCCCTTCTGTCTCCCAGAGCCAAGAAGTCCTTTTCCTCCTATCCTCATTGCTACTGCAGTAGGGCAAAAAAAAATAAATCCCCCAAACCTAATCACCATTAGACTTTGCCAGAACAGGAAAGTTATTTTGGCTTATCACCCTGATGGTCAGCATCTCTGTAGATGGAGACCATTTCTGGAAAGCAATACACCTGAAAATATGAGCCAAGGAGCAGTTGCTCCAACTCACCACTTAACATCAAGAAGGACCTCAGAGTTAATGCCTGCTGCTGAGAGAAAGTGGTCTTGTTCTCGCTGCCAGGCACCAAGAGATTGCGGTGACACTTCCATCACATTTTTTAAAAAGAATATTACACAGCAATCTCTGGGAAGATCTGGCTACTGACACCATTATTTTTTAAGTGTTTTCTCTTTACTCCTTCTAGCTAGATCAACCAGAAAGAAAAACAAAAGGACAGGATAAACAACAGAGCTCAGAGGACCACGATCAACAGTGCAGAGTCCAGGTAAGAGATCAGTAACTAGTGATGTTCCCCAGCAGTCAGTGATGGGTCCAGTCTTATTCAAGATCTTCATGAATGACCTGGATGAGATGATAGAGCAAGTTTTCTGATGACATGAAAGTGGGATTAGTGGATGATATACCAGAAGACTGCGCAGCTATTCAGCAAGAGAAAGACCGAAGAGCTGGGCAAAGAGGAACCTGGAAAGCAGCTCCATAGAGAAGGACCTTGAAGCTGTGGTGGACAATGTTATCCGTGACACAGCAATGTGCCTTTGTGGCAAGAAGGTAAATGGTATCCTGGGGTGCATTAAGAGTGTGGCTGGGAGGTCAAGGGAGGCTCTCCTCCTCGTCTACTCTGCCCTGTTGAGACCCCATCTGGAGGACTGTGTCTAGTTCTGGGCTTCCCAGTTCAAGAGGGACAGGGATGTACTGGAGGGTGTCCAACAGAGGACTACAAAGGTGATTAAGGAACTGCAACATTGTCTTATGAGGAAAGACTGAGAGACGTGCATCTGTTTAGCTTAGAAAAGAGATCTTATTAATGTTTACAAATAACTGAAGGGTGGGTGTCAAGAAGAAGGTGCTGGTCTCTTTTCAATGGTGTCCTGTGACAGCACAAGGGGCAATGGATACAGACTAGAATACAGGAAGTTCTGTTGCAACATGCAGAAAAACTTCTTTGCTGTAATGGTGACAGAGCACTGGAATAGGCTGCCCAGAGAGATCATGGAGTCTCTTTCTCTAGCGACTTTCAAGACCCCTCTGGATGTATTCCTGTGTGACCTACCCAAGGTGATCCTGCTTTGGCAGGGAGGTTGGACTCGATCTCTGGAAGTCCCTTCCAACCCTTACCATTCTATGATTCTATGAAAAAAGATTATGACAGAAAAATAGAGAGAGTCAGTGGTTCTGTTAACGAATGTAACACACTGAATCTTCAGGAATTTCTCTCTTTTTCAGCTCTGAAAGGAAAATGGGAGATGAGGAGCAGGCACAGCTCTGCATATCGCCAAAAACAACCTTCTGGCAGGACAAGAGTGCTGGAATTACATCAAGATGGGCCAAGAATGTGAAACAAGGACAGGAGGGTTGGTTCTATGCCTGCATCATCACATACTGTACAACTCTTAACTACTTCTTCTGCAAGAGAGACAGATGTACCAGATACTTCAACAACCAAGAGGGATGGATGAGGTAGTTCAAACATGGTTTATAAAGAACTTGGACAACAGTATTTACAAGAAAATGAGTTTGTACTCACCAAGCCCAAACAGCAATACTTCAAAGGCAATGAAGTACCACTGGATGAAGGTGGACATTTTATCATGTTCAACAGCCCCATGGACTTTTTGTTCTTGTTCCAAAATATATTTACCTAGTTCCCACACGCTGGTGATGAATTCCATTAAGAGCTTTGACCAGTATTGCCTGGTCTACGTGGTTTGTGGCCAGTAGAGTGCTCAAGGGAAACATAAGAATAAGACCACTGAAACTGAGCCAAGTATGCATCAAAGAGGCAATTACTTGCTTTGCATTGTTACCCACAGACCAGTGAAGACAGAGGACTACTCAGTGAAACAAAAAGTACTGTGATGATTTCAGATTGACTTGAGAGTGCCCAAAGTCCAAGAAGGTAACACCACAGTTTCACAAAAGCAGGATGTGATGTCAGAAGAGAATACTGTGGTGGTTTGAAACGGCCACAATACTTAACACTTTGAAAACAAAACTAATGAAATGCAGGTTTGTATTCATGAAAAGGAAATTTCAAACAAGAGCTAAAGCACCAAATGGGTAAACAGGTGCTGTGTGCAAGCATTCATCATAGCTTCATGCTTTCCAATTGCCTCTCACTTTCCAGTTGCCAGTATTTGCCAGAGACACAGATCGCCAGCTGCACCAATGCTTCCTATGAAAACATGTCTGAAGAAGCGCTGACATGAAGCTTCTGAAACCAAGTCCCCTCAGTCTGCACTCTTCCAGAATTTCTTTCCACCCTTTATACCTCAAAACTCTGAACTCCAAAGACTACAGCAGAAGTACTCAGAAGCAGCCCTTCCATTAAGAAACCAGCAACTGGTATTTCAAAAATATGCTGCCCCTTATGAGTGACACTTTGGCCTCCAACTGTACTAGAGTAGCACTGCAGCTGCAAAGATGCCAGCAAGAAGGGGTAGTGAAGTGGGCAGAAGATTCCTCCCACACAGAGTACTTACCTCACGTGCTCTCTCAGCAGGCTCATAGTGGGATTTTGGCTCAGGAGTGTGATAGCTTTGTTTGTTTCTATCTTGCTGCTGTTGCTGCTGCTGCTGCTGCTGCTGCTGTTGCTGCCGCCTGTGATCGTGCTGCAGTGACAGGAGGTAGGCCTGCTCCTGCTGCAACTGACGCTGGAGTCGCTCCGCCTGTCGGTGTTCCTCCATCTCTCGCCATCTGTATTCCTTTGAGAGAACAGGTGAGTAATTCAAGATATGACATTGACTGTATGGTGCACGTGCCCCTATTCATCCCGTTTAAAATGCACCTTTCTGGTTGTTGTTGCCTTTTTTTTTTTCCATTTCATCACTTAAGTGTAACCAAGAGCTAAGTTAGACCAGTATGGCATGTTTCTCATGTTGGGAAAGTTGAGTGTACAGCTAAGCTCCAAGTGATTGGAGAGTTATGTCAAAACTGATTTTTCAGATTTTCATTAAAGGGGGAAAAAAAAAAGAGTTATTTATACTAAATCCAGTATGAAGCTCATAAAACAATGATTTAGACCAACACGAGGCCATTGTATCCTGGGGTGGATTTACATATCATGTGTGCTTTTGAGCTGCAACGTAAGCACTCTAGTTCTCCACTGAATGCCAAGGTCTGCTCAGAAACTTGATCACCATACCAGAACTGTTCCACTTTAATATAAAGCCTCCTCTTAGTGCCCAGAAAGCAGTGTGACCACTTCTCATATGTGCCTGTCAGCCCACGATGCTAGCGTAAATGGCCTTTTAATCAAGCTCCTTTGTTGTCATACTGTCAATGCAGCTGTGCCCAACTGAGGGAAGCCTAGGACTGGCCAGATAAATGGATCCTATAGCTACTGAACAAAACAGATACAGTGCTTTACCAGTAACATGGCCTGCTCCTGGAGCAGCTGCTGCTGTAGAATTTCCAAGTGCCGCTGCTCCTCTTCTAGCTGTCGCCTGATATACTCCTGTCACATAGAAATTACCCAGCAATAAATTTATTCAAAAGGAATGCATCAGAATCCCCTGGGTGGAACACCACACGCTACTTCCCCAGTTCAGCTTTAATGAGAAATGCACTTCAGGATGGATTAGTGCCTGAAAAACAATTTAGGAAGCCCTGCCTTCTGAGTATCAGATTTTGGCCCCTTCCATTCTGAAATTTGCACTCCTGCAAATGCTGCTGGCATGGGCCAGAGCTCATTTACATATTTTGGAAGTGGTTTCAAGAAGCAGCAAAATGCACTTGAAGGTTTTGGAAAAAGTTAAAACACAGCAAGTCTGACTCAATACAGCCAATACAAAGTCACATGCAAGTTGTATTAAACATTAGTTTGTTGCACTGGTGCGATGAACTGTTAGCAACAGCTGAAGCCAGGCGTGGTGTAGGCAGACCTGGAGCAAGTTCCCCGACAGGGGCTCTGCCAAGTGCACATGGGACCTGCCCTGCCATCTCCCCGCTGCCCTCACCAGAAGCTTCTCCTGAGCAGACACTGCCAGCCTTGCCAAACCATGTGATGATTATGACACAAACAAACATCCACCCGGAACAAACAGTGGACCAAACTTGCTCACTCTTCTGATCTAGCCATCTTTTCACCTGCAGCTTCAACAGGTTGAGAGGTTTCCCCACTGCTTCACCTGACCCCCCTGAAAGAACTGAAATTCTGAAGCACCAAACCCAAGCTGGTAACATCCTATCATGCAATTATGAAAGTATATAACATGTGCATGCGCACATACACACAAGCTCACGCACACAGTTACAGTGTATGCATTAAGAAATTAATGGATCAGTGATATAGTGATGGGAGCAGTAGAAGATCTCGTGACAGACTGATGAGATACGCTACACTGCTGTTACGCACACTGGCTGAGCCGCAATTTGAGTTATCAAAAAATTCTGAGATGAGGCATGTCTTTTCTTCTAAAAATTAAATAATAAAGTCCTTCAGAGTGGTGGTTCAGCTTGGCCACATCAATTAATCGTTTGTCATTATTGGCACTGTGCGTAATTAGCATTTCAACAGTTTATAAAGCAGCTGGGGGAATACCCGGTGTCTGCCCAAAAAGCAAATTGCTGTGCTGTAATTAGAGGGTTTTCCATATATTTATTCCCACTGGTTAGTCTTCTCTCCTTTTGACTCAAAAATCTTTTAAATACATACAAACACAGTAAAATACCCCAGTAACACGATCATCAATGATCTCAAATACAATTACTTCACGTAAGGAAAAATTTACAACCAGCTTCTAGGACAGTAGTTTTGGCCCTTTATATAGGATCAGTATTTTGCAGTACATGCACAGTAATTATTACCCAGATTATCACCCTGATTGAAGTTTTTAAAGGATTTTAAGTCATGCAGATTTCATGCAAAATATAGCAGCTGAATTTCACAGTTTAAAAGGTTTCTCACCTGTACTTTCAAAGGTATTTTGGGACACACTGACACAACTTAAGACGTGTCTGCTGCCCAAAGTGGCATATATTATTAAAGCTGATTTTAAATAAACAGAGCAAGAGAGGGAGATTGCATACTGAAGTTCTAGGAAGGAAAATTCTCTGCAGCTCAAAGGTTCCACCTCAAATTCAAAATATTCAGAGTTTACAAGGAGACTCTGACCAATTCTGGGTGCCAGAAGCTGACAAGCAACAGAGCTTCCTTTCTCTGGGAGGCATTCTGAACAGGGGTATGTCCTGCAAGAACCACTGATCCAGCAAGACAGGCTTAGGAGTGATTTTCATCCCCAGTGATGATTTTGCCAGTTCTGATGGGTTTTAGATAAGCCATGGGGCACAAGCTGAATTTAGAATGAGTACTGCAACAAGACTTCTTTTTTTGAGGGAATCCTGAGGCTGCCAGAATTTTCCATAAAGCCTTACAATCTATGTTAGTGCGTGTGCAGTCAGAGACAATCAAGATGAAAGGATCAGCATTAGGTTGCCTCTAAGCTGCTTTAGGCTTACTAATTTTTTTAAAAATTAAATAGAATTTAGAAGAAACAAACCTATTGTGCATGTATCTGTATCATGGACTCACCTGCTCCCTTTCTACCCTCCTCTTTTCTTCTTCTGCCCTTCTTCTCTCTTCCTCTTCCTTACGCCTCCTCTCCATTTCTTCCAGACGTCTTTTCTCTTCCTGTTCTCTCCGTCTTTGCTCACGCTCCTGTTGCCTTCGAGCCTCCCGTTCTCTTCTTTGTTGCTACAAAAAGTGAAAAGAAACCACAAAGTTTTACTTTTGCTGTTATCAAAGAAAGAGGTGGGGTTGTTTTCTGCTGTGAAGAAAGGGATTTACCAGGCCTGGCAAGCTCTGCAACTGAGTGACAAAACATTTTATGCAAGTGTTCCATCAGGAAACGAACTCATACTCAGCATACAACTATCCCTAAAAGAAGCCTTACTTATTCTCTCTGCTTTCTTCAAGCGCACAATGTCACACACCATATTCCTGACAACTGAGGTGTGGAAGCTCACTGCTGCTCTTCACGGTGAAATCTCAATCTTTGAACACCTGTTGAACTCAAATCTTAATCAGAGTGACAATTTTCTTGGCTCCAACACATCATCTAAATGCTGCCAAAAGGGAATTACCAGCCCCACTGAATCAGCTAAAAGTCAATGACTACTATCTGAGCTTTGGGTAAGTTGCTTCTCTCAACACAATTCATGGTCTGCTGAGAATTTCGTGGTGTTGGCCCAACAACCAAGCTCAGCTTAAGGCAGTGCCCAGAACTTTGCCTAAAACAGAAGGAAGGCTGACCAACACCACCTCAGCCCCTCCCAGAACATCAAAAGCACCCATATGTAAAAGAGGAAAACCAGCTGTGCTAAGCTTTTACACTTAGATGAGCTTCCACACATGACCCAAAACCAAACTGGCACTGATAAGCCTGTTCCAGTCTGAAAAGAACCTGGAGAACAGCTCAATAAAGAATGAACTGACTCATTTATGTGTGTAAAGCACCACATATGACTTCAGAGGAGACATTTTAAATGCCCATAGAGTCGTGACCAACTCTTCCCGCACGTCTATAGAAGCATCCAGTTACTCCACCTACCTCAAAATCTGAGGCAGCCTCCCACAACTGCCTAAGTGTTGAAAGACCCAGCTGTCTTCTGTTTAACTATCAGTTGGGAATCTTTCTACATCTACTTCCATTATAGATTTCTGTAATATGCTAAAAAATTATAGAAGAAAACTAAAAAAAAGTACACACAAATTTAATCCCAAGAATAAACAAAACAAAGAAATTATATTGGTTATTCCTTTTCACATTCATGTTAAGAAAAATACTATCACAAATTTCAGAGGTGCCACAGGTTTGACAGTCTTAAGGCACTCCAAGTAGTCGTGCTGAGCACTTTACCCTGCATGACTACAAAGCAACTGAAAGCTCAAGAGGCTTTACTGTCTTCTGGAACTGACTCTGACATGACAGTGGAGAAGTAACATTGGGGGAAAAAAACAGATGGCGAAGTATTAGCAGCACTTAAAGCCACTTTCTGATTGTCTCTAACAAGGTGCAGTTTTGGGAAGGATGCATCCACTGTTCAAATACACTCACTCTGCAACTATGATACCTTCCTTACTGGCCCAAAGCACCATCCTGGGTTCACTACCACCCTCCTATGCCACAAGACATAAGCTCTTTTCTCCCCCACATTTTTAGTGTGGAAGAAACACAACTTCCCTGCTCTCATATCTCCTCTCCTAATGAAGTTCATCTACCAGCCTTTTCTCTCTTGTTTAAGCAAGCTCTCTTCAGTGAGTGTAGATACAAAAATAGCAAAAGTGCTGTAAGGCAGCTACAGCACACAGTGCATTTCATAGGTCTCACTGCTTCCCCTTCTCCATTTTTAAGCACTGTAAAAGGATTAAGCCAGCTCTTTTCTTTCTGAATATACACATCTGTGTCAAACAACTGCTATATTTAAGTCAATATATTCAGGTGCTTCTTGGCTAATCAAGTTTGACAGGCTTTTGTTTAAGAAAACTAAGATGTGAATTACAATAATTTTATTGCCTTGAGGATGCGACAGCACACTGCTGACTGATTAATACCCACATTTATCAACTCAAACATTTCTTAAACACATGAAGCCTGTCTAACAACACTCTGTCAACACTGTTAAGTGAATATATTGCAGGTCTTGAGATGACACCATTCTCACTATAAGGCAGATAGGCAGAGCTGGGGTCTTTTGGATTAGATAAATTCATTGCTTCTTAAATCAATGCAGGAGTATTCAACAATGATAATAAATAACTGAGCTCAGTATGAGAAAGAGAAGTTACAAACTGACTACAAGAACTGATTTCCCATGGCATCACAAAAATAAAGATTTCATCTTTTAACAGCTGATTTTGTTAAGCAAACCATGAGCTCAGCACTGATACTACATATTTATTACTCAGCAAAAGGGAAAAAAAAAATTTTCTACCACTAGTATGAGTTTAAGCTGAATCTCCAAAGCACAATGTGCTGCTGTCTATGTGTCAAAGTACACAGAGAGATGGGGTTTCTCGGCATCACTTCTGCCTCCCCATCAGGGACCACCTCAGCCCCTCACCAGGTGAGTGCAAAGAGGAAGCACCTGGCACTTCAGGAGTCCACACAAATGACCTACAAACAATGCACTTATTCCCAGCCCTAGCTGTAAAAGAGAAGTTTCACTTCCTTTGCACATGGCCTTTGAAACCTGAACATTAAACTACTGCTGTGGAATTTACTTTTAATAAGCCCAGGGAAAGGAAACCTACAGTGACAAGCAACTCTTGGGTCCTAGTCTACATCTTGTCAATGTAATAGCAAAAGTGTCTGATGGCAAGATGTTGTGGACCCAAGCCCCCTTGAGCTGAATTCCTACCATCCATCCATCACCCAAAATTGCCTTTCTGACTGGCTCTAGTAACTACTCCACAAAAACACACCAAAGAAAGACCTGGTCACTGTGTTCCTTAGACTTGTCCAAAGGAGGGAAGGAGGACAGGGAAAACTATTTAAACCTGTGTCAGTTCTGTTTATAAAACTTGTGCTTCTCAATGTAGTAAGTGTGACTATTGGATATCACACCAAAAAGTGTGACAGAAAACCTCTGTTGCCCAATAGACAGAAGGCATAGATCTGGATTCACTGACATCACTGCCGCACATCCAGATCTTCTGTAGTTCAACATGCTGTTACCAGCTTTCTTGTACATGTCGGATGAAAAGTTAATTTTCAAGGAGCTGTTACCCAGAAGATAAGGGCAGGAACTCCTCAAAGAAATATCAGAGATGCCAAAACAGAATTTTGACAGAGTCCATTCTGATTCAAATTACTGCACTTCACAAAACTGGCATTTACTGCGCCAACAACAAAAAAACCATACAGAACATACAGCCTCAATCCTACTGTCTGGTTTTAGGGTGCATTAATGATGATCTCATAATGGAACCTGACATCACCAAACTGGAAGACCATGCAGTAGAGCATGATTTGCCAGGAGGGGGCAATGCAACCACATACACAGCTGGTGTATGCCAGTGAATTCAGGACCCTGTTCCTACAGCAAAATGCTGAATATAGATACTCTAATTTTATATTCATATTATTATTATGTCTTATATTCAGGTGAAAGTTGATAAATACATATATTAATTATTTAATTCATAAATAATTAGGTAACCTGGTATCAGTTTGGGAAGAGGATTGGAAATATTAATATACTTTTACTGGGCCCACAATAGTGATGTACCAGAAGTAAAACTTCTTAGTCAGTACCAATGCAAACAGCAAGCAATTCAATTTAAGTAGATACAAATAATCTTCCCTTCTGCAAAAGAAACAAAGCCCTAGCAAAAATTAGCCTGCAGGTACACCTACATTAGCATCTTGGTTCAGATCAGGAGTGCTCTTTTGAAGTGAATCATCCAATCATCTCCACTTTACCCAGTTTTGTTTCATATTTTGAAGATGTCTTAGAGTGCCAACCACTCCTTTTGGATGGAATTAAAAAGGCAGATGCACTCCAACCACAAGCAGGCACACAGTCTAGACCTCAGCTAATCCAAAGGAACTTCTCCTGTCTTTAAATACATGAAATCTTTGGGTCCTCGGCACTTTAATTACCGTGCTCCACAAATCTGCTTCCACAGGACTCTACCATATACGAGCCAGAAGCAGCTTACATTTCTTGTTTTAACTGTCTAAGCATATGCCATACAGATAATATTTATGCAGCTAATCTTTCTATGTTAAGCGGCATTGGGAGGAGGACAAATGATCCCCTTTCCAAAATATTTAATTTCATTTTTTTGTACTTTGGCCACATATCACTTCCATCTCCTCAGTAACACGTCAATTGTAAGGTTGCTGCAACAATGAATTTTAGAAGTCACTTATATGCCTTTTTAAAAGTAATCTTTTCTATAACACTACTGAAAATTACAGGTTTTGGCAGATGTCCTAAACTCCGCTCCTTTTGCAGTCTCGGTCAAAACTGTCTAGGCTCTGTGCCAGTATTGTAAGAACAAGCACTCAATTATCATTTAGGAAATGAGGGGCAGCAGCAGGGGAAGAGAAGGCGGGTGAAGTATAAGCAACTTATCCAGGGAGATTATCTAGAGCAAAAATTCTACCCAAACAGGTATATCCCAACTAAAACTACAAGAAAGCAAAGCTTGGTCTAAATAATTAACAAAGTGATGGAAGCCCAAAGATTCAATGCCCGACACCAATCTTAGCTCACATTACCGGGCCCTTCATTGTTTACTGGCCTCATCAAAACAGTGGGGGGTGAGTTAAGGACAAACTGACAACATTTCAATATTTTGGCTTTCAATTGTGTCACAATGCTGATGTTTATCTAAATATGTGTCTAACACCCTTCCCCCATCTTAACGAGCTTGTTTTGGCTGTTGTTTTGTAAAAAATCACTTGAGATCATCCATTTTTCCAAAGCAAGATCCAACAAACTAAGTGGTTTGGGGTTTTTTTGAAAGCTGCATGTGAGCCTTTTTTAAAAGTCACTTTAATAACAGGATGCCTGCCCATCACCTGCAAAAGGAAAACCTTCATAGTTCATCATTCGTATTTATGTCCCCAGGGGAACTAGGAAAGGGTTATAGACTCAGTAAAAGGTAAAGCCTTCTCTTACAAACTTACACATGTGTAACCTTTTCCAGCATTATATTAACCTACATTACATCTCATCTTGTGGTTGTGGAAGTTGTTAGTTCTGTTTTGATTTTAAAAAGCAGGACTGATTAAATACAACCTTCAGGTAACCAGCTTTCCTTTTTAATTGCTCATTATATAATGATTTTTGCAGCATCCCCCGAAAGTTCAGCCCTGTGCAGCAAAAATACGCATCACTTTGTTTCCAGTACTAGCAGCAGCATCTTCTTTAGTGCAAAAAGAAACTCCAGATTTTAGGAGTTGCACTGATTAGTAAAGTTAAACAACCTAGATAATTTAATCATAATCCCCTTCCTCGCCAAAAAGTACCACCTGCAGAACCTCAGAAATTAAAGGGGCATTTAAAAGAAATCCTTGATTACCAGACTACAAGAAAATTCAGAGGCTAAGCAGTATATCAACTTTTGCTTACCTTTAACAATACCAATAAAATACTTTATTTTCCTAGCATCTTTATTATTTGCTCCCCCCCCACAAAATCCTACAGAGTTAGAATTTAAAAGCTGGAAGGGCTACAGTGTTTATCTTGGCAATCTCAGAAAGGTGGGGAAGGAGTACAAGAGAAATGGGGTTTATATGCCTCCCCCTTCTCCATCCTCCTGGCTTCATCCGTGGCTGATTCTTTTCTACCAATCCCTCCTTATAGCACCACTAAACTCACTTGCATGTTGAAAAAAGAGGGATAAGGAGCATAATGTGACCTGGAAAGCTATTTGGAATGTTGTATTATTTGTTATGTAAACACGTCACGGGATGCAAATCAGCATTTGGTCCTGGTTGCGTCCTCATTAAACATTACCAGGATTTGGAAAGCCAGACTGGATGTAGTTTTGCCCTCATTGCTAAGTGAACAGTTGAAACAGAGACAGAAGCAGGAGGTCATTTAAGGACGACTGGAATTTGACTCTACACTTCCTGAGGAGCCAGAGGACTGGTTTCACTTCAGCTCTGTGTCATAGCCACCTCTGGCCTGAAGAACTGTTTTGAAATCGCACAGAATCACAGCTCTGAAGCTCACACTGCATATTCCATCTGCATATATGTAAATGCACATGAGATCCTAGGAGGTTGTGCTGGTTGTGCCTGGGAAAGACTTAATTTTTGTCACAGTAGCTAGTATGGAGTTGTGCTTTGGATTTGTGCTGAAAACGCTGTTGGTGCATAGGGACGTTTTAGTTACTGCTGAGCAGTGCTTGCACAGAGTCAAGGACTTTTCTGCTCCTCTGTCAGTGAGTAGGCTGAGAGTGCACAGGAAGTCTGGGAAGGGACACAGCCAGGACAGCTGACCTTAAGTGACCGAAGTGATGTCCCACACCATGATGCCATGTTCAGCAATGAAAGATGGGGGAAGAAGGAAGAAGGTGGGGTACATTCAAAGTGTCACGTCTCCTTCCTCCCTCCTAAGACGTTGTTAAGGGTCCATGCCCACGTGCCACTATGTTTTGTCTTCTCAATTAACTATTATGCATGATGATGGAGCCTGGCTTTCCTGGAGATGGCTGAACACCTGCCTGTCCAATGGGGAACTGGTGAATTAATTCCTTGGTTTGCTTTTCTTGCATGTATGGCTTTTGCTTCACCAATTGTCTCATTTTTATCTCAACCCTTAAGTTTGCTCTTTTTCACTCTTCTGATTCTTGCCCCCATCCCACCACTGGGGGAGCGAGCGAGTGGCTGCATGGGGCTCAGTTGCCAGCTAGGGTTGAACCATGATATACAAAATGTATGGAAGAACAATACTGTAACATGTAGATTAAATTTCTGTTATCTTCCAGTCGTGTACACAAATTGCATACTTATTATAACACAAAACTCTGATTCATGTATTTGTAATTTCTGCAGAATTGTCGTTTTAACACTGATTTAGATGGCTGATCTAGATGGCTTTTAGTCACCACGCTACTATGTATGTGGGGGTAATACATAAAAGATGGGCTTCTACCTACCATGAAAGTGTGCCAAACACAGATATTTGACAAAGCTACTAAGAGGAAACTGAAGCATACCATAGCAGTCAAAAAAAGGAATCTTGAGGCACTGTGCACTTTTTAAAAAATAAATTAATGCCCCCCTAAGATAATAATTCAGATCTGTCCTTCTCTACAGCTACTAAAAATCTAGACATGTTGTCTCTTCTTTGGAATAGCAACCATTTACATCTGCCCCCAGATACCTTTAAATAACCCAGCTTTGGCTTTAGAAGATAGCTTATATTTAAGTAGCCAGACACAGATTTAAAGTACTATGCTCTGCTTTTGCCAGTGGATTTGTTGCATGCGTTGTTTTCTTTCCCGCCACGTGCTGGGGCTGCTGGGAACTCTTTTTAAGTGGGCATGGGAATGCGAAACACAAGCAGAAGAGGGGCTTCTGCCCCTTGAACTCTAGTTTCCTGTCTCTACCTCTTCTAGCCGTCTCCTTTGCTCCTTCTGCTGCTCAATGCGCTTTTGTCTCTCTGCCAGCAGCTGCCTCTTGTACTCCTCCTGTTCACGGAGCTGCTGCTCCTGCAGCAGCTGCTGTCTCCGAAGGGCCTCGGACCGTTCCTTGTTTTCCTGCTGCAGTCTCAGGAAATCACGTCGGAGGGTTGATTCTCCAGGCACATTGACAATGGAACTGCAACAAGAGGAAGTTAAAACCTCCTGTACAATAAATCCTGGCGGCCTCCTTAAATACCTTTGCCAAAGCAGGATAATATTAGTAAGATATAGTATGAGGTTAAATTTTAATCTCACTTCTTTTGGAGTGAAGACACTGGATATATAAACAGATACTCTCAGTGGAAGGTGTGAAATGAGGTCAAGCAAAATAAGGACCAACTCTGACACTGTGGAAATCCTGACCAATCGTATTTGCCATAGATCTCCTTCCACCTAGAGCTTGCTGGCTCTAAGCCATGTAACAGGGGGCTTTAAAACCTTTAGCAGTCACAAAATAGGTATTCAAACCTTTGTGTAGTTTGTGTGGCTTGTGTGTGCACCTAATTAGATACAGAAATTTAGTGTGCTCCTGATTTATAGTCACAGACCTTCAAACTTAATTAGCATAGAGCCCCTTCAAAGGCAATTCTTACCTTGGCTCTCCTTCTTGTTCAGGCACTTCCTCCTCTTCTTCCTCACTTCCACTGTATTCATACTCTGTCTCATCTAACAGCAAAGAAACAAAGGCTTTGATAGTGCTTATCTTTAATTTTAGGACAGCAGGGAGTTGCAGTAGTGCATTAATGAACCTGTTACTATATCCTTCACTGAGAAGATATATCACAGACCCTGGAATTCATTCTATGTATACAAGCTTATCTTCCCACACTTGTAAAGCTCACAATGCTTTACAGCAGACTTGCAGCAAATTCCCTGAGCAACACCAAGTTTTACATGTAAGACAAGACACCTAGAGAACCTTGGCATCACCTGAGTAAAGAAAATAGACTACCCAAGTCATATTCTGTTCACCTCATAGCTCTTGTGATGGCTTATTCCCTGTGAATCTGATTTATGGCACCATTCCAGCAGCAAATCTACCACAGACCAAAAAAGGGAAAAGCATATATGCCAGTATCCTCCTAAACGCTGTTTAATGCTTGTATGGAAGAGGCAATGACCCATAAATGAGTCAAATTTAACTTAACTGAAAATTAGACACTTGAAAATAATACTTCCTTGTAGAGGACAGAACAAAAAGTCTGTTGATAGTCAAAACATGAATTCAAAAAGAACCTTGCAAGGGTTTGGAGCTTCTGTAAGGATGGCAATTTAGAATGGAAAGCAGGACAATGATGTGCATTTTTAAGAAGCTGCAATACTTGACTTTTAGCAGCTGCATACCTTTCTCTCCTCTCTTCTTCCTGGTCCTGTCTATATGGTCCTTCAGCTGGATTCGGACTTGCCTTTCATTTGGCTGGTCACGTATAAAGGGGTGTTTCAAGAGTTGCTCTGTAGAAGGTCGCTGCATGTAATTCTTTACGAGACAACCTTCTATAAAGCTGAAAAACTTTTTTGACCTGAGAAATTAGGGAGGAAAACAAAACAAGATCATGGTTACAACTCAGCTTGAATATTTTTTCTGTTCTTCCTCAAAGTCTAGTGTCCTTCCTCAAAGAGCATCATGGCCCAAAGCATGATACAAGTGCTGTCTGCAGGTGTGCCTCCTAAACAGACCGAGTGTGCTCCTGCTGAGCACTGGGCTGCATGGACACACGACGATACTAGCGTAACTGCAGTGCTTAGGCAGAGCCTCACACAGCTGTCCTCTTTCACAGGTGTAATTGCCTTGAAAGGTGGGATCTATTAGTGAAGGCAAATCATGCAAACCCAGATCTGCTGCTTCTGGACCAGAGCTGGGTAGCATCCAGCTTGCTTGGAGCACAGGCAGGGCAGCCCTGATGTGTCTCCACCTGCCCATACTATCTAAGGGCATGTCTGCTTCAGAACAGCCGTACCGAAAGCTGCAAGAACTGTGGCCAACATTCCCCTGACACAAGCAGCACACACTGCTTTTATATGCACCTGGGCTCACTGAGAGAGATCTGCAACAATTTAAGATTATTTCAGTTTCTACCTGAAGATACACACACAAAAAATCCTCATAGAACAATAGGTAAGTGTTGAACAATGTTGTCTGTTCAACACAGGCACTTGGGGTCAAATTCTCAGTGATGCAATTTAAGGGCATGAACTGAACTGAGCTCTTCCGGCACATCATGTGAACTGACACAGTTTGGGAATTAGCTAAGCTGGAGCACCATCTTCCTAACTTTGCACTTCATCTTAACTCTTGAAAGACAACCTTTTCAGACATAAGTCATTGGAAAAGCTGCCTTGCAAAATGATGATAATGAAAATAACCAGAAGTGCATTTTTCATTGTTTTTCCCTATTTCCTCATAACCTGCCACTGAGCACACTACGAAAACAGCTGAGTCACAGCAGCACTAGCTTTCCCCAGGGTTACTTTTAGATTGCTATGTGCTCTCAACTTGCTCCTGTGCTTGGGCAGCAAATACATTAACTACATGGTTAAGTGTAGAAAGAACAGTTTTCATCCATTGGTTCACTTTCCTACCATAATCTAAGAAGCTGAATGCAAGGCAATTTCATTGTTCGCTTTGGTTTTTTTCATTCCTCACACCTGAAGTGTTAATAGTCTAAACAAAAAGGTTAATGAAAGGCTTATGCAAATATTACATATGCACCTCTATTCATTTAACATATGCAGGAAGCAAGTATGACAGAGGGAGAGGGATGTCTTGATAGTACAAGTGTAAATAAGTCAATCCAAGCAAAGACCAAGCCCAGCAAGCATGCAGGTTTATATTCCGTTGACACTGAATAGGCAGTCAAATCACATCATTACTCTGACAGGATCACAGCATCCTATGATCACATTCAATCTATACAAAACCTCTTTCTAGAGAGTATGTTTGTTTCTTATATGCCAGTTCTAACTAGGAACTGGGAGGAAATCCTCCAGTACTAATGGATTCTTCTCAGCTGGCGAGAAGCACACACTCAATTCCAATCACTTACAATAATTATAGTAAAAGCCTTCATTAGTTTTAATAGCCCCTTTCAACTTAGCAACTATAACACTGTAGTACTGTTCTGTTTCTGTCTTACGACCCATCTGAGAAAACATACTGCATAGTAAGAGTGCTGTGGGAGTCTATTTTTTAAAACATGAATCTATTTGTCACCTCAATACAGATGCTGCTCTGTCAAGGAAAAAGAAAGCATTTTTTTTATTATTTTCACACAATTTGAGATAAAATTTCTGTGGGACAAGCAGAACTAAATAAACAATGCCCACTTTTTATTTCATGCCTCAATTCAATGGCACAGAGTGTTTTTTTGGCATTATGGTTCTGTGGACACAGTAACAAAAAAAAGCATGTGCTGAGACACAAGACAACATCACATTACAAAAAGGGCTACAAACAAGATGTAACTAATACATACCATTTCTTGGATTTTAACCGTGGAGGAGGGTTCCTGGGTATCAGAAAGAGTGCTCTCATGGGGTGCATGTCACAAAGCGCTGAAGGAAAGAAAACACAACCCATCAGAAACAAAGAAAGGTTGACTTAGTTGCTCTCCGTCAATACCACAGCTTCAGCTTCCACACCCATTCCTGCCACCCCAACCACACATGCAGCAGTTACAGACGGCAATACAGCTCACAGAATTAGCCCAAAATGACAACAATTCCTCAGCTCAATGTGGCAAAAGTGGCCCCACAAAGAGAAAGAGAGCAAGGAATGGATTAAACTTCATAATCAACCCTGATGGGAACACCTGTGCATGGCCCGCCTTCATTTAACTTACATTGTGGTCAATAAAATACTGGGAGATGGTGATGGCAGAAGGAAAGAATGAAATAGTTAACAGTTTCATACAAACTTCCCTCTACCTTCCTTCTCTCTCATTATGGAGGACACTTTATTTTTACTCTCCAGACTTGGAGACTTTCTTTACTCCTGATAGTTTTGAAGCATCAGAGGGTCTGTATGGAAAAAAAGGTTTCCCTGCAGAACTGAAATGTAAACTCATTACTTTTGTCCAAAAAAAGTCCTGTCGGTCTCAGGAGATGCTCAGTGGGAGTTCAGGATCCCTGACAGACAACCTTTCCTCCTGCTCTACAGGCAAGCACCACAACAGAGCCAACAAACGGGAACAAGGGAGCAAGGAGAGAGAAAACCCCAGAAACCCCCACTGGAAGTAAATCATCTATTTGAAGCATCTTTCATGTTTGGCCTCTTGCATCATCAGTCTCAGTCTGAATGATCACTGCAGGAAAAGGTAACACTTTCCACACAATGGAAATTCAGGAGGAACAAGAATGATGTGAAGAGGATTCCAAATTCACAAATAAGGAGCTATGCTTGGCAGAGAAGCCCCTTGGATGCCATAAGAGCACCAAGCTCAGGGACGGGACTCCTCAGCTGCCACTGGAGGAGGCAGAGCTCACTCGCCAGACCAGAGACTAAGGCAAGAGCTGTTCAGCATTTACACTGGATTGTTGCTGAATTCTCAAAAGCCCCTCCTGTGCTTTTACACAAAGAAAGGTCAAGCTCTGCTTTGGTTTGGAAATGGAAAAATATTACTGTTCAATTCTAGGCTTATAAATCCCCCCATCCCCAGCTCTTAACTGAAAGCTGTCTAGACAACCCAGTGTACAGAACAAAAAAGTATGGCAAAAAGGAGGTCAAGTGGTAGCTCAAATGCTGTTAATACAGGTGTCCTGGGAGCAGCCCTCACATGGGTGTTCATGCAAACAGGCAATTAGGAAAAAAAAATAACAACCCAGCCCAAAAAGCAACTAACCCAGCCCATCAGACATCCTCAAACATCAATCCGAACAAGAATGTTGTGATTTGATTTACACTTTTTCCTTTAACAACCACAACAAATGAAATCAGGCAGCAGTGATAATGCCCACTTTAGCCAGGAAAATGTCAATACTTTATTTCAATATTATTATTTCAAAGACAGAGGTTTCGAGCACATCTGTAGTGTGGCAGTGGCTGTTTATATGTAAACAAAAAAAAACATTCATTAACTCACTCTTAGGTACCTTAGGCTGTTATCTCTTAAACACAGAGCTCCAGTTGGGGGTGAGGGTAAGCATATTTGCTAGGTCAGGAAGGGCTTCCATAAAAGTTACCATTAACAACCAAAAAATCGTGCCCCATTTTTTTTTCTTTTAAAATTCTTCTGTTCTCCTCACACATCCCTGCTTCTGCCTTGATATTCAGAAAGTATGTAAGGGGAAAAGATGATAAAAAAAAAAGCTGTGCCTTTTTTGTTTTCTCTCTCAAAAATACCCCTATCAACTGGTAAGTATTCTCCAGCAAAAAAGCATTAAGTTCAATACTTTGTGCTGAAGACAGATTTACAGTTGAATTTATGTCACTGATAAGGAAGATCAACACCACCCACCACCAAGTGGAAACAAAAGGAGAAAGCAGTTTACTAAGACCAACACAGAAACAATTGCCACAGATGCGTTTTTCATTAAGGTCAGTTTTCTCAAGGCCCCACTGCCCCACTCCCTGTCTGAAGTTACAACATCCCAGGCCAGGCAATACACAATTTGGGACACAGCTCCGAAACACAATATACTACCTATAGGAAGGAAGTCTGACACTCAATTAGTTTCCACATATTCCTGCTATAGAAATTAAGTTACTGAAGTCTGCACTGTAGAGCTTAAACACAATCCTATCTTTATCAAAAGCTTTGCTATTTATGGGATTTTATATTTATAGGGCAGGCAAAACCAAAGAGAACAGAAATAACATGAGGGTATTTTCAGAAACCTCAAAACCAGGCTTAGATTACAACCAGCATCTCCCAAGTATATGTTTCAGTCTCAATCAGCCCACTGGAGAAGCACGCATCTCACTTACGGGGAGCTCCTTCTGCCATCTCTATGGCTGTAATGCCACACGACCAAAGGTCACTCTGCATAAAAAGACAGAAACCATATGTTAGTAGGTGGATTTTCCCATTCAGAGAGTGAGACCGTACTGTTTACAGAGGCTGAAATCAAATGCCATGGCTATTTAAATAAGATGCTTTTTTTCCTGCATCATAAAATCCTGATTTTACATGATACTTATGCACGTGTGTATTCACACGGAGTACGCAAACAACCCTTTCCTATAACACGGAAAACATACGCACATTATGATGATGAAAAAAATACATTTGCTTGAAATCTGTCTATGAAACAAAAGAAATTTCAATATTCTTTTGTCTGCAAAGGACTGAACAAGAGCATTGCCAGGGCATGCAGAGATGCAATTAGAAAAGCAAAAGCTCAGCTCAAATTGAAATTAGCCAGAGCTGTCAAGAAGGACAAGGAAGGGTTCTTCAGGTCTGTAAACAACAAGCAGAAACATGAGGAAAATGCTGCCCAGATGTTAAATGGGAGAGGAGAATTAGTCACCAACAACACTGAATAAGCAAGACGTTCTCAATGCTTTCTTCACATTTGTCTTTACCGACCCTGTTTGGCTTCAGGTCTTGAGAACATAATTCCAGATCAAAACAATCACAGACCTGTCGCCACTGAAGGCCGACTGGACAGATGGGCAGAGTCTAATGGCATGGCATTTAACAAGCCCAAGTGCCAGGTGCTGCACTTTGGCCACGGCAACCCCATGCAGAGCAACAGGCTGGGGTCAGAGTGGCTGGAGAGCTGCCAAACAGAGAGGGACCTGGGGGTGCTGATTGACACCTGCCTAAACATGAGCCAGCAGTGTGCCCAGGGGGCCAAGAGGGCCAATGGCATCCTGGCATACATCAAGAATAGTGTGGCCAGCAGGAGCAGGGAGGTCATTGTGCCCCTGGACTCTGCATTGGTTAGGCCACACCTTAAGTACTGTGTCCAGTTCTGGGCCCCTCAGTTTAAGAAGGACATTGAAACACTTGAACGTGTCCAGAGAAGGGCAACAAGGCTGGGGAGAGGCCTTGAGCACAGCCCTATGAGGAGCTGGGATTGTTTAGCCTGGAGAAGAGAAGGCTCAGGGGTGACCTCATTGACCTCTACAACTACCTGAAAGGTGGTTGTAGACAAGAAGGGGTTGGTCTCTTCTCCCAGGCAACCAGCACTAGAACAAGGGGACACAGTCTCAAGCTGTGCCAGGGGAGGTTTAGACTCAAAGTGAGGAGAAAGTTCTTCACTGAGCGAGTCATTCGTCATTGGAATGGGCTGTCCAGGGAGGTGGTGGAGTCGCCGTCCCTGGAGGTATTCAAGGGGAGACTGGACGTGGCACTTGGTGCCATGGTCTAGTTGTGAGGTCTGTTGGGACAGGTTGGACTTGATGATCCTTGGGGTCTCTTCCAACCTTGGTTATACTGTGATACTGTAATACTGTGAAGAGTTGATATCTGAACTATTACAGGAGCTTGACCCACACAAATTAATGTGTCCTGACAACATCCACTCAAGGCTGTTAAGAGAGCTGGCTCATGTTGATGTGAGGCTATTCTCCATAACATTTTAGAAGTCATGGAGATCCAGGGACCTCCCAGAACACTGGAAGAAGACTAATGCCCCAAGAAGGGCTTAAATGAAGATCCAGGAAATTACAGGCCTACCACTCGCTTCAGTCCCTGGAAAGTAATAAAATGAACCCTCCTGAGGGGTATCACAAATCAAATAAAGCACATGATTGGGAAAAGCCAGCATGGATTCACCAAGAGTAAACAATGCTTGCAAAACCTTACTACCATCTATGACAAAATAACCTGCTTGTTTGATGTGTTTAGCAGTGGAGATTGCCTACCTGGATTATCTAAGGCTTTTGACAGGGTTCCCTAGAACCCTCTCCTAGAGAAACTAATGCGTTGTGTTCTAGACAGCTGGTCCATGTGGTGGGTAGGGAGCCAGCTGATGGGCCACACCCAAAGGGTGGATGTTAAATAGCTCCTTTTCAAACTGGCAACCTGGTTACAAGTGGGGTCTCCCCCAGGCAGTCATATTGAGCCCAAAGCTTTTTAGTATTTTTGCAAGTGATCTGGACAATGGAATCATTCACACCCTGATGAATTTTGCCAATGATATCATACTGAGTGGAGAAGTGGACGCTTTGGAAGGGAGGGATACCCTGCAGGAAGACCTGGATAGGCTGGAAGAGTAGGCTAACAAAAACCCTACAAAGTTTGACAAGAACAAGTATAATACCTGGCACCTAGGAATACGTCATTGCAAAGTGCAGCCCAGGCTGCAATCTACCTGTCAGGGAAGCAGGTCTGCCTCAAGCAACCTGGGAATCCCCGTGCACGACAAGCTCAACATGAGCAGTGTGCTGCTGCGGCAAAGAAAGCCAACATGATGCTGTGTTGCATTAACAAAGAGGGAAAATAAGTCAATATCCCACTCTGCTCAGTATGTGTCAGGCCACACCTGGAATACTGTGTTCAGTTTTGGTTCCTGCTATGCTAAAAAGAAGTGGACAGGCTAGAGAGGGTCCAGAGAAAAGGCCACTAAGATGATCAAGGGACTGGAAAACCTGCCACATGAGGAAAGGCTGAGAAAATCAGGTTTGTTAAGCCTTGAGAAAAAAAGGCTTAGGGAAGACCTTATCGCCATAATTCAGCATTTAAAGAGTGGCTACAAAGATGATGGAGACCCCCTTTTTACAAGAAGTCACATGGAAAAGATGAGGGTTAATGAGTACAAATTACTCCTGGGGAAGATTCTGAATGGACAACAAGAGGAAAATTTTTAACAATGAGAACAATTAGCCACTAGGGAAGTAGTGGAGTTGCCAACATTGGACCCTCTATAAGCTGGGCAGGGTGCTGGGCCATCTTGTCTAGACCATGCTTTTCCAAAGAAAGATTGGACCAGATGATCCTTCAAGTCCCTTCCAAAGTCGTATTCTATGATGTCTTTATAGCAGAGTTACAGAAAACACTGTATCTGTTCCCCCAAACAAAAGATGGAGAAAGCAAACGATAATGAAGACTACCAGGCAAAACCCCTAAAACCTGGCAGGTCTTTTCCAGTTTTTAAAACAGCAAATAATCAAAACCACCCTAAATGAATGAAATATACCCTACTCTTGAACTTTTTCTAGTCCAACTAATCGAATAATAGCTTTATCCAGAGGAATATTGTCATTGCTAAAACTTCAAGAAGCCTCTGTTGGACAGCCAAAGCAAACACTCTTTCCCAGCTATCTCACCTTTGAAACATTAGGACCAAGAGTCCTTCAGTGGAAGCCTTTCAAGGTACTACCTTTGGCCAGCACCTCTGACTGGGGAGACAATGAGTGACAGTCAAGAGGGTTAAATAAATGGAAGAGCTGAAAGAGACTGGGCAAGGCAGCAGCTCCAGAGACTGCTGCATCTTAAGGAGCAAAACACTGGAGGAGGTTGCTTCAAGAGAGCTGTTCTTGAGCAAGGCTGTCTTAATTTCTGGTCATAATAGTGCTATTTTACAAAATTAGTCAAAACTAATCAGCAAATAAGCTCTTCTTTTACTACAAGCATTTCTAGCCATTGCAATTTCAGACCCAGCAAGACAATCTTCTCTCTTGGTCCAATTCAGCCATTTAAGCTAAAGCACACAGCCCCATGATCTTACAAAACATTCCAAACGTGGTGTTTTTTTTCAGGGAGAACACCCTACAGGCTCCATTAGGAACAATAAAAAGGTGTTCTCAGAAGCAGGAGGAGTTATCTTTCACATCACTACTGCATTAGTAAATATTGCAACATGGTTTTCTCCTTTATTAGATCATTTAAGAGTCTCCCTTCTCCCCTAATAACTCCATCTGCAAAGGTACATATTTTTGTCTTCAATACAATGAGCTGCTGTAAAAAAAGCAATCAAGAGGAAAAGGATCAAGCTGATCAATCTTAGTCAAAAAGTACAAAAACATCAATTGAAATAATCCAGGTTTTTAAAATAGATTTACAACATACACAAACATACTGAGAGCTACAAGTCTCAGCAAATTGGCATAATTGATAATTAGCTCTAGGATTCACTGTAAGGCCTTAATCATAGGCTTTCTAATACCTTTGTTGCCCTCCTTAAAAACTGGAGCCGGCTGCATTAGTCTAAGTGAGTATTTTTTTGGAAAGCAGATTTTCACTTTTTTTCTTTCCTTGTGCTTTCATTAAAGCAAGTTGTGAAGAACTTTAAGATTACAGCATGCCTTTACTAGAGAATTTTCACTTTAAATACACAGACATAATATTCTCAAGGGTAGCGAAAATTACACCAATTAGGGTTTTGCAGTAATTAAACCTTCAGTATGCAGAAAACTATGTAAAAAACTGTTGAGAAGTGCTGTGATGGATACATTTTTATCAATATGTATATGTGTCCTGAAATCAGGAATAGGCACGGTTTAGAGAATGGCTTCTGTACCTCACTGGTTCTCCAGACAGAGGTTCTAATTAAGGCAACACCTAAAATGCATTGTTCTGGGTTACTACAATGAGTGGGACACGGTCTAACACAATTTAAAGTACAATCATATACAAATAGAGAACACAAGCATTTCCAGTTAAACAAGGAACACCTACAGCATGCTGAATCCAACTCCTCTTACGTCTCAAAGCTATAATAGCACGAGTAACGGCAACTATTAAAGACCATCATGTGACAGTGACCCATACCTTGTACTCCTCTAATAAGAAGTAGCTACATAACAGAGTATTACTCCTACAAAGCCTAAGAAGTCCCAATGTCTACCATTGTTCATGGACCTTTATACTCCAAGTGTAAGGCTTTTGTATGTTTGGTTTGTTTTTCAATGCGAACAGGACTCTCTTACTCTGTAGTCATACGTAGCATCTGGATTTTCATCACAGGCAATAACTTCTGGAGCCATCCAGTACGGAGTTCCAATGAAAGTGTTTCTCCTTCCAACTGTCCTGTCCAGCTGAGCACTCACACCAAAATCCACTGTGGGTGGGAAAAGAGCAAGATTTTAAAAGAGAGGAAATATAATGCAGTTGTTACTTCTGTAAGGTGATTTGGAAGCAAACCCCTGTAGATGTTTCACGTGGGAGGGAGGGCTAAGTTGAGGAGAAATATCATGATTAATCCCGAGGCAGGCAAGCCCTTGTGCTTCACATGCAGCACGCTTGGACCACAGGTGTTAAGGGATGCAGCATATGACCACCTCTCCTGCACATCTCACCAGCCTGCCCATACAGAAGGGCACATAGATCTGCAAAATTGCTGCCTGGGAGGCTGAGGAATGGCTATTCCCTTCCCAAACGGTGAAGCCAAGCACCTTTTCCTGTACAGAAGAAGCTGCTTCTAAAGGTACCTCTCATGCTATGAGAAAACCACATGCCTGAATACATCTCTCTCTCAGCTGTCCACCTATTCTACTCTAAAATGGAACAGCAAAAATCATCAGTTGCTCAGAGAACTGCTCTTCGCTCTAAAGCATAGACCAGATGCGTCTACAGGAGCAAAAGATCAGGATTCTTCAAGAGGTGCTAAGTCTGAGCACACAGGCTGCAAAAGACATGCCCATTCCACTGCAAGGCAACAATGTTACAGGAGTGTTTTCTTCCCTTCAGTTCTCCCTTGCTCACAACAACAGTGACATATGTATTTCCATACCAGTAACTGCATTTGCTCTGGGAGGGCTGCACCAGCCTCACTGCATCCATCATCTGAGCAACATCAACAAGCTGGTGTAGATAAGCTCAGTGGGAGCTACTGTGCTCCACTTGGGATCAAAAAGAGGAAAGCTCTCCCGAGAGCTTCCTCCTCCAGAACCCAGGACATCTTTCCATGCCTCATGCTGCAGGAAGGTGCAATGCAAAACAGAAGGGATGTGGGCTGGGTGGGAGGGCTTCAGCGTGGCTCTATATTTATCAAAAAAAGGTGGCAAGCATAGCATGATACAAACACAAAAGGTTAAAGTGTGCAAAAGAAACAGGTTAGAGAGAAAGAAAAAAACATTATGTCCCCTTGGAAAGGAGAGAAAAGGCCAGGCACATGCACGGTTCTTGGCATGGAAGCCAGAGCTGGAACTTCATTTTGAACTTGGTGCCATCACTCCTTTGAGTGTGCAGTCAAGACTGTACTTCTGTGTCCAGAATCTGAACAGCAGGTGCTGGTTTAATTTTAATTAAAGTCAAATACAACAGAGACTCCTGTCACTTCCAGAGTCCAAAATAAAGGGAATCCGAATGAACCCAAGTCATGTGAAGCTTGGTGAAGGAAACAAAATGGGGGGTCATTGATTCTGGCATGAAAGCAACCATCTTCTAATGAAATATTACTACCTCTTTCCAAAGCAGAAGGAAACATTTGCAGGGTCTCAATCCACAGGGGAGCAATAACAGAGTGCTCATGCTACAGAACATGTTGCAAAGTTCTTAAAGGATGACACTAATTTGGGAACATCATAAAACCAAAGAATGAGGAAGTGGACATGTCTGCCTACTTACCTAGTTTCACTTCTGCATTCTCTGTTAACAACACATTTTGCCCTTTGATATCCCTGTGAATCACATGATGAGCATGAAGATGCGCCAACCCCTGTATTAAGGAGAAGAGAGGAAGGAGAAGACATTCAGAGTTTGACTCGGCTTAGCAACAGATTACCTGTACCCAGCACTCAGAAAGACCATAGCACTAGGTCACAGGCTCTTGCTCAGTGACTGGGGGCAGTCAGACTTTACAGCAGTACACAACCTGCATAGCTTTGATATTGGAGCAGAGACACAGGCCCCAGAACATGCATACACTGTACGTAAATACAGCCCAACATCTGCACTGTGCAAACACCTCTCAGCTGTAGTGTGAAATAAAGCTCAGCTTCCAGACAGTCTCTATGCAATGACACTGTAAATGACATCAGTGTCAATGTATGTCACTGACATGTGAAACACACAGCGTCAGTCTGAATTTAGTTTGAGGTAGAAGGGTAGAGGCATAAACAAGACAGCATCAGTATGTACATATGTACCCCTGAGAAGGATGTGGGAGGGTGATGCACTGGCAGGTTTGTGAGTGAGGGACAACTGATAATGAAGAAAAGCTCTGCTGCAAAAGCTGCACTCTCTTTTCCTAGCTTCAATAAATACAAAGCCAGATAATTGTTCCTCAGGGAAAACAACAACAACAAAGACATGAGCATTATACTTTCCAAAGGAAACAAAACCTCCTGGCATACGGTGCTTTCTGTTGAGACAGCACCTGGACACATGCCCCAAAGCATTAGCCATGTGGAGGGAGGGCTGAGGAAGACATATGTTGCATTTTACTCTCTAATGTAATTGGGAGAACAACAGGCAACTCTCTGTATCTTTGTTTCTCCTCAGTTCTCTGCTTGGAAAATTGTCCTCTCTGGTGGGATCATCTTGCCTGTTCGTGTAGCCCTCACAGGCTTTTAATGTTTTATGAAAAATAAAGAAATGGAACCTTTACAGCTGCAAGAAGTTAAGAGAGTAGTGGCTGATGTAGAGAAATATTTCCTAACACATGGTCTTCATTAAATGATCATTTACCAGTTTGCCTACATAACCATTGGGCTATTTTCTCTTTTAAAGACAGATAATGAGCATGACAAAAAAGCACCATCCCACAGCTTCTCCTGACACATGTCACTGTGAATAAAGTGGAGACCTGATGTCCTGGAGACCCTTCACTGGCTGATAATGCTAAGTGTGGTCTTATTTTTCACAGGAATTAAGGCTTTTCCAGTTTCACACAGGATACTTTTTAAAGCCTTCTGCCTTCTGTCTGTTCTCTCCAGAGTACCATCTAACCTTACTGAAACAATACATTTGGGTTTCTGAAAGCCTGGAAGAAGACAGAGGGGCACATCATCATTCTCTTGCACTCCCCAGGCCCTTCCAACCACAAAGGGATCCACTAGGCTAACCCTCATCTGTGGCTCCACCTGCACCGATCTTTGGCACTTTATTTCAGTTTAACTTTCCGTCACACAATCTTTCTCCTCTGTCACTGACAAACTTGGTGTGTGATCAGGTTTGCAATGTGTCATAGCAACGTGAGTTTAACATTCATCTTTTCCAGATATTCCAGTTCCTGCTAACAAGGAAGTTCCTCCTTTTGCAAGTCCCCACAGAGATGAGAAAATAGCTTTCACCTAACTCTTTTCAGTGGTAAATAATGTCTTCATCTTCTCAGCGAGCATGATTACTTTACCTAAGGAGAACCTAGGGTGAATGCAACATAGCATGCAATACCTCCAAGGTCACACAGCCCTCAAATCAAGCGTAATATCAGTTCTGCAGAACTGAGCTGTCCTCATATTCACAGAATGTATCTGTTTGGAAGAAACATCTAAGATCACCTAGCCCAACCTTTGATCCAGCACTGCAGGGTCAACACTAAATCTTGTTCCTAAGCACTAGGTCCACACACTGCTTGAACTCCTCCAGATGGTGATTCCACCACTGCCCTGGGCAGACCATTCCAATGTTTGATAACCCTTTCACTGAAGAAGTATTTTCCAATACCCTAAACCTCCCGTGGCCCAGCTTGTAACCATTTCCTCTAGTCCTGTTACTTGCCATCAAAGAGAAGAGACTGGCCCCCTCCTTGCTCCAACCTTCCTTCAGGTGGTTGTAGACAACAATAAGGTCTCCCCTCATCCTCCTCTTCTCTAGACTATTAAAGCATGCCATCGACCTGATTTGAGGAAAAAACCTCAGCAGGTATTTCAATTGTCTTCTCCCTCGTAAACAACTTAACAGGTGTCAGTCCAAATGTTGGCAGCTGTACTCTCTCCTAGCATTTGGAATTAGAGACCAGAATCATACATCTCCCTTCCACACCATCCTAAAAATCACCAAGGCAGAGCAAATATGTAACAAAGACAACAGTAGCATTGATTTACGTGAGAAGTCTCCTTTAACATAAAGCCCTTCAGTACTTCACTTATGAGGAGGCAACTGAACAAACATACTGCGCAGTGACACGGGTAGGAGGCAATTTGTTTTACAAAGAAGCACAAGGAAAACTATACCAGATTTCCTTTGTGAAGCAAACAAATGCCAATTCAAACAACGCTTAAACTGCATCAACTGCAGTTCAATTACATATGAAGTGTAATTAGTTAAAGCTTCAGTTTTAGAAAAACTGGTAAGTGGCATCCCTCTTCCTGAGGAATTCTTGCAGCGCCATCTGCTAGCGCTCCACAACGCACAGCCACACACAACTGCCTGCTCCAGACAGACTGCAAGAACACACAACAGACCAGCACATTGTAGTGCACAGAAGTCCTGACTGCTGGCCCGAGCCAACAACTCCCTCCACAGACTCAATTACTAAGAGGGGATCTCATCAATGTGTATAAATATCTGAGTGGGTGAGCGGGTATCAAGTGGAGGGGGCCAAGCTCTTTTTGGTGTTGCACACTAAGAAGACAGGAAACAACAGGTACAAGATTAAACAGAGAAAATTTTACTTCAACGTAAGGAGAAACTTCTTTACAGTGTGGGTAACAGAGCAGTGGAACAGGCTGCCCAGAGATGCTGAGGAGTCTCCTTCTCTGGAGACTTTCAAAACCCACCCGGATGCTTTCCTGTGCAAACTACCCTAAGAGATCCTGCTTTGGCAGGGGGCTTGGAGCACAAGCCCTGTAAGGAGAGGCTGAGGGAGCTGGGGTTGCTTAGTCTAGAGAAGAGGAGGCTCAGAGGAGACCTTATAGCTCTCTACAACTACCTGAAGGGAGGTTGTAGCCAGGAGGGGGTTGGTCTCTTCTCCCAGGCAACCACCAACAGAACAAGAGGAGACAGTCTCAAGCTGTGCCAGGGGAGGTTTAGGCTGGACATTAGGAAGAAGTTCTTCACAGAAATGGAATGGGCTGCTCGGGGAGGTGGTGAAGTCACCATCACTGGAGGTGTTTGGGAAGGGACTGGATGGAGTGCTTGGTGCCATGGTTTAGTTGATTAGATAGTGTTGGATGATAGGCTGGAGTCAATGATCTCAGAGGTCTTTTCCAGCCTGGTTAATTCTATTCTATTCTATTCCATTCTATTCTATTTCTATTCTATTCTAAAAGCAGTATCATATGGATACTGTTTCACAGCTTCTGCAATAGATAAGGTCATTGGTTATCCCACTGGCTTCTCATGACTAAAAATTGCTATTTTCTGCAAGGCTGCTGTTACAGTACAACTCACACTGAGTTAAATGATGTGGAGCAGACATCTATCTGCTCCTACACACTCTCCAAGTGATGACATGGCTAACAGGATTGATCAGGAACAGCTTCTTGCAGAACCTCAAGCCAGCCTGCATCTCTGCAAGTCTGTGTGTGCTTTCAAGGAAAGCAGACTGTTTTCCTTACCCGCAGAATCTCTCTGGAGATATATGCTATCCAGTCTTCCTTCAGAGTATTCCCTTTTGTGTTCTTCACAAGGTCTGTGATAGAGCCTGCTCCACAAAACTCCATAACAAGCTGCAAAACAAGTATCAGCATTCAACCAACAATAAACAGTTACCAGCTGTCTAGGCAGAGCTCAAAAACCAGGTTGGAATATTGATTTGGGAAACCCTCGTGAAGCAGAGAATATAATTTATTTTATATCTCTGCCTGGAAAATGGATTCAAACCAAATGTCTTCAATGTGTGTCAGACATGTATGGAATACATCTCACATTAGTTGCCACATTTTCAAGGACTGATTTAATCACTGTAATTTAATGCTAGGAATCTGGATTTGCTCAGCTATGCAAAATGCATTAGCAGCAGCAGGAGTAAGAGCACATCCAATGCTGAAGGAATCAAATTGATCACATGACTGTGTCACTTTTTTTTAAACTCCCATTTCCTTATGGAATAATATGCACTGATGTCTGTACCCTGCCATTTAAAACCCAAACTTCAATCCTCTAGAGGGTGTAGATGAGGTGGGACGAGAAATGTAATAGATACAATTCTCAAGCGCAGCTTTCTCTTTTGCAGCCACACATTCTTACTGCTCAGCTCATCTGCCTTGTTCCCATGAAAGATGCTACTATTTATCTGGGAAATGGGAGGAAAAAAAGTTACTTAAAAAGCTGTGGTAGGTTGAGAGAGGGCTTAGCTCTCTCTCCTCCACAGAGCAAGAAACCACAGCTAGCCCAGTCGGAGGAGCAAAGCTATATATTTACAAGCATATATGGAAAGCAGGTTATATATAACACAATATATACAGGTATTTACAATATATACACAGAAATGCACAGCAAAGAGAAATAACACAACAAAAATCCCTCCCCGAGGGAGGGATCCCCTCCCTGTAACCCCCTCTCTCCCCCACTACCTCCCTTTTTCCCCAAAAAGGGGTTAGAGAGAAAGAAAGGCGAGTTACTAAGGAAAAGAGTTGTTAGTAAGCTTCAAAAGCCCATGCAGGATTAGTGTTTGCTTATCTCAAGGCCAGCTCCAGCAGTTCGCGGAGAAGCAGGCAGGGAGAACAGGCTGAAACCCAAACTCCCCAACTCCCAAACCAAACTGAACTGAGGGAAAAAAATTCCAACTGCTCTACAATTTAAAGTTGGAATTTTAACCATCCACCAATGAAATTCGTTTAGAATATCAGAATGTTTTTGTTCTAGTACTGAAAACATTTAGCCAGTGCGTCCCAGCACTGTTTGTTCTTAAAGACACAGCCTCAAACGGTCACAAAAGCGAATCCATTGCTAATAGCAAATCTTGGTCCGATCATCCCCTTAAGGATGCATGATTAGCCTATGTGATTCACTTATCTCTCAGTTCAAGCAAGCCCCAAATTCTATTAGTTTGTCTTTCCATAATGTGATTATTTCTGTCATACTCAAACTATTTCCAAATAGAAAGGACATATGAATACATTTGAGAAATATCTGCTTACCCACAGTTGGTCATCATGCCCTGGCGGACTTTTCTTAATGAAAGCACCATAATAAGTTGCAATATTTCTGTGATGGGAATATTTCTTTAGCATATTAATCTCCAATTTGATTTCTTCTTCTTCATCCTTTGGAAAAGTAAAACAAAACAAAACAACCATGTTAAATACATCAGATGTATTCTTTATTTCCTCTTTCACACAAAAGTTTTTTTAAAGTTCCATTTATACCACCATCATGCTCAGTAAACACATCCTACGTTCATGACATCAAAATCCTGTTTATTCCCAAGTTTTCAGTAGGGGCAAAAAGCGAAAGAAGGATGCACCAGACTTCATCCAGTGAATCTGTTTACTGATCCTATGCTTGCAATACCTTAAATACATAGCTAGCAGGCTATTACTGTTCGTAACCCAGAGAACTAGAACTCTGGACACATCTGTGCATTTGCAGCAGAGGAGCACTATTTCCATCTTCCTCATTTTTTTCCCTTTAATTTTGAAAATCACAACCACTTCTATTTAAACACCAGGCAGTGGCTCAATGCAGCCAGTTCACAGGATCACAGGATGTTAGGGGTTGGCAGGGACCTCCAGAGATCATCAAGTCCAAGTCCCCTGCCAGAGCTGGACCATAGAATCTATTGCAGGTGGCAAAGGAATGCATCCAGATGGGTCTCCAGAGGAGACTCCACAACCTCTCTGGGGAGCCTGTTCCAGTGCTCTGTGACTCTCACAGTAAAGAAGTTCCTCCTCATGTTGAGGTGGAACTTCCTGTGCTGTAGTTTATATCCAATGCCCCTTGTCCTACCACAGAGTGCAGCTGGGAAGAGCCTGTCCCCTCCCTCCTGCCACCCCCTCAGCTATTCATAGATATTAAGTACCCTCTCAGTCTTCTCTTCTGCAGACTAAAAAGCCCCAGGTCTCTCAGCCTTTCTTCATAGGGCATGCGCTCCAGTCCCTCAAACATCCTTGCAGCCCTCTGTTGGACTCTTTCAAGTACATGCCTGTCCCTCTTGAACTGGGGAGCCCAGAAGTGGATGCAGTATTCCAGGTGAGCTCTCACTAGGGCAGAGTAGAGGGGGAAGAGAACCTCCCTCAATTTGCTGGACACACTCCTCTTAATGCACTCCAGGATTCCGCTGGCCTTCCTGGCCACAAGTGCACATTGCTGTCCCATGGGTAACCTGTTATCCACCAGGACTCCCAGGTCCTTCTCCACAGGGCTGCTCTCTAGCAGATCACCTTCTAACCTGTCCTGGTGCAATTTATTATTCCTTCCCAGATGTAGGACTCTGCACTTATCCTTGTTGAACCTCACTAGGTTCATCTCTGCCCAGCTCTCCAGTCTGTGCACGTCTTGCTGAATGGCCACACAGCCTTCAGGTGTAACAGCCAAGCCTCCCAGTTTGGTATCATCAGCAAACTTGCTGAGCAGACACTGTCTGTCCCCTCATCAATGTCATTGATGAACATGTTTAACAGGACCAGACCAGGCCCTGTTTCCTGGGGGACTTGCCAAAGCAAAGTTGGGGACCACAGGGTCCCACCTCAGTGCCAGCCTGGGGCTGATGCAGGAAAGCAGAGGTGGAGATCAGGAATTCCTCTTGTTCCTCCTCCATCTGCCTTTGCAGAGGAAGAGCAAGTGCTTCAGGAAGTGAGGGCCAGAGCCTGGGCAAGTAAACAGGATGCTGGGACACAAAAGCAGGGGAAGGATTTCCTCCAGCTCCCCCACCTCACTAAGGTGCCAAGCAGAGAGCAGCTCAGGTGAAGGGAGGGCAGCTCTTCAAATAGCTGAAACTGGTGACACAGTGTGACCACTCCTGACAAACACCCACGATCCATTTTCGAAGTGACAGCAGGATGTGTTATTCGGAAGGATCCATGCATGTTTTGAGGTAGTCTGAAGAGGCTGCCAGCAGTTAGAGGAGAAGAAGGAGCAGACACCATCCTACCCCCAGCGCTCTCTTGCCACACCTCGACAGCGAGAGCCTTCACCTAGAACCTCTGAAGCAATGCACGGAAAGGGCAGCTGGCTTACCCCTTCAGGCACAATTTTTATTCGCTCCACAATTTTCTAGCCTGGCTATAAAATTGTGGAGTGAATAAAAATGGGAGAATTTGTCTACCTTAAACTGATTCCAGGCAGAACCCAAAAGCCCCGTTCCCTTGGGTGGTTGTCTAATGGAAATGGTAGCACATATTTTGATCATCCTGTAATATCAAAGCTGATTACATGATAAAATTTTAAGCCTGAAACTTCCTTGCAATTTGTACCATGCTAGCAATCAAATATCCTATTCACAGCATACACAGATGTTAACACCAAGTACATTTTAACTCTTTGTGCACAGTGGTAGGCATGGCTTTATCAAAAGGAACCACCCTGTGCTACAAAGCAAACGCTTAGTTTAAATACACTAACTGTGGCGTGCAGTGCTTACTCATAAATTATTAGGAGACAACTCCCAAAATGCACCAGGGATAAACTATTCTTATTTTTTTCTCATGACATAGCTTTAAAAAAAGATACTGTGTATTTCTGGAAAATTGAATAAAATAGTAAAATAAATCTTGACAATCAAAAGTTCCCAGTGAACAGTAGCTCTGAGAGACAGAGAGTTATCAGAACAGCTTTTTGAGCCAAAACTAACTTGGTGCTTCCTCAGCTGCTTCTATTGTCTTTGCTGTTGTGTGATTTTGAACTTATTGAGACTCCATGCAAAAATGCATGCTTGTACAAGAAACTACCACACTGAACTTTGAATTTAGGGGAAAAAATGTTAACAGGAGCTTTCTTAAACTTACCAGTTTGGGACTTAATTGCTGATATCTTAGTATGCATAATTGGATTAATCTGCTATTTTGTATGATTTCTTTACATAAAAATTACTTCCTATCTTCAGCACGTGGACACAATAGCTTTTATAATACAATGGGCAGGATGTCCTAAAGGTTGTTCATGTTTATCTACTGCAACAACAGCCAAACTTACAATGCTTAGACGGGATCTATTCCTGAAAACAAACCAAACCAAACAAACAAACAAACAAACACCCACAAAAAAAACCCCACACACCCCAAACCACAAAGACAAAACAACAACAAAAGGTGCACAGGGACTTAGCAAAATGCAGGCAGCTACTGCTTTCAGTTTTTCCTTGGGGCTCTGTCAAAGCACCTGCTCAATGGCCTGCAGCAACCCCAATCATGTCCCATAGCTAAGGCCAGTAACAGTCCTAAAGTCCTATTTCAGCTGTCATTGAGCATTTGTCCACAATTCAAAGAGTGTCCAAATTCCAACCTACAAAAATAAATGGATTCAGTAATTCTTGCCAGGCTTTGGAGGACTCCACTTACTTAGTGTGGATTGATCACTCCCTGGCACTCAGTCCTGAAGACTTTGTGGCGACAGGAACTATCATGAGGATTAATCAGCACAGAGAAGGCTGCAGTACCAGTGTGGTACAGCAATTGGTGTCAGCCTAAAAAAAATTTATTAAAAAAAAAATAACCCAAACAACAAAAAACCCCCAGGCCAGACCAAAATTGTTCTGTTCTGTATCGAGGGATGCCTTTTTCCAGGGTACAGTTGCTTTCATCCCAAACGTGGACATCTGAAAGAGGCCAAACAATGTTCACTCTGCCACTGTTTACCTCTCCCCACTAACTACAAAAGGAGGATGAGGTCATTAGCCAGGATCCAGACACCAGTCTTGCAGATGTCTCACATCAGGGTGAGATGAATCCCACCCAAATATCTCACCGGATAAGACTGCTTCCGCACAGGTCTCTTTTCAGACGCACGTGCTGCAGGGAGGACAGGCTGCAGCCTGCACCAGGGATCCTCTTATGAAGAGGGAGGTGTTTTTGGTGGCCATCCCAGAATTTGGACATGTGAGAGTGCTTCAGGGACAGAAGGTCCCTCACCTCATACCAACAACACACATGCTGCACCACCATCAGTTCCTCCATTTGCAAAGGCACCAGTATCACAAAAGAGGAAAATAGAAACTGAATTAGGCAAGAGACTGTCGTTCTCATGAAGGAATACAAAAAGTACATCCTTTTTCTTGAAGGAGAGAGGCAGCTGGTGAACCCTTCCTAGTGATTTTATGCAGCTGGCATCAATTACCACTTTAAGCTATTATCTGTGAATACAAACTCCCATTGAAACCTTCTTTGTCTGCTCTGTGACAGGGCTGGTGTAAGTGTTTTATACTTGTGCATTTGCTGCCTCTTTGTGACAGCACATCTGATTACCAGTAATTTTTGCAATAAGCTATACTTTGGCAAGACTCATGTGGCTAAATCAAGCTTGGAGAGGCTTTCCTCTCCCTCTCCATGTGTTTCCCTTCAGACATTAAATGGACATGTCAGCATCTCTAGGGATTTCTAACTGCAATGTTGTTTTACCAAAATTACATTGCCTGTAAGATTAAAAACCATGTATGACACCCACACAGAAATCCACCTATGTGCACTAAGATAATTTCTAACCACTTGAATTAGCACATTCAAACCAAAACCAGGCATGTCATCTCTCTGCATGCCACCTAGTGGCACCCGATCAGCTTGCTTATGGCTGTGGCACAACATCTCAGCGCCGTTTGCTCTTCCATTCACCACTGCATGCTAAAAGCCAGATTTCTCTTTCTGCATGCAGACAGCAAAGCAGTGACTCGTTATTTTCATTACATCACTGTTTACCGAACTGTAATGCTGTAAGTATCTGAATAAGTACCTGGCCACGGGAGTAACTCCCAGTCAAATGAAAACTGAGGAGATTCATGTTAAGAAATAGATCAGTTATGCTATTTCAGCACTTTTTCCACAGGTATTCCCCCCACATCATCATTGCAAGAAAATTTTGCTTCTTTATACAAATTCTTACAAGATGAGGAATTCAGAAGCACTTTGCCAGACACTGTGGTAGGGGGGGAGAAGGGAACTACAGCTCGTGAAGTGCCAGAAGCAGGGAGGGCGTAACTGAAGGAAAAGAAAAATCACTTCATGCCTGCCCTGTTTTTATACACTCCCCTAAGCATCAGTGTCTAGGTGCATCAGGAGAGCAAGCAAAACACTCATGACCTAGCCCAGCACTGCAACTGGTACGAGACCTCTACAAGAATCTGTCTCTGAGAAACACACTTGGGTGGGTAAGGGGAGAACAATGCTGTTTCCCAAGCTCTACAGCAAAATAAAATAATTTCAGGAGCAGAATTTTTTAATTCCCCAACAAACAAAAAAAGAATAAAGAAACACCTAAAGGTGTAGCGAGGAAGTATCCCGAGGCATGTAAGTGGTGACTTTCCATCCACGCTCCTCCAGGTGAAAGAGCTGCTCAACCACTGTTCTTTGATAGCTGTTGATTCTCTGCCCTCTCCAAGAATGGTACAGCTTAGAGGGGAGAAACTCAGGACAATTTCAGATTTCATTTACCTTACTAGTACAAGGGAAAACATGAATGAGAAAACACAGCCAAGCAAGGTATTCAACACGTCCAAGTGCCAGGTGCTGCACTTTGGTCACAACAACCCCATGCAGCGCTACAGGCTGGGGTCGGAGTGGCTGGAGAGCAGACAGACAGAAAGGGACTTGGGGGTGCTGATTGACAGCTGGTTGAACATGAGCCAGCAGTGTGCCCAGGTGCCCAGCAGTGTGCCCAGATGCCAATGGCATCCTGGCCTGCATCAGAAATAGCGTGGCCAGCAGGAGCAGGGAAGTCATTCTGCCCCTGTGCTCAGCACTGGTTAGGCCACACCTTGAGTAGTGTCCAGTTCTGGGCCCCACAATTTAAGAAGGACATCGAGACACTTGAACAGGTCCAGAGAAGGGCTGGCGAGAGGCCTCGAGCACAAGCCCTATGAGGAGAGGCTGAGGGAGCTGGGGTTGTTTAACCTGAAGAAGAGGAGGCTCAGGGGAGACCTCATTGCTCTCTACAACTACATGAAGGGAGGTTGTAGCCAGGAGGGAGTTGGCCTCTTCTCTCAAGCAACCAGCACCAGAACAAGAGGACACAGTCTCAAGCTGCGCCAGGGGAAGTTTAGGCTCGAGGTGAGGAGAAAGTTCCTCACTGAGCGAGTCATTCGCCATTGGAATGTGCTGCCCAGGGAGGTGGTGGAGTCGCCGTCCCTGGAGGTGTTCAAGAGGGGACTGGACGTGGCACTTGGTGCCATGGTCTGTTTATGAGGTCTGTGGTGACAGGGTGGACTTGATGATCTTTGAGGTCTTTTCCAACCTTACCGATTCTATGATTCTGTGATTCTATGATTGTGCAAGACAATGGTCTGTGGTGAAGACAAAAGCACATTTACCTACCCCACCAGATGATTTATATGCTGCCTCAAATCAGTTTGCAGAGAAATACAAATCAATCTTTTCAGTAACTCTCCTTTTTGATGCAAGAAATGAAACAGTGGCAAATGTCAGCCCTCCCACACAAATGGCAACCAGTCATTTAATCCACAAGTAGGTGTTTCATGAACTAACAGCACTCCCCAACAGTGGAAATCTGAACATGCAGGCAAAAGCAGGTGGGGAACAGGAAGCCTCCAAGCCCCCAAGCCTTTGCTTTCCTAATGCTGTTCACAAACCTCTGCCTGCCTGTACCCATGGAGCTGTACTGCCTAGGGAACGGCAGCTGGCAACGCTTTACTGAGGGTTTCAGAGTAAGGTGAATTGCTGAGGATCTTGAGCACCAGTGGTGGCATTGGGGGATCTGGGAATCTTTAAATCACAGGAGAGCTGAGATCTGTGTGGAGGGGCAGGAAGCATCCCCAGCTCAATGCTGGGATGAGGAAAGGGACTGCTAACCCAGAGACCTAATGCAGTGGAAACTAGCTTCCATTCAGTGACACCACGATGATGATGACTTGGCCTTTCTTTCACCATCAACATGCAAGTTGAAGAAAAGCAAGACCACAAGAAACTCAGTTTATTTTCCTTTCCACTTCCTCTCACTTTTCATTTTTGCTCTCCACTCGTATTAAACAAACAAACAAAGAGTCCTTAAAAAAAAAAATCTTCCTGGATAAACCAAGAAATCAAGAGACCAGGTGCTGGAAACCACCATTCTGCTTGTGTGTCACCTCCTACCTTCTCCCTGCACCCCAGACCTGGTCAACATCCATTCAGAGCAGAATCTGTCCAGGACAGGGAAAACGGGTGACCTTTTCTGGTGCTGGAATCTATAATATATAAACTTGTTAATAAAGTTCTCACATATGAGGGAGATGTTTTGGTCAGAAGAGTTGGGGCAGTACTGCACACAGCTTGGTATTTGAGCTGTGAGTTGTGGTGCTGGCTCCAGGCAGAAAAGGAGGTTGGAGCTTTGGGCAAAACCTAACCACAAGAGCAGTAAGACTCCTAGTGCTGGGCAAGTCCCTGCCAGTGCCTGCCAAGGTAGGAAGTTCATGTAAAGCAGAGCAGCTTGCAGTACAGAGAGCACAACATGGAGAAACATGATCCTCTTCAACACCACAATGGAATGTTGGAATTAGGAATTTGACATAAAATAGGTCTTAAAAGAAAATACCAAGCACAGGCTTCTGGGGAGGGAAGGTCTTAAACCATTTAAAACAAAAGACTTTAATCAAGATGTGCAGTAAACATTTAACTAGTCCATATAAAGTCACTCCTAAATTTTAACATAAAACTTTCTTATTACGATCCCATCATTCTTGAGAGTCTTTTACAGAGCCTTTAAGCTTTGTTACCTTCAAGCTGAAGACATTATGCAAGTTTATTTCCTCTCTGTCATCTTCTCACCCCCCTGGATTCAGTGTGCCTGCACCACTTCACACACAAGGTCTCTCTTTCACAGACCCCTTACCCAAAGACTTTTAACACCTTGGCATCAGCACGTTCGTTTCTCAACTCCTTCCCAAGCCCACACCTGTTCCAAGATCTCCAGACTGTTCACCCTTAAGAAAATGCATCTGCCATGCCACATTCAGTGACAACAAAGGAGCAGTAGGCATCCACCAAACAGTGGCATGGGTGGTGAGCACAGCCCCACCACTGCTGTGAGGGTGCCTTGCAGACTTTGCCCCTTGTTTAAACATGCAGCTCGTGCAGATAAAACACTTCTGAAGCGCTTTCTGTGAGCTTTCTGGAGCCCATCTTGTAACTGAGCTGCCCACCAGCCTCCAAGCCGCTCTGTCATTGGCACAGAGCCATGCTTCCAGAAGCAGCAAATCAGCAACACCGCTCAGGCAGAGCAATTGCAGAAGATGGCTGTGATGCTTTTTCAAAGGTCAAAAAAGTCTTAGTTTTGAGAGAACTGGCTGCCAGAACAGTGCTGTTCTTATGATCACGTTTGGTTACCTTCAGTGGCCAGATTTCATCAAGCAGGTTAGAAACACACTTTCCAACAAATGCAACACAGAGGCTGCTTTGTCTCCCCTTGGCACAACACCCTCTCTACTGCACGCTAAAGGCACCATCTGAAAACGACAGAAAATGAGCCAAATTGTTCACAAGAGTGCCATCGCTGAGGCTGCAGCCATAAAGCAACAATTAAATTAGCTGGACAAAAAAGCATGAGGGTGGGCTAGCTCTTAAGCAGGGTCCCAGCATCGCCTGAAGGAGCCTGTGTAGCAGCATTGTGCAGACACAGGGGATGGAATCACGTGCAGGCAGGAAGGAGCCAAAAACCACGTGAAGACAATACTTGTCTGTTGTCTCCCTCCAAACCACCTCCTCTGCCAATCACTTTGACTACAGTATTTTCTTTCTTGCCTGATGTGCCCCTTGGTGCCTTTGCTAATCACTGAATGAGCTGTGTTGAAGGCACAGAGACTGCACCATTCCTGATCTCCCCCAGTAAAACCCCAGGATGCCAGGGGCCTTCCAAAAACAACTAAGGGAGAAATGTCCTACAGGAAAATCCTTTCAAACCATCTCTAAGGCTAGTCCCTCAATCCTAGTTGTGATTACTTAAAAGACCTGATGCCAAGGAAAGCAGCATCTCTTGGGGCATCAGAGCCAGTGATGGTGTTTGCCTACTGCTTGACCTCTGCTCTTCCCAGGCAGTATGAAGCTCCACCATGCCCACCTGAAGGGCAGATCTCCTTCCCAAAGCAAATCAGCACATTGTGTTCTTCCCTACATGTGCAGTCCAGATACTGCAGAGTCACAGTCTGGACCTGGGAGGTGGAGAAGTCTTCCAAATCCTGCAGGTTTCATGCAGATGGACAGATTCAATGAGAAACTAAAGGTCTAGTTCGAAACCGAGCTCTGAAAGGAGTCAGGCAGAAGGCAAACATCTGAGAGAGAAGAGAAAATGAAAGGCTGAAATGATTGGAAGTGGATTTCTTACATACCAAATGCCACTCAGAAGCTGTTTTAGCAAAATTCAAGCTGGGAAGGTATAATGCATTAAAAACGGCAGTTCAGGCACAACATGAATGTTCTTCTAGTACATACATCATGAAAACCTGTAACTATATGAAGACACCAATTCCCCTGCAGATTTGTTCAGTATACACCCTCACACACACACTGACCAGTAAGTCCAGTAGATTAACAGAGCAGAAGGATTCATGTACTACCCCTCTTTAATTTTGTACACTGAATTAAACCCAAATGCTCAAACACAAACAAAACACCCCAACAACTTGCAACCAAAAGCTGTAACCACACACACACAAACAGGAACACAACAAAGGAGAGGAAGGAAAAGTACTCCCACTGTGGCATTTCTTTATGGCTATTTTACATAGGAACCTTTACTAACAAGAGATGAGCCTGGAGAAGGAGCTGACAACACATTCAGAAGCTCCATCACATGCCACAATTTTTTTGCCCAACAGTGATGGAGGGCTTGGCACCGCTCAGTATGTAGTATCTGGTGAATTCTATCCTACTCTGTCCTATCCTATCCTATCCTATCCTGTTCATTTAGGCCAAGAGCAAACACAGAGATTTATGAAGCTGAGGGAGCAAATTGACAACAGTACTCAAAAATCAATTCAATGTGAACAATAAATTTAAAAATTATAAAAAAATATGTGTGTGAATAAGCACCACCACAACTGCCAACAGCGAGCAGCCCTGAAACACATACCTCACACTGCTCAGAGACACAGTCCCAGTGGTGACCCTCGCCACTCCTATGGGATGAATCTCATTTCAGGCGAACAGAGCTGTGTCCTCACAGGAACCTTTCACCCTCCATGCTAAACTGCAGGCACACAGAGCAGCTATGCTCCAGGCTTCAGCACAACAACTACATGTCTAAAATTAGACAGGATGGATCTAGGCTTAGAATACATACATAGAATAGAATACATAGAATAAACCAGGTTGGAAGAGACCTTCAAGATCATCGCGTCCAACCCATCAACCAATCCAACTCCGCCCAAGCAACTAACCCACAGCACCAAGTACCCCGTCAAGTCTTCTCCTAAAAACCTCCAGTGATGGCGACTCCACCACCTCCCCAGGCAGCCCATTCCAATGTGCAATCACTCTTTCTGTATAGAACTTTTTTCTAACATCCAGCCTGTATCTCCCCTGGCGCAGCCTGAGACTGTGTCCTCTTGTTCTGGTACTGCTTGCCTGGGAGAAGAGACCAACATCCGTCTGTCTACAACCTCCCTTCAGGTAGTTGTAGAGAGTAATAAGGTCACCCCTGAGTCTCCTCTTCTCCAGGCTAAGCAACCCCAGCTCCCTCAGCCTCTCCTCGTAGGGCTTATGTTCCAAACCCCTCACCAACTTTGTTGCTCTTCTCTGGACTCGTTCCAGCAAGTCAACCTCCTTCCTAAACTGAGGGGCCCAGAACTGGACACAGTACTCGAGGTGCGGCCTAACCAGTGCAGTGCTTTGGTCACTGGAACGCATCCAGAGAAGGGCAACAAAGCTGGTGAGGAGTGTGGAGCACAAGCCCTATGAGGAGAGGCTGAGGGACCTGGGATTGCTTAGCCTGGAGAAGAGGAGGCTCAGAGGAGACCTTATTGCTCTCTACAACTACCTGAAGGGAGGCTGTAGCCAGGTGGGGGTTGGACTCTTCTCCCGGGAAAGCACCAACAGAACAAGAGGAGACAGTCTCAAGCTGTGCCAGGGGAGGCTTAGGCTGGATCTTAGGAAGAAGTTCCTCACAGAAACAGTGATTGGCCATTGGAATGGGCTGCCCAGGGAGGTGGTGGAGTCACCATCACTGGAGATGTTTAAGAAGCGACTGGATGAGGCACTTGGTGCCATGGTTTAGTTGATTAGATGGTGTTGGGTGATAGGTTGGACTTGATGATCCCGAAGATATTTTCCAACCTGGTTAATTCTATTCTATTCTATTCACTGGCAGCATCAATTCTATTCATTGGCTAAGGCAAATAAACAGCCTCTGGAAGACTGCAAGTGTTATTACCAACTTCAGCTTCCGAGATAAATCAAGTGGTAGTTGGAAGAAGAACTTTATAACACAATGCTAATCCCTCAGCTGTCCACATTCCCTAAGTCTTCTAGGCTTTAATTAAGCAAACCCTCCTCATTAAAATGTTGCTAGTGCTGCAGTTTTTCTTTCCAAATATTTAAAACTCTGTCTGCAACACTTACAAAGACTTGCACTTTGTCAGAAAATGAGCACTAAGAAAAGCCTTGAAAGTAAAATCCCAGTGTTTCCTTTACAGTCCACCACTTCACTTCTATAAAGCGACACACTTCGCTTAGCCCATTTGCTATAAAGAGATAGACTTAACACTTCTTTTCCAAAATGCTGTAACTCAGACAGAGGTACACCTGCCAAATCAAATGACATCTAACAGACAGTCATCACATCCCCAAACACTGAGGATAATACACTGGCTTAGGAGCTTGTATCCATTTTTAATAGCCACTGTACATGCTGCCAGTAAAACCTGCACTCTGATTTACACCCACAAAAGGAAAACTTCACATTCTGGGCTAGGCTGCGGCCCCCAAAAAAACTCCTTGTCAGCAAGGACTAGTGTGAGATCATGATCTGACTTATTCAACACAAGGTTTCTTTTGTGAAGCAGCCAAAATATGTAAATTACTCAAGAATAAAAGGAACGTCCAATCTGTACATGTGTCTTACAAGCATGATTGAATGACACAGTCCAAGTGCACAAGTCTTTACAAGTTTTAATTTCAGGTAATCTTTGCCTAAAGGTTAAGCACTTTAGCTTCTCTGGTCCAGTATTAGTCACCTCTCAGCTTCTGTCAGTAATCCGCAGCCTTCTCCCTTTCTTTGTGCAGAGAAAGTACTGCAAAGGGAAAACTCAAGGTGTGAACAGGGAAGACCCAAGAGGTTCAACGGCCCACTGCTCTCACCAGACAAGGGGCAAAGAAAGCTGCAACACCAGCCCACTGTAGTGTGCTTGAGAAACAGGCTGAATATATATCGTCTGTGCAGACCATGGGTGGCTGGGGTGAGGAGAAAGGAGGAGACCTGACCAAGCCTTACAGGCTTGTCAAATTCCACTTTGACTTCTAAAAATAATCCCAGAAAATACATGCACTTCCTTTCACTGACACTAAAAGCAAAGACTGCTGCAAAAGCTAGCAGAAGCTTCTCTTCCCTTTGCTACCATCTCCGCCTTCTCTTCCTTCACTCTTCATTTTGGTGAGAGTTGCTCTTCCTGGCAGCAACAGAACAGGTAAGTAGCTATTAAACAGTCAGCCCTACACACACCCAGAGAAATACCCTGTTGAAGCCCTCAAATCACTTGCTCCTTACCAGGGAGGAACTGGCTCCTTATGCAAAGGGCAGACCCAGGTTCATGACTGATGCCAGACCTGGGTTTCTGCTCTTCCACACTCTTTTGCAGCATTCCTGAAAACTAAACCAAACAGCAGCTTACAGGCTGAAAAAGCAGCACTAAGTTCAGCTACTCTATGGGAATAAACAAAAGATAAATAAAATACATGGGAGGAAAGTAGCTTTGCTGGACCAAAGATCTCTTAAAATTGCTTGTTCATGTAAGAATGAGATCAACACTTACAACCCAAAGGGTTTACAAATCAGGAAGGCACATGGATATTATATTTTACCTCTAAATTACACTTGTGCTCAGAAATACAACTTTTTTTTTTTAAAGGAAATCCATTACAGAATGATTTACAACTGACTGACAAGATGATGATGATGACTCTGTAATTATCAGGTCCAATCATTCAAATTACAATTTACCAGCAGACATACAAACTACTTGATTCACAGCTAACATCTTCTTCAGCACAGACTAGATCCTTCCTAAAGTCAGAGACAAACTCTATCAGTAACAGACGTGTGGCTGCTGATGAGAGGAATTTAAGGATGTCTGCAAGGGCCAAGTTTCTCTTCATGTTAGTGCCAAGCCCTTCCAGAGGACAGATGACAATCAGGAGTTCCAACCAAAAGGCTTTTTTTTTTGAATTATAGGAACAGCTGTTAGACAGGTACAAAGGTACAACCATGTCTGGGCACGTGTGATAAGTGAGTTCTTTATAAAATCAGTTGCTGAGGTTTTTATTTTCTTCAGTAGATTAATGCTGACTTATGCACAGCATTTAAAATGGCCCTGCACTGCCAAAGCTCTATAAAGGCTGTGCACTTTAGTGTGCAAGTAAGTGCACTTGGCATTATGCCACTATGTACAAAATAATTTTCATGCAGCTGCCAACAGAAGGGAACTATATTCTTGGACCAGATGTTTTTGTTGTCAGTGCTGCCAAGCAAGCCTGGAAAGCTCACAGCTGAGCAGTGCTGAAGGAGTGAATTAACAATGAACAGAGCCACAAGATGCTTGCGTCCATCTATCAGATGCGGCATCAGTCCCCTCTCCCCCTTACTCCCCACTCTGAGCAAGGAAGCTGCCAATAGCCAGCTAATTATTTACCTGCCAGAGAAGAAAAGCCCTTCTGCCTCCCTCCAAATGCTTGCAGAAAATACTATACCCCAGCTGCACTTACCCTTAGCTAGGCAGGTGACAGAGAGATCACAATTAACAACCAAGAAAACAGGACTAGAGAAAATATCAATGGTCCTAATACTACACTGCATGTTCAGTTCTGCTGTCGGGCTGTGAACAGGCCTGCATTTACTGAACGGCATTTCACCTCAAAAATCAGAGCCACTATGGCATCTCACTCCCATGTAAAAACAAACAGCTCAGATCCCAGCACAAGTGTCTCTCTGTTGAGCTGAAACCCTGGAGTGCTGGCAGGAGTTTGGGGAAAGAAGTCTATAATTCCCGACACCAACTTCCAGTGAGGCTTGGCTGCTCTTTACCCCACACTGCCTCCATGCTGCAAAGGCAGAGTTCCCTGCTGCCTTGCCCTGACTTTCACAACTGCACCCCAACTAAGCAGAGGGGACCCTCGGGGCTACAGGGAAGCAATGAATTGTTAGCTGCTTAAAACTGCATATGCACAGCAGGCAGAAAGCAGTCTAAAAAGAACAAGGGAGCCAGGCACCCACACTCGTGAGCTTATCAAGTGAGGTTTACTCAATCAAAAACTCTCCCTTGACAGGCCTAAAGGGACAGACCTCATAACTACATTTCACTATCTGAAGGGGACCTACAGGAAGGCTGGGGAAGGATTTTCTCAAAGCGCTTGCAGTGATAGGATGAGGGCAAATAGTTTTAAACTGGAGCAGGGAAGGTTTAGGTTGGACATAAGGAAGAAGTTCTTTACAATGAGTGGTAAAATACTCGAACAGATTGCTCAGGTATGTGGTTGAGGGCACATCCATTCAAGATCAGACTTGATCTGGACCTGGGCAGCCTGATCTAATTAGAGGTGTCCCTGCTCACTGCAGGGGGTTGGACAAGATGACCTTTGAGGGTCCCTTCCAATCCAATGCAATCTGTGAATCTCAATCAACCACAATATCTGTAAAAGAAACCAGGCCACCCTACCCAGAGAGAAAAAAACCCTGTACCAGGCAGGAAAAAGGTGTAAACACACCTGCTTCCCCATCCAGGCTGCAGCCCTCCACAGGGTGGCCAAAGGCAACACTGCTCCTTCAGGTTTGTTGATTCCACTCACTGGACATCACAGGTGTTCAAAGCAGAAGGTGACAGAGAGTGGATGCATGCATGTTGTGAGCCTGCTGGGAGCTGTTTTGGGGCCTCTTTTCTCAGACAGGCAGTTCAAATGGCTCAGCTCCTGTACCACAAACCACTGTTACAATGCAACACTCAGTAACCTGACTGTGAGTGAAATAAATGCAGACACAGCATGTTTTATAGAAATCCTCCTATACAGGAATAATCTGACCTCCCTCAGAAAGAGCATCACTTTGGTTTCCCCAGCCTGCAGCAGCAACTACATCTCCTGTGTCACATACAGCCCAAGTCTGCCCAACTACACCCACCAGCCAGTGCCTGCGCGGGAGCTGTGCTCACCTCCAGCACCTGGAGCAGCACCTTCCTTAAGACAAATTCAAAAGTACATTTAAAAAAACCAAAAAGCCAAAGGAGAAGGCCTTTCTTATCCAATAAATGCCTGTCTTCTGAGGGATTTTTGCTGGGAAACAAAAGTACTACTATCACCAGAGGGTCTCAGGGAAAAAGTAAGCAGGAAAATGCCTGTAATTCTGTTCTCAGGGTATTCACCCCAAGAGATACTACAACTTTTTTACTATATGCTAGTCCCATAACTCGACAAAGTGACAGTCTGAAAAAAGTCTGCTCTTAATCACAGTGACTTGAAACCAAACAAAGGAACAATTATCCCAGTCAAAGCTGGGGGTGGGAGGGCTTTACATCTGAAGGAGGAAATTTGGATTGTTTGAAGAGCTTCAAAATTCAGGAGGATGTGTTTTAAGGCACCGGATTTGCTCAGAGCAAAGTTGTGTGACCATGAAGTCATACACAAAGGGACAGGCTGCAGCAACCCTGCCAGCTCCAGCTTCACCACTAAGGCAAGGATCCATCACTGGGTCTGGAAACATTACCAAACAGCATGGAAGCAGCAAAAATCACACACAGAGCAAATCAGACATATCCAATAGCTGGAGAGAGGCAGCTAAGTGAAAGACCATGTGTTGTGGAGGTCAGCTTGTGCCAGACTACAGGCATCTGAACAAAGCCCGTCATGGCTGGAGTCTCCTCTCCTGTGGTTTCCTGCAGCTTCATCCCTCCAATAGGCACATGGAGAAATCCCAAAGCACAGTCAGAAAGGAAAGCCTCAGAGAAACTGCTCATTAAATTAGTAAACTGGCAACAAATGATGCTCAGCTAGATAAAGCCTTCAGCTGTACTCTGGCTGGCATGAATTAAAAAGCAAGGGACAAGGGGTGCAGAATGGGAAAAGGAAGAACATGAAGCTATTATAAAGATAGCAAAATAAAGTAATAATTACAAAATTAAGTTCTAAGGATATGAGTGTTTGCTTTTATTTTTAAAAACAACAACAAAAAACCCACACAACAAAAAAAAACCTCACCCCAAAATCAGCTCCATCTGTGGTCTTTGAGCATCTAGGGGTTTCTGCCAAAGTGATCAGTAGCAAAGAGCTAGCATTTGTCTTTGAATCACAGCCATTATGTGTTCCAGCTTTCCCACACCATGGAGAGAAACTGGAGGCACTCACAATTCTCCCTGGGCTAATGCTGAGTTGCTGATCCAAAGCACAAGGGATGACAGCAGTGCATGTGTGCTGCTGCATACAAAGGCAGGGCATACTGGAAAGAAGGAAATTGCTGCTTTTTGTGACCTATAGACCTGAAAGTGAGCTTGGCTGAGGGCAGCTCTCCAACTCATTAGCAAACCCCTGCATAGAATCATAGAATAGTAGGGGTTGGAAGAGACCTCTGAAGATCATCTAGCCCAACTCCCTTACTAGCACAGGTGCACCTAGATCAGGTTGTACAGGAATGTGTCCAGGTGAGTTTTGAAAGTCTCCAGAGAAGGAAACTTCACAACCTCTCTGGGCAGCCTGTTTCAGTGTTCCATCACCCTCAAAGTAAAAAGGTTTCTCTTTATGTTCAAGAGAAACCTCCTGTGTTCCAGTTTATACCTGTTGCCCCTTGTCCTGTCACTGGCCACCACTCAGAAGAGCCCAGCCCCATCCTCATGACCTCCATTCTTAGATATTTATAGATACTTAAGATCTCCTCTCAGTCTTCTCTTTGCCAGGCTAAAGAGCCCACAGTCTCTCAGCCTCTCCTTGTAAAACGCCCAGCTACGGTTGTCTTTCATACATTACAGCCCTTATTCTCTCACACCTTTGGTTCATGAATAGACACTTCTCCCCAAGAGCCACAACGTGTACAACCATGCAGTAGTCACAAACCAGTTTTAGAGACCTTTCCCCAACACTGACATCACAGAGCTGGCCAAGAGAGCAGGCATGCGCCTGCACACACTGACAACCTGCATCTCCCAGCCACTTCCCTTTGAGGGAAGTTAGCTGCCTATCAACCCTACTCACCCAGGAGGGCCAGGTAAGGCCCTGTTTTACCATTTGTCTTGTTAATACGATTAAAAGAGAAAGGTGAGAGTGAAAAAATATCAACTCTGAAACAAGGCCTCTAAATGGAAGATGCAGAAAAAGCACTGAACACCTGTAAGATCCTACTATAAAGGTCTCTGTTATGTTGCTGTCTACCTTGTTTCAGAAAAGCCTTCTGGCTCTTGACACATAGAAGGCAAGCAGGTTTCTCACTCTTGATGCCTCACTCTTGATGGCCAAAACCACAGCACTCACACAAGTACTATCTTTGAGTGCAACCAGGAGGAAGAACATAAGCAAAACCTTGCACAAGAGATCAGTGCTCATGAGCCACACCAGGTTAAGAACGCCATGTCTCAAGGAGCTCCTAACAGCTTGTGGAGCTATGCTAAGCAGTGTTTGCAACTCTTTATTCATACTCTTAAGTAGCCATTTGTCCCCCAGAGGCTGATGATTATGGGTATCACAGTATCACAGTATAACTAAGGTTGGAAGAGACCCCAAGGATCATCAAGTCCAACCTGTCCCAACAGACCTCACAACTAGACCATGGCACCAAGTGCCACGTCCAATCTCCTCTTGAACCTCCAGGGACGGTGACTCCACCACCTCCCTGGGCAGCCCATTCCAATGACGAATGACTCGCTCAGTGAAGAACTTTTTCCTCACCTCGAGTCTAAACCTCCCCTGGCACAGCTTGAGACTGTGTCCCCTTGTTCTGGTGCTGGTTGCCTGGGAGAAGAGACCAACCCCTTCCTGTCTACAACCACCTTTCAGGTAGTTGTAGAGGGCAATGAGGTCACCCCTGATCCTTCTCTTCTCCAGGCTAAACAATCCCAGCTCCCTCAGCCTCTCCTCACAGGGCTGTGCTCAAGGCCTCTCCCCAGCCTTGTTGCCCTTCTCTGGACACGTTCAAGTGTATTTTATGAAAAATCATCGATTAGACCCTTAATCAAAACCAAGCATCAATCTACCATGAGTGGTGGACTCAGAGGGGACAAAAAACCTAAATGGAAAATTCACAAGGATGTAGGCTTGATGCTGTATGTGTGGGTTGGGTTTTTTGAAACTCAAACACTGAAATCCAACTTCTTGGTCTACAACGTGCCATAGAAACAGGCACAATTTCTGCTGTCCACCAAAGACAGAACTCCTGAATAACAATAATAATAATAATAATAATAATACAACCAGGTTGGAAGAGTTTCCACAGCTATATTCATTCCACGCATTATCAAGCTGCAGATAAGACCAGTACAAGAAATATCTTTTTTTCCCTAAGAAAAATTTATATTTTCAATCTTCATCCACCTCCAGATACAGCATTGCCTCAGGAATGCTACTGTGTCAGAAAATCTGTCTTATTAAAGTACAACACTCTGCCCAAGCTCACTGACTCGCACGTCTTCTCGTCAGGCAGCCGTAAGAAATTCACCTATTCTAGAACTAGCCATATATTTGTTATATTTCAAAGTAGAAATTCATTAGATGCATCATATACGGCATTAAAATGAATATTGTTTCCTGCAGTAAAGTCTGTTCTAACACCTTATATCTCTTAAGAGCATTTTGTGGCCAAAGAAACTGCTGATTTAAATCATATCTCACTAGTACCTGGAAGAAGAAGGAGTGATACTCAGTGAATTAGCAATGGTACTACACAAGTATACACAGCAAGGACAGGCTGGGGTTTTGATTCCAGACTTCACTTAAAGCAACAGATGTCTTTCAGAGGTAGATCTACTTTGGTTACCTAGATTAGCCTACTAAAGGGTTGTTTTCTTTTGCTATTCGCTAACCAAAGCACCACTAAACTCAGGATTAACAAAGTTCTTTGCCTACAAATATGAGGCATGCTCCAAAATGTGGTTATCCCAAGCCAGTTTCCCACGGGTCATCAGATCAGTGGCTGCTGGCATCACACATCCTCAGCACAAGCTTTTGGCACCACCACTGGAACCAAGCTTGTCACCTCAAAATTCCTTGCTCTGACACTATCCTGAACATTGGAATTAAGAACGACAATAAATGGTACAGAAATGGTCCAAAGCAGAAACTGAAGTAATTTCTGAAGCAAGCAAACAGATCAAAAATAGCCTGCTTACACAGTGGAAAGAATCAGAGGGTGGGGGAATCCCTGCAGAAATCTTTACGCTCCACTCTTTACTCCTAAATCTGCAGGTGTGGAGCACCACAAACAGTCCCTCAGCAACTGTCACAGGAAGATGGGCTGGGCTGTTGGAAAGGTGCTACAGCCAGCTTTCCTCCCAGTTCACAATGCAAAGGGATGGCTGAGAGAGTGTGGCTCCCCAGGCTGGAACCCTGAGGAATGCCGTAGCTGCAGGCCAGCTCCCACCTTCTGCCTCTCCCACTCCCTGCCCTGCCTGGCTTCTTTTACCCACCCCCCAGCCAGCTTTGGCTGGGTGAAAATAGTAAAGAGCTAATCTGTATTTTAAAAATAAACAAATAAATACTTCTTTGACAATGGAGCTCTCTGAAGTGCAGTAGCAGCTAGACATTGAACTGGCTTTGCTGTACTGTAAAACCATCTCTCAAGGGAGAAGTAAATGGAAAACCGGGAAAACCCACAGGCACCTATTCAAGGAGGAAGCACTCCTATAACTGCAGGATGCCATCTCCTTTCTGTCCTGCCAGCAGCAGAAAGCTTTTCCTGAATTTACATGCCCATTGGTTTATTTGAATTTGTAGGCATGGAAAAGAGAATGAGTTTTGCATTTAAGTGCTGGCCCATTCATTTTTACAAGAACAGTGCAAATTCTTAATTTGCTGGAAATCAAGACTAGGTTAGGTAGATTTCCCAAACTCTTTTAACAGTTCTGAAATAAGAATCAGTCTCACACTCTGGAACTCTAATTTGAGTCACTTGTTTGACAATGCAGCCTGCTCTGATCTATAAATCGGTGTAACTCTACCATTTTAAAATTGACTCATTTAAACAAAGTGTGGCAAAGTGCCACAGCAAGAAAGGCAGAAAAGAAAAATTCAGACTGAAAAATAACCAACTCATTTATAAAAACAGGTTTGACTCACAGGCTCAGAGCAAACAAACACCAGTAAATTCTAGAGAAAAGGCCAGTGAGGTAAAATATGCAAGAGAAAAATAAAGCCCTCCTTAATGGTGCTGCCTTTCCATCGCTGTTTCCGCAGCAGTGACTCATGGCTGCCTGCAGCCCTGTCCAGGAGGACAGGTTAGCACAGAGCGAGCCAAGCAACCAGCAGCCATCCACAGGGAGGGATGCTTGCTCTCCCTTCTGCACATGGTCTGTTTGGTTAGTTACATTTCCATTTGGTAAAATATTCCATAAAATAAACCGATTCTCAGGAATCATGGGCACTCTCCTTTCTCAGAGCCAAAGTGCTTTGCCAGGCTGGTAACAGTTATCTGAATGTCCGTGGGCTGATGCATTTACACCAGAATTTCCACTTAGCTCTTACCATCTCTAAAATTCAGTTCAGGAAGAAGGAGCTACAGTGTAAAATATCCCTGCCCTACTAAACAGAAGCACTTCGTACACCTACTGACATGCGAAACAACCCCGACAGATAATTTCTGGAACTGACTCTTCCACTATGAGAGAGGGACCCCATGTGAAGGCCCCCATCATCCTGCAGAACTAGGTGCAAAAGAGAGCAGGCTGTTGAGCTCTCTCCATGCCTTCTGCACCAGCAAAGCACTGGCTAAAGAAACTACTATTTCACCTGGTGGACATGAAGTAAAACACAACATGAATGTGCTTGCTCCCCACACCGGATCAGTAGCTGGTTCTCCTGCTAGCTTGCTCACTTCTTACAGACATACCTTTCAGATCAAAACATTTGAGGAATAGAGCCTAAGACACAAAAAAAATAACAAACAAAACCCCACCAAACAAACAAAAAACACACCCACAAAATAAACACCCACCCACAACACAAAACAACCAAACCCAACCACCCTCAAAAAAGCAAGCACAATCGCCAGAAGAAGAGGACGTCTCCTTGGCCAGACTCCTATCAGTCTAATTGTGCTCGAAGCAAGGTCTTACTAAGAGATGGTAAGGACAGGACAGCAAAATCAAACCGTGTGCTTACTATGAAGCACCAGTCTTTGCAATTTAATGACAACACCTTTGCACTTTTATTTAACTGCAGAAAATGTTCCCTCGTAGAGAGGATACACACAAAGCACCCTCAATGGGCTTTCATCCCTTTGTCATTAAATCTGTCTACAGGAATGTCACAGCCCCATTGCTGGAAAAGACTTGAGACTTGCTTCCAGGCTCAGGAGAAAAACAGAACTTTGTCCTACTTTGATCAGCTGAACTAGCTTGCACAGCATCTTCAAAGCTCTTTTAACACTTAGCTCAGACATGTGCTTCTGAGTGCATATTTAAGAGTTTGGGCACAGAGGGGAGAACACCTTCCTGCTGGGCACAAGGGGAGTGTTCACTGTGGTTACAAGTCAGCTTAGAGTACAATGAATTCCTAGGTCCTTGAGGATTAGCACTCACTCCCATGATCTCTAGATTTAGGAGCTGGGCTTCAAAACTGCATTTTAGCCAACAACTAACTCCCTGCACAATCATTACAACTGTCTTGTAAAAGGAGCACCGAGGAGGGACTTAGAGCAAATACTTTCATCTCATTAAATGTTGGGGGACAACATTGCTATTTTATATTTATATATACATATGCATATTAAGAAAAATAAAGAGGGAGAAAAACATCATCCAGGGAAATCTCAAATGTGCGGTAGTATTTGTGGGTCCACAAATAAAGAAAGAACTAAAGGGAGACTTAAAAATGCTTAAAAGTAGCTTGCTTGTGCTACCCTGCACACATTCCTATAGCTGCAGCACTCACTGGGAAGTCAAGAACTTTTTCTTTAAAAAAATAACATGTAGATAGATAGGTAGATACATAGATAGACAGATAGATATACACAAATAAAATATGTACTTCTCTCTCCTGATTTACTACAAAACAAAGACCAGCAGACTGATAATGTACAGTGGCCACGGTCTGCTCACCACGCCCAAAGCAGAGGCTATAAATTTCAGCCTCTCCCTTCTCCCTCTCCCTGCCAGTTTTCAGACAACTTGTTGGGACTTTGTACCTTTGGAATTTCTCCTCCTCATTAAACATGGTCAAAGTTGGGCAGTAGATCCAAAAGGTATTTGGTGGAAAAGAAAGCAGGACATAGGCAGCACCACAGAGAACCCTCATTTCCTTATGAAGTTAAGATAAAAATACTGAATGTCACAGCAGAACAGGAGCCCATAGGCAGGTGCAGTTTACTAAACTGCAATTAAACACAATCATTAAAGATTTACATTTTTGAAGCAGTTATGTCTCCTTTAACAGAAAATTACTTTTCCTGTCTTTGATCATAATCCCCAAGTCAGATTTTAACACTAAACACCTCTGAAGCACAGCAGCTTATATTGGACCAGGGATTTCTTGCTTGCCTATTCAGGCAGGATGTACACACCACAAACCCCAGGATTCAGTCTAGATACCCATTAAAATGAGAGCACAATGTTCTGTCACAATCTTCATTGGCTTTATTCTAACCAAACTGGCAAAAGCACGTGTGCTTTAACACTGGGTTGATAGGGTTGCCTTGTCGTCCTTGAGTGGACAATACATCTGGTGCACCAAGGGTAAACTGAGCTGTGCCGTGTGTCTGCAAAACATAGCCCAATACTTTTTGCTATTATCTGCACACAAAGCATTTCTATTTGCCATCAGAACTGGATTCTCTTCAGAATGCCTGAACAAACAGAGCTCAGCCCTCAGAAGGCAGTAGTCCAGGGCCTCCGTCAAGGCCACGTTCATGAACACTGCTCTTGGCTTGGAAGAAAAGCTCCACCGTTGTAACTTGCACAGGCTGTCATTACCCAAATTCATGTCAGTGCAGGTATGACCACTGAGTTAAACACCGTGATTGTAAAGCTATCCACATGCCTGAGCCTTCACCATTACTAGTCTCAGGGTCCAGACTTCCCTAACATAGATAGATGCTATCAATCATTCATATACATATGAAATCACACTCTCATCAGTGACTTCCTCATCAATGCATTCTAACAGCAGGTCTCCAGATGACTGCAGGTACCAAGCTTAAGGACTGAGGAGAAATAGGCATGAGTATTGCCCACTTGGACTGATTGGCAGACCCTAAAAGCTGGAATTCAAGCACCCCTCCTACTCATTACAACAATGGTAACAGACTTCAGTAGCTCAACTAGATGACTTATCCTTTCCTTCTGAGTGTGTCAATGCAGCCACACACTAAAGGAAAGACATTTTCATGAAAAAGTCCAGACTTGTCCAAAGAGCTCAAGACTTGCAGAGAAATCTTCTTAATACACAATCCTGAGCTTCCAACAATAGAAGTCAGCTGTAGCCTACAGATCCTTCCAGTTTCCATTATGGTCCAGTACTAAACATGTGCTTCCACATACTCCACTCCTTATTGGACCTGGAGGGGAACACTGTGACTGAAGATGAGGAAAAGGTCCTCAACACCTTCTTCGCCTCAATTTTTAACAGTAAGGCAGGAGAGTTCAGGACAAGTGGCCTCCTGAGCTGGGTGATGGGGTCAGGGAGCAGTGTAATGCCCCGGAAATCCATGAGGAATTAGTTCAGGACCTGCTGAGCCACTTGGATACCCACAAGTCAATGGGATCCATCCTAGGGTGCTGAGAGAGCTGGCAGATGAGCTGCCAAGCCGCTCTCCATCATTTTCCTCCAGTCCTGGCTCACTGGAGAGGTCCCAGATGACTGGAAACCGGCCAGTGTGGTCCCCATCCACAAGAAGGGTCAGATAGAGGAACCTGGAAACTCCAGGCCTGGCAGCCTGACCTCAGTGCCAGGGAAAGTGATGGAGCAGATTATCCTGGCGGCAATAACTGCGCACCTGAAGGATGGCCAAGGGCTCAGGTCCAGCCAACATGGATTTAGGAAGGGCAGGTCCTGCCTCTCCAACCTGATCTCCTTCTATGATCAGGTGACTGCCTGGTGGATGTGGGGAGGCCTGTGGATGTGGTCTACCTGGACTTCAGCAAGGCCTTTGACACCGTCCCCCACAGCAAACTGCTGGCTAAGCTGTCAGCTCGTGGCTTGGACAGCAGCACTCTGTGCTGGGTTAGGAACAGGCTGGAGGTCCATGAGAGTGGTGGTGAATGGTGCCACATCCAGCTGGTGGCCAGACACTAGTGGTGTTCCCCAGGGATCAGTTCTGGGCCCCATACCTTTTAATATCTTCACTGATGATCTGGATGAGGGAATTGAGACAGTCATCAGCAAATTTGCAGCTGACACCAAGTTGGGAGCAGAGGTTGATCTGTTAGAGGGTAGAAAGGCTCTGCAGAGGGACCTCGACCGACTGGACAGATGGGCAGAGTCCAACAGGATGACATTCAACAAATCCAAGTGTCTGGTGCTGCACTTTGGTCACAACAACCCCATGCAGAGCTACAGGCTGGGGTCAGAGTGGCTGGAGAGCACAGACAGAAGGGGACGTGGGGGTGCTGAGTGACAGCCACCTGAACATGAGCCAGCAGTGTGCCCAGATGGCCAAAAAGGCCAATGGCATCCTGGCCTGTATTAGGAATAGTGTGGCCAGCAGGAGCAGGGAGGTCATTGTGCCCCTGTACTCAGCACTGGTTAGGCCACACCTTGAGTCCTGTGTCCAGTTCTGGGCCCCTCAGTTCAAGAAGGACATTGAGACACTTGAACGTGTCCAGAGAAGGGCAACAAGGCTGGGGAGAGGCCTTGAGCACAGCCCTGTGAGGAGAGGCTGAGGGAGCTGGGATTGTTTAGCCTGGAGAAGAGGAGGCTCAGGGGAGACCTCATTGCTCTCTACAATTACATGAAGGGTGGTTGTAGCCAGGAGGGAGTTGGTCTCTTCTCTCAAGCAACCAGCACCAGAACAAGAGGACACAGTCTCAAGCTGCACCAGGGGAAGTTTAGGCTCAAGGTGAGGAGAAAGTTCCTCACTGAGAGAGTCATTAGCCATTGGAATGTGCTGCCCAGGGAGGTGGTGGAGTCACCATCCCTGGAGGTGTTCAAGAGGGGTCTGGACGTGGCACTTGGTGCCATGGTCTGTTTATGAGGTCTGTAGTGACAGGGTGGACTTGATGATCTTTCAGGTCTCTTCCAACCTGTGATACTGTGATAATCTTGTACTATGAAGAAATCATACACTGAGAAAGCAAAGAAGCAAACATGTGTGAATGTTTCACATCTGTCCTTTTTCTCCCCATTGCCATTTTTTTCCCCAACCACACAGTATCAGTGTGAAGTTGCTCTTTGATGAGACACAGCAACATAGAGCCCTAGTGTTCCCTCTGGTCAATCCATGTCGCACATCACTTCTCTTGATAACAGGTAACAGCCAAGGCTGCCCTCACCTCAAACTGCATGTGGAATTTCCTATTCGACCTCCCCCTTGCAGCTACATCAAATCTGACATCTTCCCCTTCCCAAATAAGCTTCTCCAGCCTGACAGTCTTGCTAACCAACCCAGGATTCAGATTAAGGGAGTGAAAGTTTGCCCTTTATCCAAACTGATGCCACCACTGCTCCAGGAAAGTTTCTTGGAACATGTCCAAAAATCACAGATCTGACTCAACCACTGCTCTGTCACCCAAGGACAGGGTGACATGTCTGACACTGTTAGCCATCCCTCCCTCCAAAAAAGGCCCTACACACAGCTCTCACCCTGAAGACAGACAGAACCACCTCTGCCCAGCTTGAACAGGGGGCTCACAGTAAAATGAGCAGAATGGAGCTGACAGGGGCTGCAGCAGAGCCCAATCTTTTATCAGCCAGCACTGCAAATCTTGCCCTGTACTGCAGAGGGCTGAGAAGCCCTGCATCAGTGCTGTGGTAAAACAGGTGGAAGAATTGTACCAAGCTGCTGGTTTAGGGGATGCAGCAGAAGTAGATGGATAATGTGAAATTAAGGAGGGAAACAGTTATACAAGTGCTCTGCAGTTGAAAAAGGCTGCCCCACTGGCTGCAAGACTACTGCAGCTCATTTTGGCCTCCTCCTAGACCAGATGTTGCAGCTCAAAAGACCACTCTGACCAGCTTTGCTTTCCTGTGAACTGTAATATAAAGGTTTCAGTGGCCTTTCTTTTTCCCCTGCCCTAATCTCTAGAAGAGATCAGAGGTTAATCAGCTTCAGGAGAGACTGGAAAGCAAGGCTGTTCACATTGTAAATACCCTTCCTATTTACTCCTTCTTTGTAGAACAATTCTTTACTTTGCCAGGTATCCATTTAACCAACAATGACAAAATTTTGTACAGACTTGCAGCAAGCAACCTCACATCTGACAGACAAGCAAGCAGGGTGCCAGTACTCCTCGTGGGAACAATCAGGATTTTTAGGTCCATTTTCAGATTTCCCCCACTTTATATCTAGAGGAAGGATCATGGCAAAGGCTTTTGGTAACTCTATTGGTTTGGGTTTGTGTTGGCTAAGTGCCAACAGCAAATGGATTGGTACATAAGTACATCTGGAAGCTTCACAACACTAAGACAGGTGAAGCCAGGTAAAGCCTTCATGTGTTCACAGTAAGAGGCCAGCCCATATGCAGCTTCTCCATACTGGCTTGACCCAGTTCTATTGCACAGTCCTAGAAGGAACTGCATTTCCCCGTCTTCTACAATGAGGCATCAGCTTCTCATTTTTTCCCCCTCTAAACAGAGGAAAATCTTTGGGTTCTCAAAATGGACAAAACCCCAACAACAACAAAAAACCATGATGTCGTAGTTTGGGCTGGGTGCCCTCTGCTACAGGGGTGTTTCCTGTGTCCAGAAGTCCATCCCAGTGGGTGGACTCAGGAAATTAGGTATTTCTACCATAATCCCTTGCACCACTATAAATTTGGCGGTGGGGTCTGGCACTTCCTCTTTCCTTCCCTCTCCCAGACTTGGTAACTGGGGGAGAGATCTCCCAGCCATGGGCCTGATTGGGCCCAAGGCCACAGGGGGATGGGCAGTCTCAGGCCTGGCCAGCTGAGACTAGCCCAGCAGAGGGAGGGGGAAGAAGGAGCCCTGGGGGTTTTGGATGCACCCTCAGGTGGGGATGGGATCTTTCTTTGTCACTGCGCTTTGGGTTTTCTGTAACATTCACTGCTTTCTATTTAAACTTTCATCACTTTTGCAATCAGTTTGTCTGAGTCGTTATTTCTGCCTGTGGTGGGGAGGGGACCTGCCCCAACCCATTACACATGATCACAGTTTATAGCATCAGGTAGGCCGTAAGACATAGACTCAAAAGAAACAAAGCGACTAGCCTGCTACAACAGAAAAAAGCAGTCAGCAGTCAGGAAGATGGAAATGAATAATTCAGGTAACCTTTCCTGTCTAGGTAAGGGAGATGTGCCATGTTTCTCCGCAGGCCTGAATATTTTGGGCTGGGGTTGTTAATTTTTCTGTGGAGCACGTACAGAAAGGGCAACACAGGCAAGCACTAAGAGCAATCCAGCTTCTTCCATAAATCAGCAGGATACAGTATCCAGTTGTTTACTTAGCATAATTTTACACAGACTAGACTGGACAAGTCATGAAACACTGGGCACAAGAGCTGAGAAATGCTGCTATTAAAAAGGCATGCAGAAAACTTTCCCAAAGGATGCCAAGAGTGTGTGTGGGAAGAGGTAGGAGGAAGAAGCAGCAGTGTAGGGGGTAGTAACAAGCAGAAAAGAAGCAATTGTGTTTTTCCCTCAAAATCAGTTACTAAACCTTTGAAAGGAGAAGCATCGCTGGAAGGGTAACACAGAAGCAACACTGGAAACAACCATGCAGCTGCAAAGAAAGCCTCCAAAAAGCAAAGTCAAGCCATCTGTTTAGAGTGTAATGCAACTTAGCAGCTTAGATATAGGCAGATTAGCCAAGTATACTTTACAAAGTTTTTAAATGCTATTTGCTTCACAAAAAAATGGATTCTTCTAACTAAACTGTGACTGCCAAACCTTACAGCATACTTGTGTTGCATCTGATAGCATCAGTCACAGCTCACTTGGTATCCTACAGTGCTGCATACCAGTACACAGCAAGAAGCTCACAGAAACTCGACAGCATGGTCAGTGAGTGGAAGGGGTCAACACAGACTAAACACTGCCTTCTCCAAAACAATGCCTCAAAAGGAACAGTGGCTCTGCAAGAAAAACATTCAAGAGAGACTACAGCAATCTCTCAGATAATGCCTCCCCCAACAACACACACATGCAGCCAGAGGTTCATCCTACATATGTACATTTTTGAAAACAATTTTTTAAGTGTTTCTACACTGATAGTTTGTATTGTTTTCCTTTTATGGTCATTGGGCTCATTCCAACAACAGAAGAGCTTGCAGTTGATGAGGACTGCTGCTTTTCTGGTTTCAGCTGTTCTACACTACAGCAACATTTTTTTTTCACCCTACATGAGTTCTAGCTTCACACTCGGAAAGTGAAAATAGGACCTCCACATACACCATTCTGTAGGAAGACTTACAGATCTTCAGATCTTACAGTCCTTGCTTTAGTACTGCAGATCTGAAGATTTATGAAGATCCACGCAATCTTCTTAAGTCTTTTCTTAATTTGTTCAGAGAGCAGGAAAGTGGAAGAGACAGGAAAGTTTCATGCATACCAATAACAACCCCCCAACATTTCAGGCAGCAGTGCTAACTAGTCATAACATATTCTCAGATCAAGCTGATATCTTCAGCCCACCTCCTCTTTTCTCATCCTAACCACCATTCTTTTCAAAATTAAAATCTAAACATAAAACCACAAGAAAAGCTGAGGCGGATGAAGAGTATTTCCACAGTACCACGTACAGCAGTGAGCTGTAATGGTGCTTCCAGCATCTCTCGTTGGAGGTTATACTACCTTGCTTTCTTGATGTCAACCAAAACTTTTTAAGGAAAGCCTTCACTCTGACTTTGACACCCTTTCCGTTTGGATGATCAAGGTTTTACAGCCCAGACCTGATGTAACCTCACTGATCCTGAGCAGTATGCGAATTGTAGAACTGGGGCCTTGAAAACTGAAAACCTGGAGGGTGCCCACACAGCATGCCAACACATTAAGCTTCCTAATTTGTTAAGCATTTGGCAAAACAAGCACTGGATCAGAGGTATCCCAGAAGAGAGTCCTGTGTCTCTTCTCAAGGCAGGTTAGACAAAACAAGCAGATACCCTCTACTGCACTGCTTGTATTTAGGCAGAATAGCATCACACTGCCAGAGGAACATGCGCAGAGGCACAAATCACTAGAGTTAGCTGCTCATCAGAAAAATCACCATTTCAGGTTTGTGGAAGTTTCCACTCACGCCTGTTGCCCCATGGGCACAGACACAGTCACCATTAGCCTGTAAGAGTAGCTCCTGTAACAGTCGCTTTTGAAGCACACTAAGAAGGTAAATTTGAGGCTATAGTTTTTTCTGCATTTCTTTAGGAGCAGTGCTGAAAGCAGCAGTCATCATCCCTTCTGCCTCTGTCCCACTGTCCCCACAAGCTGCTGGGAGCTATAACGAGAATGGAGCTGCAGAGCCCACCACCAAAAGGAGATGTTCGTGAAGCCATCCCTTGAGGAGCTGAAGCCATGGCCATCTCTAGCAGCAACATCAGTTTGAACTACTGGCCCTTCTCCCTTACAGCCATCAGCAGCTCTTTTCCAGTTGCATGCCACCTTTTTCATAGTGACAGCACAACTGTTGTGCTAAACCAGACCAACAAACCAATGCAGGTTATAAATAACCAGGGGAAAGAGAAGAGTGAGAGTATTTTTAAGCTGGAACTGGGGCCTGTTCACTGATCCAGGTCACCATATGGCCCTGGGGCAGTTGTGCCGGCACAAGTGTTGGGAGACAGGCAAAGAAAAAAACAGGCAAGAGTGGATAGGAATATCCTACAGACACATCTGCCACTACGAGACTGGTACGTGTACCACTGGTATCACCCACGCCTGCTGTTAGCAACAGTACCATCCATGCCTGGTGTTAAAAAGTAGAGCTGACTTAGCACAACTTGGAAGACTTTACACCACATTTGTAGCCCCTGAAGGCTCATTACTTTGGATGAAAACCACATATGCTCCACTGGTAAGAACAACACTTTTAAGCTGCGTGGGGCTAACATCTCCGAGCTCCTCCCTGTGACTGCCCTTCAGTCCCTTTAAAAGCATGAGTTTGTGAGACAAAAGATACATTCCCAATATACAATCAGCTTTACAAAACCAGCCAAAAGCTACAGAATGTCTCAAAATGTCCTGCAACATGATCTAAGCAAAAGAAAGCAGTTTTCAACTGTTTCCCTTCTGCTGTGCAATCTCTCCATTACAACTGTTTGTGATTAATATATGCTTTTAAAAAAAAAAGAGGGAGCATGCAGTACAGCCAATCTTAATGTTATGGGAGAAGACTTCTCCATGCACAGTCCAGCATGCTGCTCTCTGTAAAACTATGGCACAAATGGAAACACTTCTTTGCTGTGCAAAGAACGCTGACTGTGTGTCAGTGGACCTTCATTCTTCACTGGTTTGTCTGCTTGTTAACGGCAACAAAAGAGCAGTGCCTTCTCATGAAGGTAGCCTTTGAAAATCTCCAGCTGAAAATTGATTTTTATCAGACCATCTTACAATGTCTTGTGTCTAGCTCTTGGCAGACAACAACAGCTTTAGTCAGAGAGCAGCAGTCACTCTGCCCATCGATCACAGGGAGATTCAGAGATATGATTGAAGTTCTATCAGTTGACCTAACCCTGTTGTTTTGTTTTCCTCTGTCTCCTGTCTGTTTACCCATTACACCCCAGACACTCACCCAGGAGCTTGTGTCCAAGGCCTTTTTTATTTGTTGACACCTATATAAACATTAAAATATAAACCATTTTGCAGCAACATCCTTGTAGGAGTTTTGCTTACTATAACCCTTGCTCTGTACAATGTACATGCATTAATATAACTATTCCCCTAGTACCTACATATGATTGAGGAGTTCAGAAACATATGACACTTGGTTTGAAGAAGCACAGGTTTTCTTCACAAATATGGTATCAGCCAACCATTGCAGATAATACATGGGAGGATCTATCTTGATTTTAGATCTGAAGTTGTTATGCTAATTTGCAGATAAACCTCTATAAAATGCAAATAGAATCAACAGGGGGAAAGCCCATGCTTTTCCTGATCTGTTTTTGAAGACTTAATTTCAACTGCTTTCAAACAGCATAAACTGCAAGACTCCCAAGGATCCAGATATAGGCATGTATTTTCTTTATTTCTTTGACTGGGTTCAATTCCTGTCTTTCCCATCTAAAGCTCCACAGTAAATCCCCCTGGGTCAGTTACAGCTACTACTTTACACTGCTGAATTCTGCCAGCATCTGCATATCATTCCTGCAGATGTTTTTGTTTTCAGTTTCTTGGAACTTTATTGGACCCATTCCTTTGAATAAATGCATACCCTTTGTAGGCTGCAAATGTACCAGGGAGACTATTGTCCTCTGCATCAAGTTGGCTACTCACCTTCTTTTTCAGTAAAAGCAAGATGCTACACTTAAGAGACAAAAGTGGGAAGTAGGGAATGTGACCTTTTTTCCCCCTCTTCTAAGAAATTTCTGAAAAGGGAGTGCTACATGAGTTCACACATCTTGGAACCAGCAATGCAATTTGTGAAGGCCAGAGGCCCCAGAATACAAGCACACAGAAATCTTGTAAAGGGCATACGGGCTCGATAGGCCCAGTCCTGCAAGCAGAAAGCACATGTTCACATGCAACGACCATGCCCTTCAACATACAACTAAGTCAGATGCCATGTCTCATTATTGAATTTTACACATATTGCTAATGAAGTAGAATGCTCTCCTACTCACCTCAGTAACATCCATGACTTTGATGGCTGCCAGTTGACCTGTTTTGACATGTCGACCCTGAAGAAGAGAGAGAACAGTCAGCACCAGCATTTCACCCATCCCATCAGCATACGCAGAGCAAAACATTCAGACGTTGAGTACTGGCCACTGGGTTTCCCCCAGCTGTGCTGGGCTCTTCTGATACTTCATATGAAAAACAACAAATACTCTACATGACCTTAAAAAACCAAGTTTCTTTTTAAAATGTTCTTATACAATCTTAGAATCCATTTCTTTTTCTCCACATTAAAAACGTAACTATCAAGATTAAGCACAGATTATGTTCACAGCTTCCCCTCCCCTTTAGCAAGGCTCACAGCAGTAATGATAGTTTATTATCACGCCAGAATAAACCCCACATATTGAATATTTTATTTCTATGCACCAGTGCCTGGTACATGGGTGACATATTACTAGGTAAACATTAACGCACTTAAGGAGTTGCAAAAGACATTTCTCTTTGGTTTGGTCTTCACTAGTAAAACGTAAAGTATGGTTTCTTCAAGTAATGCCTCAGATCTGCAATAGCTCTCTTCACCTTTCTGGCCATAGTTAGACAAGAATAAGATGTTGTCTCCCTTCAGCTACTCCACCATAAGGGTTTCTCAGTACAGCTGGACCTGAATTAAGAGACCCCAGCTCCTGTGATTCTGAGCTCCTATCCTTCTTTCCCCAGCGTCCCCCCAGCCTCCTGGGAGCTCTTTCTGGAACTCATCGGATCATATGATAAGCTGATTGAGATCACTAAAATGGCAGAAAGTTAACACAGAAAAAGCCAACTCTGGGGTGGGGCAGGGGATTGCAGATCAGGAAATTAAACTGGTTTGCTCTGCAGTCGGAGCAGAGCCAGAGCTGGCAGGATGCAGATCACACAGCTGGGAGGCAGGCAGCATGACGGGCCGGGACCGGCTCCTCCAGCCCTAGTGGGCTGTAACTCACCTCAGCTGACTTCTGACAAAAATTCTTTTTTCTCCAGTATATTTTTACACAAAGTGGGGCCACACTGATCAGCTGTTCTGTTGGGATTTTTTTCTAAACAGACACTTAGAAATGGTCCTAGCAGTGCTATTTTCCACCTCTCCACTCAACACCCTGCAGTCTGCCCCAAAAGGTCCAGTCAAACAGCCCGGTTTTACAGTGTCTTTCCCAAGCATCATCGACAAAGACTGTCCTCTGAATCAGTCAAGCTTTTCAGCAAGAGAACTTTTTCAATTTTATCACAAATTACAATTTTTAAAACCTGCAATGAAACGAGTCACTGAAGTCCCTATTACTTTACCTCCCTCCTCACCAATTTCTAAGTTTCCCAGGCAGAAAGCTATACACAGCATCCACTGTAACTGATGGACATCAACAGCATGTTTTTTCCCTAGACTAACGTTTTCTTGTACAGCTTCTTTCAAGACTGGTAGCCCAGAACTGAAGCACTCCAAACCACCACTCTCTTTGGAAAAATCTCGACCCCTTCACACCTTATGATGTGCTCCATGGAGCTAATGGTCAGGCATTGCTGGTGCAGTAGAAAGGATAAAATCCTGCAGAATTCTCAGCCTCTGCTTTCTTTCACAACTCTTACTGTGCTGCGCTCTCCCCTTATTAACCAATCCACATGATTTCTATAAATAAATCACTGCACTCAGGCTTCTGCCAGCTCTGTAAACTCTATTTATTGCATGTATTTCTTTTTACAGATTAGTCTCAAGCTGGTTTTGATTTTGAAACAAAGTTAGGGTCATAATACATGTGCAGTGGCCAAGACTGACCTCACCTTGACCTTACTACTTCTTGAACCAAAGCCTTTCAGTAAGCCCAGGAGAGATGAAACTCCAGTTTCCCACCCTGGATCTATGCCTAATGACAAAAACCTGTGGTCTTCTCCTCAAGACTTACCATCCCACCAAAGGAGGAGGGGAAAACATTTTATATCAAGGTGAAAAATGCCTCCTTTCAGCTCTGCCTCTGTTTTCTACAGCTCCATGGAAGGAAACAAAAGGTCCAAGGACACTGGGAAGCAAAGTTTGAGCTACAGAAAGAATATGCTAAAGAGAGGAACAAGGACATCTCAGAGTAAAAGAAGCTTGCAACACTAAGGAGGGCTGAGGAAGAAGAAACCTTTTTGCAGCAGTGAAATACATTCACCCCTCATTCAGCAGTAAAATCAGGATACTAAAATGGTGGCAGAACGTACTCCAAGCAGAACTGGCACACAGAAGAGCAAAGTAGCAAGGCATCCATCTAGGGGATGTCACATATTTTATGGACAGTTTCCTCTGTTTCTTTTTAGATCTACCAACGACTGGTGAGCTTGCTATTTCCAGTGAGAAGCCTGAAATTTCCCAGGGCTCAGTTTCACAGCTTTTCTCAAGACAACATTCCTCCCTGTGAGACCAGCCCACTTGGGATGACTAATGTGCACCAGCCCAACCATCCTTCCCCTGCAGCTTTATGGGATCCTGCTGGTGCCTCCACTAGTCCCTGTGAAAACCTGGGCCATGACAGCTACAGCAGAGCACAGTGATTACTCATGTTTCACTTTGCCATTTCTGCAGCAGGGACGGGAAAAGCTTCTCCATAACCCTCCTAAGGGACTGGAAAGCAAGAGAACTGCAGACTGTGGGAAGCGTGGGCTGCTCAGTATCCCAGGCCAAATTTAAACCCTGGCCATTTCAGAGTATTCTTTAAAATTACTCCAGATACCCTTTTCATAATGTATGGAGTATTCACATTCTAAGCATCTGCAACATAAATAGTGGGGGAAGAGGTTGCATGACATTACATGAGTGAAGCAAAAGGACATTTTAAAAACCATGTTCTTTTCATTAAAAATGTTTTTAGAGGGAGGAAAAAAGTAAACATCAGAAGCACAACATATAAGCAGGAGCAGAGGTTTTGTTTGTTTGTTTATCTGCTTAACAGCTCTGCTGGAGAACAGACTTGTCAAACTACTGGCATGCTGGTGTAACTTTACTTGCAACACAAAACAGCTAAGCACTCCCCTTTCGGAAAACAACCTTTAGATTGTCATAGCCAGCTTTTGCTTTAGAAAAGAGTGTCTCCATTAAAAACAACAGTCAGAAAAATTCAGAAGTGGTTAATGCTACAAAAGAACTACAGAAGTCACAGATGGGAGAAACTCTCTGAACTCAGTCCCCTGGCATATTCAAATCTAACTCCTGGGGCACTTCACAAATGTGGTAGCCCTTAAGGCCCTGTTACAGTTTGAAGGGGGAACTTTAGCCTAGTCCCTGACTGCAAAGTCTGAAAATAAATTACCACTGGATGTAAAAGGAAAATAATGATAAAGTAATTCACTGGATTGCTAATGGGAACAAAAAGCAGAGGCATAAACAGTTCTTTCTTTTCTTCTCCTGTTGCTTCTGCTTGCCATCTTCTCTCTCTGTCTCTCCTGTGGCCTTTCAGGGTATCTCTGTTTTGACTACTGCGTGAGGTAACAGGGAAGAGGGAAGGGTGAACTGGTCCCCTGGGTCCATCCTGGGGGTTCTGAGGAGTTTCTGTGTTGTTTATAAATTTTATGTTTTTATATATATATATATTAAAAAAATGTGTATTTTGTATGTATTCATTGCAATTTTCATTTTGGAGGCTAATTCTCTAAATTAGGGGGGGTGGTAATTTCAACCCACCACAGGCCCCAATCCAGACACCATCTCAGCAACACTACCAGCTAACACTCCCGGTGGGAGAGCATTTTTCTTGCAGTATGGGCCCCTTGCTTTAGCACTGTCTGGAGTCACAGGCCCCCAGGGCACCCCAGGCTCTCCCCATCCCGCCCCTAGGCATGGCAGAGCTTCCTGCAAGCTTTGTTTCTCCCTGCAAATTGCCAGCAATTTTCATCCAACTATCTGAAAAACTAGATTGCCACTAGATTGCAAAACATGCTAAGAGAAAACAGCACATTCTTAAACTACTTGTTAAATACCAGATTTCATAGGCTTAGGATCACAGGGTAACTGTCCTCTGGCCAGAAGTACTGATATGAAGTACGTAATGAAGACGACAGTCACCTCCAACTGTCTCCAGAGCCAAGAGACTGAGAAGACTGCAAAGGTTGCACCAAGTAATAGCAGCAACAGATAGCAAAGGCTGCCCCACCTGGACTAGAGTCTGCCCCTTACAAAGTCTCAGGGCAGAGGCTACCACAAAACGTCCGCTGCACCTGGCTCTGATCCCCATGGAAAAGAGCCCACTAAAACATTCTCTTCATTTAGACTGGATATTAGGAAGAAAATCTTTACAATGAGGGTGGTGAGACACTGAACAGGTTGCTTAGGGAGGTCATGGATGTCCCCTCCCTGGAGGTGTTCAAAAGGCCAGGTCGGATGAGGACTTGAGCAGCCTGGTCTAGTGGAAGGCGTCCATGCCCATGGCAAGGGGGGTGGAACTATATGATCTTTAAGGTCCCTTCCAACCCAAACCATTCTATGAATCCGAGAATTTAAACTAGGTTTGTATTTAAACTAGGTTTGTATCAACCAAAATTTCTAAACTACTTGTCATCACTATAAATCCTTCCCACTTTTCTTTCACTCTGTTCATTAATCTATTCAAATTTAAAGCATCTGCTTATCCTCCCAAGGATGCAAAATAAGAGCATTTTTAAGACTGCTACTGCACCATTCTGTTTTTAAATGGCCTGTCAGGATGAGCAAGTCAATGGAGTTGAACCTGGTGACCCCCAAATCTTGTCCTGTTCCTTCTCCCCTGAATGACAGAAAGATTATTTACATATGGAGTGTTTTAAAAACCAGCTCTTCTCAGCAACACAGCAACACTGCAGCAGTTAACTGTATCTTGAAGTGAATCCACTACTTAAGCATATTCCCAGTCATGTCTGATAGCAATATGCTGCTTATTGCTCATCTCAGTGGGCTTTATGCATGTTGAAAAGCACAGGGGACAAGGGGAATCCTTGGCAAACTGCCAAGATCTGCAGAACATTATAACTTTTAAGCCTACCCACACTCTCCAAGTCAGTTAATACACCTACTTCTTACCCCTTTCTTCTTCTGCACAGCATTATTACCGTGAAATTTTGGGGTTGCCAAGGTTCAAAGGCAAGAGGTGTTATGTGCTGGTTTTCACGGTGCTTTTTTTCCTCCTAGGATGCCTTAATGTTATCAAAGAACTATGCAAATCAGATGTAAAAGAAATCCTATCAGCTCATTTACCTCCTACCCCTCACTAATTATCCAAGATAAATGTAAATCTCCTGCTAACACAGTTTCTGGATGTGTATTAGCATGCCTTTGGGGGGACTGTTCCTTGAAGCTTGCTCCCCAGCTAAATAGCACAGAAGCAGGATATGAGGAAGCATCACACACTGAGGAAGGCAGGCAGCCTATGTAACTTAGGATTTGCAAGCTTGGATTTTTCTGTACACATTTAAGGTCTCTAACCTCCCAGTATTCTATGCTGACAGATGTGGAAAGAAGAGCAACTAAACTGAATTTTCATTTCTATTTTCATTTGCTACAATGTACAATGAAGCAGTAGGATATACTCATGCTAGTAAGTGAAAACTCACCACCATACCACCTAACAGCACTGCTGTACAATGCCAAAATTAACTTCTCTGTTTGCTTCTCATCTAGTTTATTCTAAACTTCTATGAGTCTGAGGCAACAGTCCGTGAAGCAATACTCCCCTATTAGGGTGCACACACCAGAGCAGCAAATGATACCTTATTATTCCAGTGAATGTTTACCATTAGCTCCTTTTGTCACTTGCCCACACATAAAGTTGTAGACCAACCAACTCTGCACTGTGTGGTGCTTTTAGGCTATGCCTTTAAAATTTAGTTACAGATTTTGAGCAGAAAGTAGAAAAATATAAATAAATCACTATTGGGTGTTAAAAGGAAAACAAAAGATTATTCTAAACAAATTCATTGGGTAAATATCTAGAATAAGACATGCTGTACTGTAACAATTCTTCCCTTTTCTCTTCTGATCTCTGGCTGCTTTTGCTTTGCTTGGGAGAGATAACATGCTTTTGGCTGGCCTTGGCTAAGTCTAACTTCTCTGCTCCGTTCTCTTGTCCCTTTTGTACAGGGGAGTAAGGGGAGGCAGGGAGGGAGAAGCTACTAGCTTCCCCTGGTCCTTGGCCAGGGGGGGCCCTTGTGCTGTTTATTAATCATAAATATCTGTATACTATTGTAAATACTGTATATTTTGTACATATTCATTGCATTCCACTGTAGAATGTAGATTCTGCTTGTAAATACAGCTTCATTTGCTTCTAACTGAGTTGGTCTGGCAAAGAATACATAGAATATACATAGGATAAACCAGGTTGGAAGAGACCTTCAAGATCATCGTGTCCAACCCATCAACCAATCCAACACCACCTAAACAACTAACCCATGGCACCAAGCACCCCATCAAGTCTTCTCCTGAAAACCTCCAATGATGGCGACTCCACCACCTCCCCAGGCAGCCCATTCCAATGTGCAATCACTCTTTCTGTATAGAACTTTTTCCTAACATCTAGCCTGAACCTCCCCTGGCACAGCCTGAGACTGTGTCCTCTTGTTCTGGTACTGGCTGCCTGGGAGAAGAGACCAACATCCGCCTGTCTACAGCCTCCCTTCAGGTAGTTGCAGAGAGTAATAAGGTCACCCCTGAGTCTCCTCTTCTCCAGGCTAAGCAACCCCAGCTCCCTCAGCCTCTCCTCGTAGGGCTTGTGTTCCAAACCCCTCACCAACTTTGTTGCTCTTCTCTGGACTCGTTCCAGCAAGTCAACCTCCTTCCTAAACTGAGGGGCCCAGAACTGGACACAGGACTCGAGGTGTGGCCTAACCAGTGCAGTGTACAGGGGCAGAATGACCTCCCTGCTCCTGCTGGCCACACTGTTCCTGATGCAGGCCAGGAGGCCATTGGCCCTCTTGGTTGCCTGGGCACACTGCAGGCTCATGTTCAGTCTACCATCAACCAGCACCCCCAGGTCCCTCTCTGCCTGACTGCTCTCCAGCCACTCTGACCCCAGCCTGTAGCTCTGCATGGGGTTGCTGTGGCCAATGTGCAGAACCCGGCACTGGGATGTGTTCAATCTCATGCCGTTGGACTCTGCCCATCTGCCCAGCCTGTCGAGGTCCCTCTGCAGAGCCTCTCTACCCTCCAGCAGATCAACTCCTGCCCCCAGCTTGGTATCATCAGCAAATTTACTGATGATGGACTCGATGTCCTCATCCAGATCATCAATAAAGATGTTAAAGAGCATGGGGCCCAGTACTGATCCCTGGGGCACACCACTGGTGACTGGCTGAAGTTAAGTTAACATTGGGGGGAAACTTCAACCCACCACACACTTTGAACACTTAGACTCTAGAGAACATTTCTTCCCACTCCCTGGAAAGACTAGGTCTACCCTGTGCAAAATGATGAGAGTAAGGCTTATGGAAGAAACATAACATGCATCTCTGACAGGCAAAATGACAGAATGGCACAAAGTGAAAGCAACCTCCCCAGTGAAAAACAAATGATAAAATACAGAATGTTATTAAGCAAGAAGTCTATCTAGATGTGTTTGTAGCCAAAAATAATGCTGTTCCTACTGATAGAGCATTCTGCAAGCTAAATAGAATAGAATAGAATAGAATAGAATAGAATAGAATAGAATAGAATAGAATAGAATAGAATAGACCAGACCAGACCAGACCAGACCAGACCAGGTTGGAAGAGACCTTCGAGATCATCATGTCCAACCTATCATCCAACACTACCCAATCAACTAAACCATGGAACCAAGCATCCTGTCAAGCCTCGCCCTGAACACCCCCAGCGACGGCGACCCCACCACCTCCTCAGGCAGCCCATTC